>NC_083351.1:21017954-21322272 GCF_030254825.1 Meriones unguiculatus
GCTTGTGCGCGCACACATTAAATAAATTAAAACTAAAAACAAGAACGAGAAAGAGCGAGGCAAAAACACTTCTCTAAGATCACAAGCCAGGAAGAACTAAGCGACAGAGGGATCTGGAACCCAGATGGCTCTGTTAAAACTCCAGAGCCTCAATTATCACCCTACATTTGTCCACCTCGGTGACACAGTCCCAATCTGCTTCTTCTAATGCTCCAACCCCTTTTTCTGTCCCTTGCCCAAAACAAGTCTACCCCAATGTCTACTGAAGGGCTTGCAACCAGCTCGCTTCGTTACTGTTCCTAAACTCCACCGGAAAAAGAAAATGATCCTTTCTCTTCTTACGTCTTTTTTTTTTTTTTCAGCTGAAAAATATCTAACCTCCTTTTTAATACCTCAGTTCTTTGGATAAGAAAGCTGAGCATCCTTCTCCCCTCAGGCTGGCACATTCACCATTCTGGTAGCTGCCAGGCTGCAGGGGCTCTAGGGGGTTAGTGAGTGACAGCTGGAGGGACCCTCTCTGCAATCAGCTCAGACAGAGCAAAAGAGCCAAGAGATCAATTTTCAAGACCCCCCACCCCTTGAGCGTTTCCAAAATTGTCTCTTGTAGCCGGCACAAGCCGGCCAAGCCACACAGGCAGGGCGTTGGGGAAGTGGAATCCCACCCAGGTCCTGTCTAAGCTAGCTCTGTGCTGGTGGAAGAGTGGGCATCGCCTGGCTGGAGCGCAGAGGCTGGGGGGACCCAGGTACCACTTCCCCTCCCAAGATAGGTGTCCCTACCGGCCCCAATGTACCAAGGCCAGAGCGATTTATGCTGAGGCTAAGGTGACAGAGGAGGCTGGTCCCATGCCTGAGTCTCAGCTCCTGGATCCCAAATCCCTTTGAGCGAGTTACATCCCTGGGTCACAATGAAGGTAACTGAGTTAACTCGTGGAGAAGCACTCACAAGAGTAGCTGGCACCCAATGCGCTAGCAACAGCACTTGAACATAGGACAAAACGCTTACCGGTCCACCCATGGGGAAGGCACCAGGCATACAGGGAGGAAAACTTGCCCTGTTTTCCACTCTACGAGGACTTATTTGCTCACTTCATTATATACGAATATCATTTCTCAAGTTTAAAAAGTGCACTTTAAACTGGGCGTAGAGGTGTACATCTTTAATCCCAGAACCTGGGAGGCAGAGGCGGGCAGATCTCTCTGAGTTCAAAGCCAGCCTTCTCTACGGTAGTGAGTTTCAGAACAGCCAGGGCTACGTACTGAGACCCTGCCTTGAAAACAAAAACAAAAACAAAACGAACAGAAGAAAACTTGGAGTTTAAAATTTAAGCTAGCCACCCTGTCATCCCCAGCACTCATCGGGCTGAGGCAGGAAGACTGCTGTGAGTTCAAGACCGGCCTGGACTTAAGAGTTAGAACATGCTCAAACAAACAACAGACAACAGGCACACAAAACCAGAAAGGGATCCCGGAGGCTAGCAGTCAAGAGCGCGCTGCTCTCGCAGAAGACCTGAGTCTGATTCCTAGCACCCACCTACCACCTGTAACCCCAGCTCCAGGGACCCTGATGGCTTGTTCACACGCCTTGGACGCCTGCATACACATATGTGTGTGTGCACACACACAATTTAAAGTACGATAAATCTTTAAAAAAAATTCAAAGCAAACGAATCCTCTGAAAAGTTTTTGAAGATTTCTCGGCCTTTTATGTTCCTCAAAATAGATAAAGGAGACTGTTTCTACTACGAGGCCAGATGTGCCAAATAACTGCTTCTTCATTTAGTTTACAGATATTAATGAGGTGTCAAGCACTGTCCAGCTGCTGGGGATTTAGCAGGAACAAAATGGGCTGTTTCTGCCCTTCTGGGGTTTTCGTCCTACCTGGTGGCGACTAAGTCCCTCTGCCACCCCTGAGAATGGACACCGGACAAATCAGGTGGCCAAAGAGGACACTGCAGTGGATAGCAGGCTTGGGGCTGGTTGCTCAAAAGGAAAGGTGAGAGGGACAGAGGCCACCTGCACACCCCTCTCAAAGCCTCTGCACCTGCGCAGGAGCAGGTGGCACTGCAGGCCAGAAAGCAGACCCGGATAACGGGACCCACAGGAGTGAGGTCTAGGTGCACCCCACCCCTACCCCACCCCCACCCTCCTCAGAACTGACGCTGTCTGCAGTTCCTAACCAACACTGCCTAGAGCCGAGGCAAAGCTCCAAGGTAGGCAGGAAAACCAGGAAAGCCTCTTCTCCATCTCCTTCTCAATCCACAGGCCAGGACTTCAGTCACTCTTAGCCTCCAGATTCACTCTGCTGCCCCCTACTCTTAGTCAAAGACCTCATTTCCCCCAAACTAGGGCCAGCACAGAGCCCCCCCACCCCCGCTGTAATTCTTCCCAGGACACCCAAGTGTCCCCATCCAACGTGACCAAGGAACTCTTTACCTGACTGACCCCACCCCATTGCTGATAGAACATATGGCTCCTGGGACGCTGGGGGACCCGGTAGCCAGACCAAAGCCACAGAGTAGGTCCCGCGCCTGCCAGGTCAGGCTGTCTCAAGATACATCAATTCCTGGTGACCCTTCTCAAGGAGGTAGCTCTCCATCCCAGGCCACCCAGTCAGGAGGGTGCCGGGAGGCAGAAAAGCAGCACAAAGGACGGCTGAGGGTTCTCCAGAGTCTCAGGTCCCACCACACAAACAGGAAGCAGAAATGGCCAGAGATCTAAAAACATTCCAGAGACACACACTGGAGCAGAAAGAGACTTTGCGAGAGACTCTCACAGGGGCGGAGCCCAGAGGGATCGGGGGCACCCACGGAACCAGCGATCCAGAGGGGAACGTGCGGCCAGGGACCTCGCGGACGGCACAGACCAGCCTCGGACACACCCCCAGCCTCAAGGGAACCACAGTCCCGGGCCGCAGCCCCCAGCGGGAGTCCACGCGCACACAGCGCGAACGGACGCGTGCAGCCCGGGCGCGCTGGACCGTGCGCGCGAGCGCGGGGCTGGGGCGAGGAGCGCACACAAAGGGACAAGCCGGCCCGCGCGGGGAAGGCTCCGCCCGGCCACCCCGCACCCTGGGTGGCGCCCACGCCCCGCCGCTGCCCCACCCCGCCCCGCGCGGCTCACCAGCTGCAGGCAGCAGAAGGCGACCAGCGTGCAGCGCCCGCTGCACTTGCCCATGGCTCCTCCTCGCGCCGCGCGGGGCCGCGTCGTTCCGGTGGCGCCCCGGGGCGGCGGGGCCGGCGACTAGGGCCGGGTCCCCGGAGCCGCGGCCAGCCGCACGCGCCCCGAGTGCATGGTGCTCCCGGTCCGCGCGGGCTCCGCCGCGCCTCCTTTGTCTGCGGCCGGCCGTCGGCACACCTCCCGCCCGCGGCGCCGGCCAGCGCGCAGCGTCCCCCCGCAGGCACGGAGCGCGGCGCGGTGCAGCACTGCCCAGCTGGGGCAGCCGCCGGGGCTCTCGGCAGCCGCTGCTTCCCGGCCCACCACGTGGCTCGGCCGCCACCCGGGAGGGAGGCGAGGGAGGGGCGGAAGAGCGAGAGGGCGGGGGAGGGGAGGGGCGTGGAGCCAAGTGGAAGAGTGCGGGTCCTGCGCGCTAGCAGCTCTGGGTCGCGTCCAGACTGTTGTTCGCTAGCTGTGTCACCTTGGGCAGACCCCGTTACCACTCTGGACCTTTCCCCCGGGGGCGTCAGGAGCAAAGTAGGAAAAAGTCAGTTGCAAGCTGTCTGGTGAACCCGGCGTTAGCCCTTAGCTTGGCCTGCTGAGGGAGCCGGAGCCACCCTGCCTGGGAGAGCCCTGGAGTTCCAACTTTGCCCTCTGTTTTCATTTGTGTTCTCAGCCCAGCTTGTCAGACCTCCTTGTTTCCCCGCCACATTTTCTTTTCTTTCTTTTCCTTCTTCTGGCGTAGCCTGGGTTTCTGGAAGCCAGAGGTGAGCTTGGAGCGCTCTCCAGTTCCATGAATCTTCATAGCTCAGGGACCAGACAGGCCCAAAGCTGGCTTCTCGGAGATCCCCCTGCCTCAGCCTCCCAAATCCTGTTATATACATAAGCCACTGTGCTCAGATAAACGTGTTTTAAAACAGGCAAGACAAGTATACATAAAGCCCTGGATTTGATCCATAGTGCTGTCAACAACGACAGAACAAAGGGCCTCGCAGGTTATTCCCAGAGTCAGTCATCGCGCATGCTCAGAACACCCTTCCCACCCCAAACACACACACACACACACACACACACACACACACACACACACACACACACACACTGATAACACTGAGGACTTTTCTCAGCCATTCTTAGGGAGGCAGCTGTGTCCAGCCAGTTTCCATGACTAGCTAGGTTTCCTGGAGTCTGGGAATGCCCCTAAAATGATACACAGAATGTAACTTTATGTGGGGGACTGGCTCACAGCTTTTGTCAAAGTCTCGAAAGAGTTCTGTTTTCCACAGAAGTTGCGTGAACTGGCTCCCCGACGGGATCCCCTGCAGCCTTTCCAGTGAGCCCATGACAGCTCCCTCCTCCACGCTGGCAGGGTGCTCAGACAGTCCCAAGGACATTTAGCCAGGCCTCACTGACTCAAGAACTGGACACACACTGTCACTCTCCAGGGTTCTGCTTGGCTCTGACCGGCCCTGACAGACTCTCAAATGTCCCTAGGCCACAGCCTGGTCACCTCCCTCAAAGTCTGAAGTAACCTCTGTCCCAGGTCATTTAGTCTACATCCTGTCCTATGGAATCCTGGGCCACCATTCCCCCCGGCCCTCCCTGCTTTTAGGTTTGTTCTTTTTTATTTATTTATGCTGTGCGCCTGTGTTTGGGTGCATGCATGCTAGAGCGCCCTTGTGGCTCTCAGAGAACAATGTGTGGGAGTTAGTGTCCTCCGTCTGGGTCCCAGGGATCAAACACAGATCTTCAAACTCAGGGGCGAGTGTCTTTACCCAAAGCCGTCTCTCAGGCCCAAGTTTGTTCTACTCTAAGGTCCCGTCTGTGGTGCAGTGGCCTCTGGTTCATCTGCAGCATTTCAGCTGAGGCCTCAGTCCTTGACCTGTGGTCACCTAGGGAGGTCCCTTCTTTGACTTACTCCAGCCTTCAACGCCTCCATGATAGCTCATTCTAAAACCTCTTTGCTTTTTTTTCCCTGAAGTAGACTGTGAGCACTAGGAGGACACTTCTTTGGTGATTAACCTTGACCTCCCCCAGGCCTTGGATCAAGGCAGGAGTCATGTGACCGGACTGAAGTGGTACAGCTGTGTCTTAATTTGGGTTACTGTTTCAAGAAAAAAACATCATGACCAAAAGCAAATTGGGGAAGAAAAGGATTATTTAGTTTATGCTTCTGCATTCATACTCTATCACTGAAGGAAGTCAGGACAGAAACTCAAACAGGGCAGGAAACTAGAGGCAGGAGCTGATGGAGAGGCCATGGAGGGGTGCTACTTACTGGCTTGTTCCCTATGACTTGCTCAGCCGACTTTCTTTTCTCCTTTTTTTCCTTTCTTTACTTTTCTTTTCTTGTCATGGTTTCTCTGTGTAGCCTTGGCTGTTCTAGACTTGCTTTGTAGACCAAGCTGGCCTCAAACTCACAGAGATCTGCTTGATTCTGCCTCCCTGAGCACTGGGATTACAGGCACGCACCATGGTGCCCAGCTCAGGCTTGGCTTTTTTATAGAACCCAGGACCACCAGGGGTGACCTCACTTGAAATGGTCTGGGCCTTTCCACATCAATCACTAATTAAGAAAGTTAGTGGCCAGAGGGCCATAGGCTGCCTAGAGCCCAACCTCACCTCACGGAGGAGGCATTTTCTCAGTTGGGGTTCCCTCCTCTCAGATGGCTCTAGCCTGTGTCAAGTTGGCATAAAACCAACCAGCAAATGCTGTGTGCCAGCCCTGGGTCCCAGTGGGTCCCTTTTTGTCCTGAAGCCTGAGGTTCTCAGGAGCAACACAACTGGACAAGCAGAGGCAGTCAGCTCTGGCAAGAGGTTCAGAACTGGGGATAACCAGGGGTGGGGGTGGGGCTCACAATCGTTATCCTGAGGGATGACTAACAGAGGAGTAGGGAAGGCTGTGCGGAAAGATGAAGCAGGACTCACAATGGAAGCACGGCCATGACTCAGAACACAGTCCCATTTCCTGAGTGTGAAGGTGGGATCACCGTCAGGCCCGGAGGGGGTCGGGCAGATGCGATGGGAAGGGGGTACTGGGCAGTCCCCTCCCCTCTAAACCGAGGCTGGGAAGCTTTTGTTGTTTGCCCCTCTGTGGGTGAGACACGGGAGGCCTGAGAACATTTTTTTTCGTGACCTGGCTGAATGAATGCTAAGCCTGATAACTCCCCCTCCTCGCTCACTGGAGGGCCAAACATGCTCACTAATTATAGCTTCTGGGACACTTTCTGTCACTAACCAATTCTTCCAACCAGCTGGATGTCTGATGATTCAATTCAGTTATGGTTTGAACTACCTGCGACTTAGCCCACAGGCTAAGGGCTCAGTCTCACAAGCTGGCACCCCTTGGAGAGGCCAGCCCCAAGCCTCCAGCTACCATTCGTCCTGCCAATGGACAGACTGTCCACGAGGCTCACACGACCCCCTCCTTGTGTCCCATAATTAGCTAGAGTGGCTTGCAGAATGCCAGCAGGTACTAGACTTACATTTACAGGTCTATTATAAAGGACACCAATGAATGGCCAGAGGGAAAAAGGGACATAGGGTAAGGTCTGATGGGGTCCGAAGTGTGGGCCATCTGTCTCTGTGGAGTTCATCAACCTGGAAGCTCTAAAAAGGGGCTCTTTGCTCAAGAGCTCAAGGGTTTGCTGATACCCCCGTCTCCTCAGGGTAGAAGAACAGTGGGCGGGGTTAAAAGTTCCAACCTGCTAATCTTTTGGCTTTTCCGATGACCTCTTCTGAAACCACCCAAGGCCACCCTAGCCCTAGGACAGCTCATGAGCCTGAACTTGGGAGGACAGAAAAGTGCTTAGGGACTGTCAAAAGACACCCCTGGATACAGCTTCCTGATACCTCCCTCTAATCCTAGGTCCCCAAAGAAGGAGGGAAGAGAACCAGAAGACCAGGGCTGGTCTGGATTGCATAGATCCATCATTAAAGTCCACGGTAACAATTGGAGTGGGGGCTGTGTCTGTTCTGACTCTCTTGTCTCCCTCTGGATCCTATATGCCTAGCAGGGCTGCCTTGCCTTGCCTCAGTGAAAAAGGAGGAACTTAGTCCTGATGCGACTTGAAGTGCCTGGGTGAGTTGGTACAGGGAATGGGGGCCATGGGGAGAATGGGGGGGGGAGAATGGGACTGGGAGGAAAGGAGGGAGTGGGGTTTCAATTGGGATGTAAAATGAACAAATAGATAAATTAATACAAAAATTAACACACAGTAGAGGGGCTGGGGTTACTTTCTCTTGCATGAAGCCCTGGGTTCAGTCCCTAGCACCGACAAAACCAAGGTTCAGCAGCACATGCTTCTAATCCAGCACTCTGGAGGTGGAGGCAGGAGGATTGACTGGAGTTTGGGTTCAGCCTGTGCTAAATGGGGACTTCCAGTGCAGCCTGGGCTACAGAGGAAGACCCTGCCTCAAATAACAAACAAACAAACAAAAATGTAAACTGCCCTGATAAAGTGCTTGCCTGGCATGTGCAAGGCCCTGGTTCTATCCCCAGCAACAAAAGTAAAGTCCCTTTATCATTCAAAAGACTCCAAGGCTTACTGGGTTCTACACCAGCCCCCAAAGAACAAACTCCTCCATCACTCCACCCCAGGAGCTAGCTCTAAAGTGAGCTCCTGTCTTTAAAAGGGTGGACAGGGGCAGGAGGATAGAGACGGAGGGTTGGGATCCTAAACGGTGCTGTAGAAAGTGACCTCGCCTGGGCTGTGGGGGCCCCGAGTCTCCCGCACAGAATCTGCTGACAGCCAAGACAAATCTCCTTTCCCACCAGCCCTTGGAGGACACGGGCTTTCAGCTCAAGTAGGCCCTGAGGCCAGCTGAGCTGGGACATTGAGAGATGAGGGGAGGCCCTCTCCCTGAAGTTCCACGGCTGCTGCCAGGCCTTCATTAGGCTGCACTAAGCTTGTCCCAGGGCCAGCGACAGAGAGCAAGCAGATGGAGTCAGCTGAGGCGGGGCCCTGAAGCGGGCCTCAGATGCTCTGGTGGGACTCATGGTCCCCGCTGGCTGTCCCTTTCTTGTCATTTTCTGTCACCAGGTGTCTGTTCTTAGCAGTCTGCTGGGGCCTGAGATGACCATCGTAGGCTCTCAGGAACTGAAACAGCCCCCAGAGACGTTTCCCTGAGCAGTTCGCAATGGTTAGCGACCCGAACACCTCCATCTGAACACTCAGGGCCCCGGGGTTAAGAAAGGCTAAGCAATATGTCTGCAGGTAGGACGTGTGTGTGTGTGTGTGTGTGTGTGCATGCACTTAGGTCAGAGGACACCTTTGGGGACTGGGTTTTCCTGTCTGGCTTGGAGGCGAGCTCTCTCTATGCTGAGCCACCTTGCCAGCCATAACCTTTCTTTGAGACAGCCCACCCCTGAACCCAGAGCTGGCTGCTAGGACTGATATGAAGCTATAGCCATCCTCATGTAGCCTCTATACCTGGTGTTTTCACACGGTGCTAAGGATGGAACTCAGGTCCTCATCTTGTAGCAAACACTGTTGACTGCATCATCTTCCAGCTCCCCCTTCCCCCTTTCCTTTGACAGAGTCTTGTTACATAGCCTAGGCTGGGCTCAACATCTCCAGCCCCACCCTTCTGAAAGCTAGGATTACTTGTGGGCCATCACGCCTGGCTTCAGGTGCCTTTTGTTTTGTTTTGTTTTGTTTTTAGACAGGGTTTCTCTGTGTAGCCCTGGCTGTCCTGGACTCACTCTGTAGCCTAGGGTGGCCTCGAACTCAGACATCTGCTTGCCTCTGCCCCCCGAGTGTAAAAGTCATAGTCCACTGGCCGTGTCTGCATGCTCTAAGGTGTCCTAGAATGAAAGCCCGCGGCTTTGCAAGGCAGCTCTTTGATGTGCAGAAGTCCAGCTCTCTTCCCTCAGTGACTGCACAGGGTCACCCTTAGCAAGAGCATGCTCGGCTGGGCACCTCCACGGTGAGCACCGAGCAGTTTGTGGCAGCTCCTCCCCTAGGATGAAGTCTGAGCGTCCAGCTGACCTTGGAGCCCTTTGCAACTGTCCCAACAGCTCTTGCTTATCTGTTACTCCTCCAATACAGGGCGTCATGCCCGCCAAGATGGTGCCAACCTGCGCTGCTGTCTCCCCCCATCACCTGGAAAGACAGTCCCAGCTTGCTCCTTTATCCACAATCTCTGTTTAAGACTCACCTCACAGCTGGACACTGCGGCCCACGCCTGTAATCCCAGCACTCGGGGAGGCAGAGGCAGGCAGATCTCTGTGAGTTCGAGGACAGCTTGGTCTACAAAGCGAGTCCAGGACAGCCAAGGCTACACAGAGAAAGCCTGTTCCTGTTTCCAAAAAAAAAAAAAAAAAGAAAAAAGATTCACCTCTCACCTCGAATGCCATTTCCTTAATGAAACTGGAAGCATCCGTTAAAGAATGTATGTATGTGTGTGTGTGTGTGTGTGTGTGTGTGTGTATGACCTATCTATCTCACTTTGCGGCTGGCCTAGAGCCTATGGAGATCTACCTGCCTCATAGTAAAGGCGAGTACCACCAAGTCCAGCTTTAATTTTTGTCTGAAAAAAAATTCAAAATAAAGAGTTGCAGGAGGTTGTGGGTAGAACATGCGCTTTAATCAAAGCTCCGGGCTCAATCCCCAGCGTCCCCATTCTCAGAAAGATTGAAACCTCTATTTGTGTTATCTGCATGCCCCTGGGAACTCTCTCCTCCATTTTCCCCAGCTGCAAAGTTTGGAAGGACTTCTAGGTCTACAGGTGGACCGACAGGGTCTTTTCTGATCTGTGCTGCATCTGGGATATATTATTTTTGAGACAGTCTCGGGATATATATAACCCTGGTATTTATGTAACTTAAATGGTTTCAAACTCAAGGCAATCTTCCTGTCCCGGCCTCCGTAGTGCACCAAGACATGTTTTTCTTTATGAGGTGCTAGGAATGGAACTCAAAGCCTTATATACGTAGGTTAAGTAAGCACTTGGCACCAAGTCACCCAATAGCCCTTGTACTTGGGACTTAGAAGAAGTTAGAGAGCCAGACATAGTGGCACACACCTTTATTCCCAGCACTCAGGGTGGTGGAGGCAGGTGGATCGTTATGAGTTCAAGACCAGCCTGTTCTACAAAGCGAGTCCAGTATAGCCAAAGCTACACAGAGAAACCCTGTCTTGAAAAACCAAAAACCAGGGCCCTGGAGAGATGACTTAGAGGTTAAGAGCACTGGATGCTCTTCCAGAGGTCCTGAGTTCAATTCCCAGCAACCACATGGTGGCTCACAACCATCTATAATGTAATCTGGTGCCCTCTTCTGGCATACAGCTGTACACGTATAAATAACAAATAAATACCTCTTTTAAAAAAAAGAAAGAAAAAGGAAAGAGAAGTTAGAGCACTTTCAGGGGATTGTTTCACAAAGTTCCACAGTCCACCAGGCAGGGATGACCACCATGGTTCTCTGGCCAAGCTCCTACATTTATGTTCAAGGAAGGGATTTGTTAAAGGTTCTGAAGCTGACACAGCATAGCTGCGAGCCAGTGGCTTTCCTGCAAGTAATGGGTAACACACGGTCTGTGTGTATACATGTGTGTGTGGCAGGGTGCAGGGGGCTGTTTGGCTTTATGCTGCCCTCTGGTGTAGTTACAGGATGGCCAGCACCGGTGTTCTGGTGTTCTCAACTCTGATTGCCCCTTGGAGCCACCTAAGCAGCTTTCCTAAGGCCTATCTCCAAGATTCAGCTTTAGCTGCTCTGGGGTGCAGCCTGAGTCTGGGCTTTTAAAGGCTCCCTGGGTGATTCCAGTGTGCATTCCAGACGAGAAAGATGCCATTAAGGTCCACACTGTGGTGACTGGAAAGGCTCCAGCTAGGTTCAAAGCTGGCTCTCCCTTCTTTGGACTTGTTTCTCCGTGGGATAATGTGCTGTGCATCACTGAGCCTCAAAGGCCAGTGGATGGAGAAGAACGGTAGAGTAAGTAGAAGTCTCTGCAGCGTCCCTGGGAAGGGCCAGAAAGACCAGCGCTTTTTAAACACAATGCTTCTCAGCGGTGAATCAGTTACACCAGGAAGATGCAGGCTGGGAGGCATATTAAAACAAACAAACAAACAAACAAACAAACACTTAAGAGGACTCATCCAGGGCTGGAGAGATGGCTCAGATGTTAAGAGCACTGGCTGCTCTTCCAGAAGTCCTGAGTTCAATTCCTGGCAACTATGTGGTGGCTCAGAAATATATGAGATCTGGTGCCCTCTTCTGGCGTGCAGGCATACATGCAGACAGAACACTGTACACATTATAAATTAATCTTAAAAAAACTTGTCAAAACAGATAGCTAAATATCAATTTCCACTCAAGTTTCTTTTTATTTCTCTCTCTCTCTGGTTTTCTGAGACAGGGTTTCTCTGTGTAGCATTGACTGTCCTAGAACTTGCTCTGTAGACCAGGCTGGCCTCAAACTCACAAGTGCTGGGATTAAAGGCGCGCACAATCAGTGCCCAGCTCCCCGACAGTTTTTTTTTTTTTAATTAAAAGTTTTAAACGTTGCACATTATTTATTTATTCATTTTGTGTGTGTGCAGGTACCACAGTTCATGGTGTTGGTTAGAGAAAAACTTGCAGGAGTTGGTTCTCTCCTTCCAAAGTCCCGAGGCTGGAACTCAGGTTCTCAGGTTTGGTGGCAAGCACCTTTGCCACCGAGTCCTCTCACCAGCCCCTTTTAAACATTTCTTGCGGTGCTACATCTAACGCAGCCTTGGTAATGATAGATAGGAACTCTATGGTTGGGCTACATCTCAGTCCTCACTGCTCCTAGGCTTTGCTTCTTATTCACTAAGTCTCAAGTCTCCACAGGGGTGGGAGTGGGAATCTAGAATTTGCTTTTGCCCCCTCCCTCCAAGACAGGGTTTCTCTGTGTAGTTTTGGCTGTCCTGGAACTTACTCTGTAGACCAGGCTGGCCTTGAACTCAGAGATCTGCCTGCCTCTGCCTTTCTGAGTGCTGGGATTAAAGGTGTGTGCCACCACTATGCCTTTAGAATTAAGAAGTTCTGCGTGTTGCTACTGCTGGCCCAGGAAAACCCGCTTTGAGAATCACAGTCCAGTGGTTCTAAAATACTTGGGTAGCATGCCTGAAGCCCTGGCCTCAGTCACCTCTATGGAAGCAGAATGAATGACTATTATTGTTCTGAAGCAGGTTTTCTCAACAGCATCATCTGGAGCAGCAAATTCTGTGTTTGTTTTTGGTCTCTGCCGACCAGACAGCCACAGGTATCTCCAGACATCATCAAATGTCTCCTCCTAGAGTGATATGGGTCACTTTTGTTACAGAACAATGCTAGAGTTTAGATGATCTTCAGAGCGGAATGAAAAAATCCTAAAGCCTAGGAGACTGGTCCATCCCGGGGCTCAATGCAGTGTTCACTCAGAACACTTTCAGAGCAGGGTCATGATATGCACAGGGTAGGTGGAGACACTGATGAGAGCTCTACTTGGACCTGGAGACGCCATGTTAAATTCTCCCTTCCCCCAACCTGGCTTGGGATATTGCTGTCTAGTCTCAAAGTCTCTTGTTTTGCTTTTGGGTTCTTGTTGCTGGGCATCAAACCCAGGGCCTCACCTGAACCCATCCTAAATCCCTTGATTTGGGGAACTTAGGGTCCTGTCAACACAAGTTCCTGGCAGTTTCTCCCTAAGACTCAAATTTCCACAGCCCAAACTGTTCAGGAATTTTTATCTCAGTTTCACCCCATTTTGAGGCATCAAAGAGCAGCAGGCTCAGGCTGGACCATGGTGACACACGTCTTTAATCCTACCACTCAGGAGGCAGAGGTAGGTGGATTTGTGAGTTCGAGGCCAGCCTGGTCTACAGAGTGAGTTCCAGGACAGCCAGGGTTACACAGAGAAATCCTGTCTCAAATAATAATAATAGTAATGATGATTAAGCCCATTGCTTAACAGATACTGTGGTTTTGATGTGAAGAATCAACTGACTCTGGACAAGCCAGCATCTCTGCCTGTGATCTGATTACAGGATGACTGGATTTCCCTCTCTGAGGCCACTGACATTGCTAGGGATTCACTTCTCTCCGCTGAAAGGATCAACTGCTCTGTATAAGCAGGGGACGGTCGGGAAGGAAGACAGGACTGACCTGTGCTCTCAAGAACTGTTTGTAAATAAACTGTTTGAGGTGGGGATTAGGATGGATAAAACTGGGGCTACAGGTTACAAGAAATAACCGTGGTGATGGTGGCAGGCGCTAGAAACAATGACCTAAAAATCCACCTCCCTCACAGTTCAGCCCGCAAAAAGCCATCCAGTGAAAAAGCAGTTTGGCTCTTTAAGTGCCCGCGGTATTAAGTGCTAGAGACTGGAAGTCATAAAGGGAAATTAACTGAAAGCCAGAGAAGCCATCACTCACTCGGGAGCCATCTATCTCTCCCAAAGGGAGAAGACAATTTGCACCCCCTGGAGGTGTTTTATGCTTAAATCTTTATTCCCAGATTCTGCTCTCTTCGGTCCTAAGTGGTGCTGCCATTCCCCGCTAATGGCTCCTACTCAGCCCTGTGAGGAACTGGGAAGGACTGAAGCGGCTCAAGTCAGAGGAGACTCCGGCGGTGTCCCAGGCCTCCCACCTCCGGTCACCATCAACTCTCGAGGGACTCGAAGAAGGCTCAGTGGATAAACTACCAACTTGAGGTTGACCCAAGGGATCCGCGTGGTAGGAGAGAGGCAACTCCAAGTTATTCTCCCCATGTGTGTCGTGGCATGTGTCCACCCCTGCACACAGCCTGGTGACCCAAGTCTAATCTGTGGGACCCATGGAAAGGTAAATGGATCAACTCCACCAAATTTTCCTCTGAGCTTCACACCACATACATACGATGAGGAGAGTTGAAGGGATTGGACTAATCCGGTCAGGCGGACCTGGTGCTAAAAAGGGTTAGAGGGCTGAAGACATGGCTCTGCAGTTAAGAACACTTGCTATTTTTCCATTAGACCTGGGTTCAGATCCCAGCACCCTGTATCAGATACCTCACGACTACATGTAACTACAATCCCCGGGATTCAATGCCCCCTTCTGGCCTTTGTGAGTACTGCATGCACACAGTGCGCCTACGGAGAAGCGAACACACAGGTTAAAAGAAGAAAAAGGAGCTACTTGATTTCTGTGGAGTCATGAAGACAAGGCTGAATGCCTTTTGGGGACACACTTCCCCCAGAGGTCATCACAGCCATATATGTAATTAATTAGTGCTCAGGCCAGATGTCAGGGCCACCCTTCCGTATCTCTGTGAATGGTTCTTTGTTTTGAGGCAGGATCTCTCCTGTGTCCGTCATGCTGTGTGGGTGCTTCAGGCTAGCTGGCCTACCAGCTTTTAGACAATCCCCTTTTATCCCACTGTACGAGGGCATGGATTATAAATGAGTAACAAGGCATATAGATTTTTATTCAGTTCCTGGAGACCAAACTCAGGCTGGCCACCAACTAACTAGCTATGTAGCAGAGGATGCCTTGAACTCAATTCTCCTGTCCCCTGATTCCAAGTGCTGGGATAACAGGTGTGTGCCATGCCTGGCTTCATCTCACAGCACACAGTACTTCATATGTAAAGGCTCAAAAGTAGTGAAAAGAGTTTCATGCTGTCTAACCCCATCTTTCCCCGAGTCTGTGGAACACACCTCAGGAAACCTCAATCTACAGGATCAATCACCTGAAGTTTAGGTTCTCTGGGATTTGGCTCTTTTGTTTGCTGGCCCCATCTCCGATAAACAGAACTTAGGTTCTCTGGTTCATGGACACACCGCCACACCCTAGGGCTTGTCTTTTTAGACAGCCCTCCTCCATTTCTGTCCAGATCCAAGCATGAGCACAGCATCTTATGATACTTCCCTGTTCTCCCGAAGGCATGATAAATCGCTTCCCCCTGTGTTTTCAGTGTGCTTTACTCAAACTTCATTCACTGCATTAAAAGCAACTGCTCTGGGGGGCTTCCCCATTCAGCTGGCTTCATTAATAAGTCAAATAAATCTCTGGCATGTGCTCACTTAAAAAAAAAAAAAGGGTTTATTTCCAACAATATTCTCTTCTGGTCTGTGCACCTCTCATGGTGGCAAGACAGGATTTTTTTCTGTCTCTGTCCTCAGCAATGACTTGATCTGTCATAAAACAGGGCTTGGTGTTTGTTGAATGACTATGCTTTAAAACCAGGGCAGCACTGTCTCTGTTGTGTAACTCATGATAAATATGATTTAAGTTCATAAGCTCAGAGTCTAAAGCCAAACGTGTTCACATCGGAAGGCTTTTTGCTTTGAGCCAGAAGTTTCAAATACATAGTCTGCTTCCCAGTGGCTGATGGACTCAGGGATGTGTCTGTGTGAGCTGGAGTCACCCAGAGACCGGACGGAAGCAGGACCTAGTCTCAGCAGAAGGCATTCGACAGACTTCTCAACATCTCTGTCGGAGCAGGAAAGTCACAGGAAAACAGTCATAAAAACCCTTAGAAAATGCCATGTCCAAATCCTAGTTAACATCCATCTTCCCTTTGGGCTACCTGTGACGCAGCATTCTGGCCAAAGGTACCAGCTAGAGCTGCCACAGGGCTGCCTACTCCAGGATCCCAGAGCACAGAACTAGGCTAAGAAAAGTGCTTTGGGCAGGGGCACAGCAGATAGGCCCTGTTGTTAGAGCCAGGTGCTTCTGGACCTCGCTGATTACCTTTCAGATGCCATGCTGCCAGTTACAGAAGAGCATTTGCTACTGATGATCACACCTCGCCATTTTCTCAGGAGTGAGGAAGCCTAAACAATGCCTCGGAAGTGTAAATGGGCTGTATCTTCTGGACATATGTTTGCTCTGACTTGGAGCAAAGACAGCAATAAATCCAAGCCACGAGGTTCTTGTAAAAAGGTATCTATTGGATTTTTAATACAAAATGACTCAAACACAGAAAGAAAAATATACAAGCCAGTTACTCAATTTAAAATAAACAGAAAACAAATCCAACTAACAAATTTCAATTGACATTCCCTGTCTCCAGCCTAGATTAAAAAAACAGGAAACCTCAAACCAATGTTTGTCCCTCTGAAGAAATCTTACTTTTTAAAGAGAAGAAGCAATCCCTGAAATCTGGCAGGTGGTAGCAGAGGCCACGGTTGTTCTGGTAAAAGGGGTACAAGTGGTTGCTGGAATATGGCCATTTCCTCCAGCTGCTGGCTGATGCTGGCTGAAGGCAGGTCAGCCTGGACAGCATCTGACTCTGGCTAATTATGTAGCCTGAGCCTCAGGTCACACTTCCTGGGAGGCTTCCATTCCACGTCTTCACTGAATCTCACCCATATACAGCCTCTTGTCACTGGATGCTGACAGGACTGAGGGAAAAAGAACAAGACATAAGACAATGAAGGCTTGGGGATACTTGGGGCTCAAGAGCCCTTTGACAGTTGTGACAAAGAAGAGCAATTGGATTTGCCTTGAATTCTCCTCCTAAACACTACACACAGGAAATTGCAGTCTGGCTTTTCAATCCAAGTTCCCTTTAAACTGTGAGGATGGCTGTGCATGGCAAACATGAACAGGCTCCAGAGCTAGGATTACAAGTGCTCAGCCCATCCGGTCAATGTGCGCCTGCTTCTTACAGAAAGCTCTGAAAAAGGTTAGCAGGTTTTTTTTCTTTAAACTTAAGGCCTATTACTTGGCTTAGCTGGCTAATCACATTTATTACAATTTTAATCTAAATATTCATAAGCCATTCTTGTCTCCAGTCCTTGCTAGGGCAAGAGGCTAAGGCGTGGAGAAAACCTGAACTGAGGAGTGACTAGCAGTTTAGCCAGCCTTCCGTGAGGTGAGGAACTGATGTACCCTCACCATCTGGGGCAGTAAGTCCAAGACTGACCTGAAGACGGCAACAACCCTCCTGAGAAGCATGTGTCCACTCTAGGCTTATTCTTTTTCTTTTTTTTTAATCAATTAAAAAAAAAAAAGATTTATTTGGGCTGGAGAGATTGCTCAGAGGTTAAGAACCCTGGCTGTTCTTCCAAAAGGTGCTGAGTTCAATTCCCAGCAACCACATGGTGGCTCACAACCATCTATAATGAGATCTGGCGCCCTCTTCTGGCGTGCAGGCACACATGCAGGTAGAACACTGTATATATAATAAATAATACTTAATAATTAATACTTATTAATTTTTAAAAAGACTTATTTATTATGTATACAGTGTTCTGCCTGCATGTATACTTGAACACCAGAAGAGGGTGCCAGATCTCACTATAGATGGTTGTGAGCCACCATGTGGTTGCTGGGAATTGAACTCAGGACTCTTAACCACTGAGCCATCCCTCCAGGCCCCCTAGGCTTATTCTTAAAGCCCCACTTAAATCTAGAGCAAACTTTTCCACAATAAACTGCAACACTGCCTCATACTGACTCTCTGAGGTCCCTTCCTGTGGTTTAAGTGCTGGCTGACATCTGAAGAGCCTAGTACTTGGGACGCTGAGGTAGGAGGATTACCTCAAGTGTGAGGCCAGCATGAGATAATAAACCAAGGCTACATAGTAAGGCCTCAGGAGGACAAAAAGACTTTTTTAAGTTTCGCAGGGCAGTGGTGACACATGCCTTTAATCCCAGCATTCAGGAGGCAGATCTCTGAGTTTGAGGCCAGCATGGTTTACCGAGTCAATTTTAGGACAGCCAGAGCTACACAGAGAAACCCTGTCTTGAAAAGCCAAAAAACAAAACAAAGAAAACAAAAACAAAATGTCCAGCCTCATCTGAGTGTTCACATAAACAGCAACATCTAGGCTGCTACAGCACTGGTGTCCCCTTTATGCTGACAACTGTCTTCTCTTACGGTCATTGGCTCCCCACATCCCCCAAAAAACCCACACCAAAACCCCCTCAAAACCCAAGTGCTAGCGTTGATTCACATAACTGAGCCCTGCCCAAGGCCCCGGTGAGAGGTCACTTTCCCATCTGGAGCAATCAGGCAGATGTGGACTTACTGATGGGCTCGTCAGGGTGGAAAGCCACTTCATTGATGGAGCCGGCATGACCAGGCAGCTTATACAGGATCCTTCTGCTCGTGGTGTCCCACACATACACAAACCTGCAAGGTGTCACAACAAACAACTGAAGATCCCTTGGAAGAGCGTCAGGGTACTTGGGCCTTGAAGTGAAATGAAGTGTTTGCTTCCTGAGCTATGCTCTGGGGTTTAGAAACCAGGTCTATACCAAGAGAAATAGAGAATATCTGGTGGCTTAAAACCAACAAAATTGATTATGAACAGAATTTACAAAATTCTAAAATTAGAGAGAGATCATACCTGCAATCCCATCACTGGGAAGGGGGAGGCCAAGAGGACTATGGGTTTGAGACCAGCCTAGGACACATTGTAAGATGTTCTAAATCCCTCTACCCTTTAAGCAAATCAACAAGGGTTTTTAAAAAATTATATACTTATGCTCTCACAGTCTAGGCTCTTGAGTACTTGCATAAAAGTTCTGGAGTAGCTGAGTAATTGGCACATGCCTATAAACCTAGCACTTGGAAGGAGCAGGCTGGAAGACAAAAAATTCAAAGCTGTCCTTGGCTACACAGTGAATTTGAGGCCACCCTGGGCTACGTGAGACCCTATTCCCTAAACTCAACTATTCTAGACAAGAGGCAGAACCCCAGCTATCTCTACCTCTTAGCTGGTATTCATGGTCCCTGGGCTGCCCCTTTCTGACATGCAGAAACCATCATCACCAAAGGCAGAGTGGAAGATTGCCAGCACTGGCGTCAGCACAGCTGGGGCAAGCTCAGAGCGGTGATACTGGCTAAGCAATCGGCAAACTGCTGCTTTCTTTTGTTATACAAATAAAGAAAAAAGATTTTATAGCTTTTTGAGAAAAGTGAGAATATATGCAGAGTGTCTGGCACAAAGAATTAATGAGTATATTATGAGTTATTATGAGTATATGTACTAGAAAGCCGGAACCCTATGAAGCCAGCAGGTTGACCTGAATCCTCTTGGCCCTGCCAGGCCAGTGTCTTTAACAGGGCTGTGGAGGGTTAGAGTGCATGTGAGAAAGTGATCTGTGAGCAGAAAGGGGAAATCTGCCAGACGCAGGCTCAGCTGGAAAGTGGTTTTCTGAGTTGGATATTATCTCTTAAGCACACAGGAGCCAGAAGAAACCCAGATCTCCAAGGGTTTACTTCAAGGCCTCACTCTTCATGGCTGCCAATTACATGCTAAATTTAGAGGGGTTCCTTGTCCTCTCCACACTTGGGCATGTCACCATTTGGTAGAAACCAGGCTACTTACATAAGAGAGCTGCTTGCTGACTTTAGGCTAACTGTCAGGGTGGCCTGTGGAATCTGGCCAAACCCAGCAGAGGAGACAGGCTTTCCTTCTGACCAAGCCCTGCATACACATGTAAGGAGTGGTATGGAGGAAGAGGGGTGAGAGGGCTCTTTAAATCAGAAAATGTGCGCTGGGCATGCTGGCCCAGGCCTTTAATTCTAGCATTTGGAGGCAGAGGCAGGCATCTCTCTCTGAGTTCAAAGCCAGCTTGGTCTGCACAGCAAGTTTGAGGACAGCCAAGACTACATGGTGAAACCCTGTCTCAAAAAACACAAAGAAACCAAAAAATCAGAACATGCGCATGTTGGGGAAAAAACTGTTCTTCTCAGAAAGAAAGCTTATGCAAATATAACTTTAAAAAGATACAATTAGGGGTTGGTGAGTTGGCTCAGTGATTAAGGACACTGGCTGCTCTTCTAGAGGACCAGGGTTTGATTCATAGCACCTACATGATATCTCAAAACCATCTGTAATTTCAGGAGTCAAGGAATTCAACATTCTCTTCTGGCTTCCACAGGCACTAAACATGCTAGTGGTGCGTGGTGCACAGCCATTCATGAAGTCCAGACATCCATAAAGGGTTAAAAAAAAAAAAAAAAAAAGGATGTTTTTGTTTTTGGGGACAGTTTCTCTGTGTAGCCCTGGCTGGCCTGGAACTTGATTTGTAGACCAGGCCGGCCTCAAACTCAGAAATCTGCTTGCCTCTGCCTCGTGAGTGTTGGGATTAAAGATGTGTGCTTTCACTGTCTGGCTAGATAAAATTTTTAAAAATCAAAGTAGATAAATAAATCTAAAACAATTTTAAAAATATATAATTATATAGGAAAGACATACTATCTCTACTGAAAATGGCATAAAAATACTTAGTATGTTTTCTACTCTGTGAGAATGCAAATTCTTTTGTGTGTATGTGTTTGTTTGTTTTTTTTTTTTTTGTCTTAAAAGTCTTGGGGCTGGAGAGATGGCTCAGAGGTTAAGAGCACTGGCTATTCAATCCAGTGAACTGGCTCTTCTTCCAAAGGTCCTAAGTTCAATTCCCAGCAACCACATGGTGGCTCATAACCATCTATAATGAGATCTGGTGCCCTCTTCTGGCCTGTAGGCATTCATGCAGACAGAATACTGCATAAATAATAAATCTTAAAAAAACAAAAACAGTCTTGGTCTGGGCATGGTGGTGCAAGCCTGTAATCCCAGCACTAAGGGAGGCAGAGCCACACAGATGGATGTGAGCTGGAGAACAGCCTGGTCTACAAGGCAAGTCCAGGACAGCCAGGTCTATTGCACAGAGAAACTGTGTTTCAAAAAACCGAAACAAAAAGTCTTACTACACACTCCAGGCTGGCCTCAACCTCTGTCCCTTGTTTCAGTCTTCTGAGTGTGGGGCACAGGCAGGCACCATGCCTGCCTCACTGGTCTATTTATTAAGGTGTGTTCTTTTTTTTTGTTTTGTTTTTATGTGCCCTACATATGAAACAGCTTTGGCCACCAAGTTGGGAATCAAGCTAGGACGAACAAAGGACTGCCATCTGCTCTGTCCCTGGCTGATACAAGAACACTACCAGCAATGAGATGTCTTTTTGCCTTCTGCTAGGGGATGGGGTGGCTTTTTTTTTTTTTTTAGTTTCTTAATAATGGAATAGCTCTTAGGTTCTTCACGGTAGCTTTCTAAAGCACAGAGGCTCATTTCCGATAAGTATCCATTTGCCCCCAAACACCGTGAATACTTGTCTAGCTTTCTTGGCACTGAACTTGGAGAAAAAAAAAGTTCTTAAAAATTTTCAAGCATAACAGCCAGCGTGGCATGCCCTTGATCCCAGCACTCAGGAAGGCAGAGGCAGGCAGAAGGACCTCTGTGAGTTTGAGGTCAGCCTGGTCTACAAAGAGAGTCTAGGAGAACCAAGGCTACACAGAGAAAAAAACCTTGCCTTGAAAAACCAAAGAAAAATTTCAAGCATAGCATAAGTACATTCCTTTAATCCCAGTACTCAGAGTGGCAGGAGGCAGAAGCTGGTGGATCTCTCTGAGTTCTAGGCCGGCCTGGTCAACAGAGCAAGTTTCAGGACAGCCAGAACCACATAAGACTTTGTCTTGAAAAAAAAAAAAAACAACAAAACCAAAAAAATTTCCAAGCATGTCCCCACAGGGAACCCTGAAGAGTGCTAAAAGCTCTGAGCTAAAGAAGAACCCCACTTACAGGCCTCTTATGAGCCTCCTCTGTCCTGGACACCCAAAATCCCCACTCCATCTCATTCTCCCTCAAGCACAGACCACCACAGTCACCAACACTGACAGTCTCTGATAGGTGAATTCTCTCCCCTCTGATCTCATTCACAACCGATCTAAGTTCACAGTTAAGAAAGACTTGGTCTATGACTCGGCAGAGAGGGAAGATACCCAGTTCACTCACTCAGCAATGTTGGCACTTCCCACAGCCCAGATCTGGTTCTGAAACATCTTACCAAATGTTGGGTAGACACCAGGGTGGAACTGTTATCTCTGACCTAGGAATTCATTCTTGAAATAGTTAGCAAACGCTCATGATTCAAGTACCAACTAGCAGTACCCTGGTTTTACTGAGAAGTTCCAGACAACCCGACTGCTGAGAGAAAGTCACAGGGATGTCCCAATGTTTGTCTACATGTAGGAGGGGGAAATTCCTAATAAAAGATCTATGAAGTGAAGAGCAATGTGTTATGTTAAAGAGACAAAGGAGAGCGTGAGTGAGCAAGTGAGCTAGGTAAAGTCCACAAATAGAGCAGAGTGGCCACTGGGAAGATACAGTCTGGAGAGCAGAGAGGGGAGGTAGGAGAAAGAACCCGGAGGGGAGAATGCAGGACTAGGATGGCTGGAGAGGAAAGCCTCAAGTGTCTCGAATGAAGTGAAACATGGCAGAAGACTGAGAGACTAGAAAGACTATGAGTCTTTAACAGACACAAAGACACTGTTGACTCTCTAGGTCTAAAAACAAGCAGAGACAGAAAACTCTGTTTGTCCAACATGGTTTTAAGCCTTTATCTTCACATGGCTTTATCTGAGAGCCCCCTAGTCACATGGGTACCTCTGGTGTCATCACGCTCATGCATTAAACGTGTGACTTGCATAGCCATGTCATTCTCCACCTTACACCCAGGAACCCTTACCTGTCCGCTGAGCCAGCTGCTATCTTGCTTCCGTCAGGTGACCAAGAACATCTCAGGAGGTTCTGTAATGAACAGGAATCCCTGGACAGTTAATGCGCCAAACTCCTATTGCCGAGCCAGCAGTCAGCTGACTTTACATTTCCTGCTAGGTTTTGCTTATCTCCCAGAATGATCATCAGCTATTATATTCCTGCTCAACACAGCATGCTCTGTAATGTATTTGTCTTTCTTTAAATATTTGTTCATCTTATTCTAAGTATATTATTTTAGGAGTTTTATCTGCAAATATGCTTGGGCACAACATGTGCGCCTGGTGACTGAGGAAAGCAACTGAGGGCATCACATCCCCTAGGACTGGAGTTATAGACTGAGAGCTGCCCGTGGTTGCCAGGAATCAAACCCTGGTCCTCCGTAAGAGCAGCCAGTGCTCCTAACTGCTGAGGCATCTCTCCAGCCTGCTTTGTAATTTTATACTACATAAAAGCTAGACGCATGCAGAAATGCTTAACCTACAGTTATTAAGAACAGACCTGGCAACAAAAATGTGTTCTGCCTTTAAATGAGGCTCCCTTAGCGCCACTTATCTTGATCCTCATTAAAATACTTAAAAATCTCATCTTGTTTTTTATGGTTTTATTCTTCTTTGCTGTTTATCCTGAAGAGGGAAAAAAAAACCCAAGCAAACCTAACAGAAAAAAGATTTATTTATAAGGTAAAGCAACCTCCGTGAGCACACAAGAGGAAACCACTGACCTCTCTCAGCAAACTCTACAACAGAAAAGGAGCTGATCTGGATCCCCAAGGTCAGAAAGCTCTGAACGTGGGCCAGCGCAACACAAGAGGAACGGATGTGAACTCAGGGCTCTAACAGCTGGTATGTGGGTAGCAGAATGGGAACCCGGGCCGCAGACAGCGACTGACAGGGCTGAGATTCCCAAGGAATACAAAGGCCAGGAATGCCGTTAGGTACTGTATGAACGAGGGCGGCCCCAGGGCTGGCTCTCTGTGTGGCTGCCATCTCCAACGTGCTGTGCTAGTTTTCTTTCCAGCTAGAAGAGCTGTGGGCCAGGCACGGGGCATCCTCCTGTAGTTGAGCACATGGAGGCTGAGATGGGATCGAGGTCGCGGTGATGAAGAAAGGTTACCAGGCTCCACTCATTCTTAGTGGTCAACAACTCTCCATCCTTAGCATCACTTTAAATGTTTCTTCAGATCAAATGCAAAGTAAAACCACTCACCTTTTCAAAGTTGTGCACATTTCCTTGAAATATCTTTACACATCTCTCTTTGGGAGCAAATGGCCGCACATCCCAGACACGAACTACAAAGTAAATTCAAACCAGTCAAGCAACAAGTAGGAACAGCAGCTTCCATGTCAGTAACAAATATTGTGCCCTGGGTGAGGAGGTCACAATGCTAATTTCGAAGGCTCTTTCATCTACACTAAAACTGGCCACTATGACCATCCTTTTCATTAAGCCAAGGACACAGAGGAGGAAAGCTAAGGAAGTAGGAAGGAGAGATGAAAACCAGTTGTGGGTTTGCACAGAATGGTTAGATCTCTCTATCAGTGCTCATGCATGTCATCCAAAATCAAAAAACATTTTCCAAATGATTTCTCCTCCAATTTAGAGTCATATCCAACAAAGGCTCAATGTAACAACCATTTTTTTTTTAATTAAAAGAAATATTCTGGGGGCTAGAGAGATGGCTAAGTGGTTAAGAGCACTTGTTACTCTTGCAGAGGACCTGGGTCCAGTTCCTAGCACCCATGTGGTAGATAGCTCACAACCAACCTGTAACTTTAGTTCCAATGTCCACTTCTGACCTCTGAGGACACCAGGCACATTCACGGTGCACATACACATATGTAGGCAAACAGTGATATACAGTAAATAAAAAGAATTTTGGGTATAAAATGTGAGTGCATGCTTGAGTCTGTATTCATGTGTGTAGATACCAGAGGCTGTCCTCTTTCTCAATTGCGCTCTTTCTCTCTCCCCACCCCCTTCATTTTGTAGCCCTCCCTGGCCTGGAACTCTGTGTCAGAGGTTTGCAACCTGTGGGTCTTGACCCTCTTGACAAACTATCTCCAAAACTATTTACATTATAATTCACAACAGTAATACAACTGCAGTTATGAAGTAGCAACAAAAATAATTTTATGGTTGGGGCTTACCACAGCATGAGGAACTGTACTAAAGGGTGTAACATTAGGAAGACTGAGACCCATTGATCAGCCAGGCTAGCCTTTACCTCATAGATATCGCCCTGACTCTGCTTCCCAAGTGCTGGGTTTAAAGCATGAAGCACTATTCTCAGCTTCTACTTTATTTTTTGAAACATGCTTCACTGAGCCTAGAACTCATCGATTTGCTGCACTGGCTGGCCAGTGGCCTCCAGGGGTCCCCTACAGTCCAGTGCTGGGGTTACAGATGTTTGGGTTTTACACAGGTACTGGGAACTGAACTGAGGTCCTCATGTTTGAACAGAGGCAGGTTTTTGACTGAGTCATCTCCCCAGCCTTCATGTGACAATCTGAACGTCACTGACTGCTGTGATGACACCTCTGAAAACCCAACTTAACCTTTCCTTTTACTTGATGGGCACACTGACAGTCTAAACTTGAACAGGGTCAACTACAGCATAATGAGAGTTAGGACACCTCATACCGTCCCCATCTCCAGGACACATGAACACTATCCCCTACCCCCAGTTGCTGAGGACTTAATCCAGGGCCTCACATACACCAGGTGAATGCTCTATCATACATTCTTGTCTCAGAAAACAAGAACTCTGAATCGAATTTTGTATCTTATATAGATATATGTGTAATGCCAGGTCAAGTGAGACTGTGTCTTGGCTTCCTGCTCTGAAAAAGGAAGAAAAACAACAAAACATCAGCAATTTTTTTTTTTTTATACAGTCTTATGTAGCTCAGGACAACCTTGACTGCAGTTGAGGTTAACTTAAAAACAATCCAATTAAAAAAAATCCAATTTCAAGGATAATCACAACAAACAATTCTTAATATTTTAAAAGCTATTTAGGGAAACTTCGTGTTCCTTACTTTCAGAATGCTAGACTGGTCTATGGTAAATCCACTGCGATTAGGACATACATATAATCATCCACTGTAAAGAGCACTTCGAGCCATTATACAGCAAGGTCAGCTACATGAAAGTCTGCTACCGATATGAGTATACAATCAAGAAGTAAAGATGCAAATTTATCCAACAAATATTTATTGAGCATCTGTTACATGCCAAGCACCAATTTTGTTACAAAATGTCAGCAAGTTGTGTTTTAGTTCCCACCAAGGGCATTCCAAACTCACCACTGTCTGCTTTTCTACAATAAACCCACCTACCTACTCTGTAACTCAAAAACAAGCAAAGAGAAAGGTTAAGAGAATGTGCTGGTAAATCCAGAAAGCTGAGATGTTTTCCTGAGGACTGTCTCCTATCAGTGCTACTGGGAGGGACACAACTGCCAGAAGAGAGTACATTTAAAAAAGGCCTCAAATGGATGCAGATGAGCATCTGTCTCATTCAGCTCATCAGCCAGTTTCTTGTTTCCTGTTTGGATCCACAGTGTACCAGAGCACACGACTATGCCTATGTAGGAATGCCTGCATCCCAGAGAAACACTGTGTAGAACTGCTCAGACTCCACACGAGACTTAGGACTGGAGTCCTGATCACCATCCCAACAGCCTCCCAGTGGGCGGGCAGAATCTGAAGGCATCCTTTTCCTTGGATCTTCCCTTATTCTGATGCACATTTCCCTCCTTTTGTGTGGCTGGAGAGAGCCCAAGGCAAGCACTCTACCACTGCTATCTCCCCAGACCCGGGATAACATATTTTTAAAAGATTTATTGATTTAGTGTGTGCATGGGTGAGGCAAAGAAAGTACAAATGAGCGAGGACGCACATGTGCCATGGAATGTGTATGAACGTCAGAGGGCAATTTGTGGGAGTTGATTCTCTCCTTTTATCATGTGAGTCCCGGGATCAAGCTTAAGTAGTCAACCTGATGACAGGTAGCTTAACTAGCTGAGCCACATCACCATTTCCCCTAAGACACATCATTAACACCAAATGCCCCGCCCCCCTTTACATCAGCAGACACCAGTCACAGAACAGCTCTGTTCTCTTAGGTTACCTGTATTGTCCATTGCATTGGACAAGAGGTAAGATCCTTCAGAACTTAAACTCAAGCCAGTTACGGAATCGGCATGGCCTCTCATGGTGTAGGTTAACTTGTTTTGGCGCAGGTCCCAAACCTGTAAAAACAGACAACTACTTTTTCAAATCAAAAAATTGCACAGACAGGCTGGGTGCGGTGGCAGACACGTAGGGGGCAGAAGACAGCCTGCTCTACACAGTGACTGAAGGCTACATAGACACTGTTCCAGAAAAGAGAAGGGAAGGGAGGGGGGAAAAGGGAAGAGAAGAATAGGAAAAGAAAGGGAAAAATAGCAGGGAAGCTGGAACATGGTAGCTTAGTCCCAGTATTTGGGAGGCAGAGACAGACCCCTGTGAGTTCAAGGCCAGTCTTGTCTATAATAGCCAGTTCCAGGGCAAACAGGGCTAACCTACATAGACAGAGCTTGCCTTAAAAACACAACAACAAACAGAGTCTGGAGAGACGGCTCGGAGGTTAAGAGTGCCTGCTGCTCTCACACAGGATCTGGGTTTGGTTTCCAGCACCCACGTCACATGGTGGTTCACGACTAGCTGTTAACTCTTGTTCCAGGGGGATCAAGTGCACTCTTCTCACCACTTCCAGCACCTCGTACACATGTGGTACACACACACACACACACATGCACACTCACACACACGTACGTGTAGGCAAAACACTCATATATATATCAAATAAAATTTAAAATTCTAGTAGGCCAGTGGTGGCACATGCCTTTGATCCCAGCCCTTGGGAGGCAAAGGCAGGTGGATCTCTGAGTTCCAGGACAGTCAGAGAAATCCTGTCTCGAGAAACAAAAAAGAAAGAAACAACAAAATTTAAAAATCTGAAAAATGAGAAAAGAAACTACATAAAACCAGATGCCAGGCTTAGTGGTATGTGTCTAATTCTATGTCTAATTCCAGCACACAGGAGCCAGATAAACAAGGATTTTGAGGTTGAGGCCAGTTTGAAGAACACAGAGTTGTAGATTACTTGGCTATGAAACCATCTCCAAAAACAACAACAACTACAACAACCACAACAAAAACAGCCAAGTCTATCTCTGATTTCTAGCATTTCCGGGGAGAGGCAGGGGGATCAGGAGTTCAAATACACTCTTAGCTATATAGTGCATTTGAGGCCAGGGCTTTCAAAAAAGAACACAAAAGTAGGCACAGTGCCGTCTTTAGGAGCGTCACTTAGGAGACAGAGGCAGGACTGCTGCAAGCTCTAGGCCAACCAGGGACACACAGTGTGAGTGACTCAACACAAAACAAACTGAAAACAAAGCCCCAAATTATAGAAAGTAAACACGAAATGAAAAACACTGTGTAAGACTTTTTATCTTATGTCACATACATGTGTATAGAAGCAATACATACATACTTATATGTACATATATACATTTAGGGAAAAAAAAGAGTATGAAAAGCATATCTATGCAAAGAACCCTTTTGAGCTGCTTCTGGAAGACAGACACAAGAACATGCAGGTGCTCTGTCCTTTACTGTTTGTTCATCGCCAAGGTTCAAGCCCACGGCTTTGTGTGCGACCACTGAATTACATTTCTAGCCTCAAAAATACCTACACGCCTTCTTCGTCTGTCTTTTATATTTTTTGTGGTGTTGGAGATTGAATCTAGGGCTTCAGGTCCACTAGGGAAGGGCTCTTCCATTCTAAAAGATTACAAATAAGAACGCTTTGCATATGCCTGGTACATAGCAGGCTCTAAATATTACCAAGCAGTTCCTAAAAATAACTCTAAAGCCAAAATATAAAAATATTTACATAATAGGCGATTAAGCAAATATGTAACATTAACACCAACAGAAATAGCCTGGATGTCACAAGGGAAAAGATTTGCAATTTTGTGAAGGTCATTGGTATTATAAAAGACTCCATTCAATACTGCCATGTAATTTTTCTAAATGAATAAAGTGTCTGACATCTCCTAGAGCAAGGCACTTTCTTTTCTTCGGAAAGGAGTTAGGTAATGCATGCACTGATGTAAAAATTTGAATACTGGGGCTGGAGGACGGCTCAGCAGTCAAGAGCTCTTGCTGCTCCAGACTATCCAGTGAAGAGCATCTTTGGTCATTTTCCAGGACACACTGGGTGGCTAGCAGCTACAAGTTAACTCTGCAACAAGGAATCAGATGCCCTCTTCTGCCTCCTAAAGGATGTATGTGTACTCATACACACACTCTCTCTCTCTCTCTCACTCTCTCTCTCTCTCACACACACACACACACACACACACACACTCACACAGTTTTAAAAAACTCACTTTGAATGTTTAAATACATGTGCACAATGCCAGCATTCAGAAGGTGAAGACGGGAGAATGCAGGTCTGAGAACCTGCCTCCCAGATAAATAAAACCAGCTGGGTGTGGTGGTGCACAGCTTTAATCTCAGCACCAGGTAGCAGAGGCAGAGAACTGTCTGTGAGTTCAAGGCCAGCCAGAGTGCCAGATCTGTCTCAGTGCAAGTGAACCCAAAACCAAAAGACTTAGCTTAAGAATGATGAAGACTGCACGGCTATGAGAATCAGGACACTTTCCAAAACCATAGGAAGGATATTTCAGAATACAGAGCCAAATTTAACTGCACTATTTATGGGACTCCTATTTATGTGATCCTCATGTTTGAGATAAGTTCAAATTTTAGAGCAAAACTGGCATATCTCAACATTCATTGGCTAGGACTTATTCTCTGCAGGCAACCCGCCCGAAGAGCAGGTGTGACACACTGTCTTCTGAAAACTCAAACCCAAGGACCAGGTAACCTCAGGACTATATTGCACCCAGTTTACAGAAGGCCAGAAGTAAGCATCCATGCTGTTTGTAGTAAGAAGACGTCATCAACACAAGATTGCTCTTCTGCCTGTCTGTCCCTGTGGTACAGACACGAGAATCAAATTCTTGTAGCTTCACTAAAAAGAAGCAACCCCCCTAAAGCTACACACTCATGTACTTCATTTATTCTACAAAAGGAACTATAAAGCAGCAATGGTTGACACATTGGCACAAAGAGCAAAACTGTAAACCATTTGGGGGATAATGTCCTATACTCTGATTATTTATATTTATTTAGTTTCATTTTATGTGCACTGGTGTTTTGCCTACATGTATGTCTGTGTGAGAATGTCAGATCACCTGGAACTGGAGTTACAGACAGTTGAGAACTGCCATGTGGGTGCTGGGAACTGAACCCAGGACTTCTGGAACAATAGCCACTGCTCTTAATTGCTGTGCTATCTTTCCAGACCAACTCTGGCTATTTATTTATCAGGCTTTTTTTGTTTGTTTTGTTTTCAAAATAAGGTCTTATTATGTTGCCCGGGCTGTTCTCAAGCTTGTGATTCGCCTGCCCCAGCCTTCCTATGCTAGGATCATACAGATTATAGACACGAACTACCATACCTAGCCTCATTTTGATGGTCATAGGAAATCTATGCGAGCACCAACATTTCTATAAGTACATACCAAAGCAGTGTCTTCATTTTGTTCACATCTATTTATTTATTTAGAGTTGGCGCACGTGGAAGTGGTGCGCCTATGCAGAGGTAAGAGGACAACTACAGGAGTCAGTTCTCTCCTTTCACGGCATGGGTTTAGGGACTGAACTTGGGTTGTCAGGCTTGGTGGCAGAGGCTTTTACCTGCCGAGCCATCTCAGTGGCTCTCTAGTATTTTAAAGGGCACAAGGCATGTTTTGTGACATTAGCTTATTTTTATGTGCCTAAGCAGTATCCAGTAATTCTGATGTCACTAGGTCCCACTTTGCTCTGGAAAGCACTGTACTGTTAAAGTGATGAGGCTGAAGAACTGGGCGGGGTACGCCCACAGGCCTGGATGAGGTTTGTTTGGGTAAAGTGTACTCAGCAAGAGGAGCATCTAGGAAACCCACTGCGGGGCAATGGCATCGAAAGAATCCATACAGGGATGGGGGAAGAAGGAGGCCATGGGGGCGGTGGCAGTCAAAGTACAGAATACTCTCAAAAGAAACTGTCTACAAACCCACCTCTATGGATAACGAACAAGTGCCCATTAAATAAGGAATGAGGAATGCATACAGTACAGCACTTGCCCAGCATGCATAGAACCCTGAGTCTTATCCTCAGAACTGAGGAAGGGAAGGTGAGGCGCCAGGTGAGGGATCATAAACTTAGAGGAAGTAGATCACAGAAGCCTGTGATGGAGGAATAACCTACCAGAGAGCCAAGGCTATTGTCACACAACTTGGGGAAGATAGGTCAAGTCTGTGGTGTAGAGGATTATACTAAGAAAAGGAAAAGGGCTTTTTAAAAAAGGCTTCAGAATTTAGCAACAAAGAAATGACAGGGTGGCTGTCAGAACGCAGTCCAGTATTGGGCATTGCGAGGAGCGTTCTGAGTGTGTGTGATAACACTCCAAGAAAACAAGAGTCTTGTGACCTCATTTTCTTTAAAACACAGAACTGTTCTTGGAATGCATTTTTGTGCTACGCCTAGGTATAGCGGATAGGAGTGAGTTTACTTCAGATTACTCAGTATTGCTTGCTGCATTATTCAATTAACAGTTTAAACTATCCTTTATATGAGTCATTCAAAATAAATTTTTGTCACATGAAGCTTGTCCTTGTGATTGTATACAGACTGAACTCATGAGAACTTTACCGATGTGACCTTCTGGGGCTCTGAATAAAGTTGGCTACTGTGTGAGATTTTAGTCCACCTCATTTACTAGCTCCATTCTCCCAGGTTCCACTGCCTCTGGAGTGGTGACAGGTGATGTCTTAGCTACTTTCCTGTTGCTTGATAAAAACAGTACAAATCTGCAATTTACAGAAGGGCTAATGTTTGGCTCATGGTTTGAGGGTACAGTCCTGGTGAGGAAGTTACAGTATGAGGAACATGAGGCAGTGGTCACACTGTCTGCAGTTAGGAAGCAGAGAACAATGAATTCGGGTGTTGAGCTAGCTTCTGTTTTTTTTTTTTGTTTTTTTTTTTTTTTTTTTTCAGTTCAAGACAAGGAATGGAACCCCTGAAGTTAGAGTGATCTTAATGCCTCAATCGCATGAATTAAGACACTCCCTCACAGGCGACTCTAGATCTTCCTGTCAAGGTAACAATATTAACCATCCCAGGTGACCCTGCAGCTACAGAACCACAGCTGCAGAGGACACGCTATCAGAAATAATCAGGGTACAAGGGACTGAAGAATGAAAGGGAAAGAAGAAATTAAAATAGTATAGAAAACTCTTCAGGAGGCTTTTTATAAATTTGAGTATGACTGTGGATCCAAATTCTGGGTTTTGTCTCTCTACTCCTCATGTACTGGAGACAATGTTACCATCATCATCATCATCAGCAGCAGCAGCAGCATCACCATCAACCTTCTTCATTAAGTATGGTTGTAAAGGGACAATCCACAGGTTGACAGCAAGAAGATGGCTGAAAGATGGCCTCTGACCTTGCATCCACCTCCCAAATGCTAGGATTTCAGGCATGTCCCACCACCCCAATTTTACTTGAGGCTAGAGATCAAGATCAAAGCTTTGTGCATGCCATGAAAGCATTCTACACCCTCTGAACTCTATCTCCAGCCATCTGTATCTTCTCAGCATTTCAAAACGGTTAAGTCTCTAACAGGAGGGGCAGGGAAGATCCTCCTTAGCTACACAGAAAGCTTGACTCAGATCAACAACTACGTAAGGTGTGTGTGTGTGTGTGTGTGTGTGTGTGCATGTGAAAGAAGAAAATCAGGAGGCTGATGGCATGAAAAAGAAAAGGATGAAGCCCTTTCACCATTTAAAGGACCACTGTAAGACAAAAGTAAGGACATTTCATCTTTAAAATGATCACCCAGGAAAAGCGAGAGAGGGGGATAGGGAAGTAATGGCTTCCAAGAATATTACCTAACTATTATCATGGTCACAATAAAGCCGATGGAAGAGTCCCTGAGCTCCTCACGAAGGAGATGGAGAGGCAGACAGCACTCGTAGCTCCAGACCTGCCTGCCTGTCAGCTGACACTTGCTATTGGGGACTGTGCAGAACCTCACAACCCCATGAGGCAGACACTTTGCTGCCCAAGTGAGGAAACTGGGGCTTAGAGGAGCTGAAGGCCACACGGCAATCACAAAACTAGAAAATGGTGGGACTGGGGTTGGAATCCACAATTCCTTGAAAGCTTGAGTAATAGTGTAGGGCTGAGCACTCCACGCCTTTCTCCAATGTCTTCCAAGTTGTCTCTTCTTGGACAAGCTTAGAAACTTCCTTTTCACAGTGCCAAAAAGAAGCACACTGAAGGCTGAGGACAGTCACACCCTAATTACTCTCTCATTAGACCAGAGAGCTAAACATGATTTTCAACATCTTTAGGGGGGTGTTTTTGCTCAGAGGGTAACGGCAACTGGTAACAAGTCGACACTTTGAGGTTAATCCTTAGGACCCGTGTGACAAGAGAATGTACTACAAAATTTCTGCCCTCCACACACAGAAATAAGTGTAATTTAGAATGCATAAATTATGTCTAAATAAATGTCTAGTCTGGGAATGAACACACTCTGTATTCTTTTTTATTTTTTTTGAGGCAGAGTCTTTCTATGTAGCTCCAACTCAACTGGAACTCACTCTGCAGACCACGCTGGATTTGAACTCATAGATACCTGCCTGCCTCTGTCTCCTGAGTCCTGGGATTAAAGGACTGAGTGCGCCTTCCGGCCTGGCCATACTCTGTATTTTTCACAGTTCTCCTCCACCCAAGGATTTCACACTTCAGACTGACCACCTGACTCTTGGTGGCATTGACATGAGCCTTTGTACATTCATATGCAACCTCTGATTTAGGAAGTACTTAGAATAGGACAAAAAGAAAATGAGTTAAGTCACTATCTTCCTTTTAGTTGACATTAAGTGCTAATTTCCTACAATCTCAAAATTTTAAAAAGACTAGCTTCTGATATATGTAGGTGAAAAGCAAAAATAATATAAACAAGCATACCTTGATATCATTGTCTATTCCACCGGAGATAATCTGATCACTTGTGTCATTGAAGGTCACAGCTAACACCTGGTATGTGTTCTGAAATGTCTGGATAGCGGCTTTCTTCCGGATGTCCCATAGCTGAAGCAGAAAACAGGCATCATGAGTAACAGCATTCTCAGGGGCAAGCACGGCGCACGCCTCTACTCAGCTTCAGATGACCAGGAAGCACTAGACCTTGCTAATGCGCTCTGGTTCAGCTGTCCTCACCTGGAACAGTGTCCATCAAGCTACCTCTTCCCCACCCAAACTAGAAGGTTAGAGCAGCAAATCACTAACGAGCCAAGCTTGCCTACAAGGTTACATGTCTGCTAAGCTTTAAAATGAACAGGAAGCTGGCCCTGGTGGCGCAGCCTACAATCCCAGCACTCTGGGAGGCAGAGGCAGGCGGATCACTGAGTTCAAGGACAGCCTGGTCTACAAAGTGAGTCCAGGACAGCCAGGGCTACAAAGAGAAACCCTGTTTCAAAAACTGATGCAGCTTTAGCTAACCCAGGCTATCACGCCCAGCAGGATAGCTATTTTAATAAAAACACTAGGCCAGGTAGTGGTGGCACATGTCTTTAATCCTAGCACTCAGGAGACAGAGGCAGGCAGAGCTGAGTTCAAGGCTAGCCTGATCTATTGTGCAAGTTCCAGGATAGACAGGGCTACACAGAGAAATCCTATGTTGGAAAAACAAAACTAACCAACCAAACAGGCTGGACATAGTGATAACGCTGCATGCCTATAATCTCAGCCTTGGGGAGGCTGAGGTAGGCAGATGGCTTTCAGTTTCAAGCCAGTCTGTACTGTACAATAAGTTTCTGTTTCAAAACCAATCAACTAACCAACCAGACACAACAAAAAGTGCACTTTTTGTAGTACACACCACTGTATTATACCGTACTACACACCAGCACCATTTGAACTCGGAGGTCAGCCTGGCAACACGGTGGGACTCGGTGTCAACACACACCTGTAATCCCAGTACCTGTGAGTCTTAGGAGAAACAAGAGTTTTGAGCTGAGGCTTCTGTACACAGCAGGACCCTCCCTCAAAAAACAAAATCAAAAAAGCCAAGATGGGGGCTGGAGAGATGACTCAGTGGTTAAGAGCAATGGCTGCTCTTCCAAAGGACCGGGGTTCAATTTCCAGCACCCACATGGCAGCTCACGACTCCAAGATCTGACACCCTCACACATAATGTACATAAAATAAATAAGAAAAAAAAAAAAAAAGCCAAGATGCCTTATCTTTCTGCTTCCCCCTCCCAAGCTCCATGATCATGGAAGCGCAGCACCACACTCAGCTGTGAAAATTGTCTTTGCACACATATGTGTACTGTGCATCCATGATGCATGTTCATGTGTGTGTGTGTGATACACAAGCACTTCTGCATATGCTTGTAGAAGCCAAAGGCCGACACTGAGGTGGGGGTCTCTAACCATTTCAGCCAGTCTGGCCAGCCAGCTTGTTGCGTGGATTCCCTGTCTCCACCACCGGTGCGCGGGGATTACAGTAGGCCACCAGGCTCATTATCTTTTCCACTTGGGTGGTAGGGCTTTGAACACTGATCCCCACGATGGCACAAAAAGCACTTTACCACAGCCCTGAAGAACACTGAGACTGTTGCAGCATGCGGCTGTAGTGTAAATTGCACAGGCACACTGTGGTGTGCTTGAGGGAAGTAGACTCCAGGAGCTCGAGGTACTTTGTTTTCTCCTCCAACCCCTGTCCTGGGTCAAACTGGCTCTGTAGCAGGGAGACGAGAAGCAGCAGGGAGCAGAGGGAGCTAACCCTGTACCCTTGACAACACTGAGGAGCTAACCAATGCCAAAAGGGCTCACCACTGATTATCCCATGACACAGAAATGTCTGTAATGAGAACAGGAAGCCAGAAGCGGCCATGGGGGAAAGCTCAGCAGGAACTTCGGCATTGCCTCAATTTCCCCAGATGATTTCTGCTGGGTGTTTGTGTGAGCTTGGGTTTGAAACTTTCCTCTGTTTGCTTTTTCAAGCAGATTACATTTCTGCTGGCCATCATAAACTGATCTGAGGATGTTTTGTTATTTTCTGTTCGTACTCCTTACTATTTGTTCTTTTATGTTACAACTCTTATTTGTTCATGTTATGTACTTAAAAAACCTACCCATTCAACCCAAAGCTATGAGCATCATAGATCATTCTCCACACTGTACAGAAAAGCCGCCCAGGCTGGCCTCAAATTTGAGATCTTCCCCTGACACTGAGACTATAGCTTGTCTCATTTTAGTTGTAGGAAATGCCCAGAGTAGTCAAGTAGAGACAAAAGCAGGCTAGATGTTGTCAGGGGCTGCAATATACAGCAGAAACAGCAACTTCTTTAACAGGGGTTGGGTGTCTTTGGGGTTGATAAAATGTTTGGTATCAAAGTGGCTTTAATTTTGATTTGCCTCATTTAAATGCCAGGGATTGAACCCAGGGCCCTGTGTATGCCTGGCAAGGGCTCTCCACTGAGTTACAGCCCCAGTCTTGCTTTTAAAGATTTTAGTAGTGACTTTAAATTTTATCTCCAGGAAATAATTTTACTTATTTAGTAATTTTATTTATTTAAAAAAATTATCTCAAAAAAATCTATAGGAAAGAGACACCTGAGAAGAGGCTGCTCCCCTTTTTCCTATAGACATTATCTGTACAATTCTCCAGAACATGTCTAGACTCCTTGGTTTGGAAGTCAAGGCCTTGAGAATTTGCCTCCTATATATGTGATGAACCTTTCTTCAAGCTTTGCCTCAACCAATAATCTTTACACAGATCAAAATAATCTTTGTCCCTTATTTGCTCCCTCTCCCCTTTTTTTTCGAGGCAGGGGTTCATTATGTAGCCCAGCCTAGTCTGAAACTCACCATTTTCTTGCCTCAGCCTTCTGTGTACTGGGATTATAGGTAAGGGTCCCAACACCAATTTGTCTTTGACCTAAAAGGTATGGTAGCCACTTAAAATTTGATTAAAATAATTTAAAATTTTTGAAATAATCACAAACCTACTGACAAGCTGGAAAAGATTTTTTTCTCTTTTTCCCTGAAATAAATTGAGTAAGTTGCTGACTGAATGCCTCATTTCCTAGAACACTTCCTAGTGTCTGTCCCACAGGGTGTTTCTTACGTAACCTCAACATGCCAGCAACATGAAGAACTAGTTTACCATGACTCAACACCATTTAAGCTTACCCATTACCACCCCTCCTTTTCAAAAAGTCACTAAGATTCACTTTGGAATTATGTATCGAATTTGTCATGTCGTTTTAGTCTCTTTCAGATTTTCCTTGAGCTTTGTGGCCCCTGCATTTCTGAAGACCACAGAAACCTCTCTTTTTGCATTTGAATTTGTCTGGTGTTGCCTCTGTGAGACTGAAGATTTGTAGTAGTTGGTAGTAACTCATCTTTATCATGTACTAGCAAACAGCTCACATTTCTGCCTCATTACCACTAAAAATAAAGAACTAATAAAAAAAATTCATCATCTTTAGGTGAAATGACATGTTGTCCATTTTACACCTACTCTTTTGAGGGGCTGGGGAGATGGCCCAGCAGTTGAGAATACTTGTTCTCATGGAGGAGCTGCATTTGGGTCCCAGCACCCACATGATGGCCCACTTGTAATTCTAGTCCCAGGGAAGCTAATGCTTTCTTCTGATCTCTGTGGATATAAGTCATGGCACACACAGATGTACACACAGAGAAACATTTATACACCTAAAATAACACTGCTTCAAGCAATAAATTGTTACTTTTATTAGAAAAATAAAAAGTTAAAGGACCAACAAAGAAACATGGTAAGAAAAGGGAAAAGGCAAAATGAAAGAGAAAAGAGACAATTCGAACAAGAACAAGCTCTTACCTATTGCTCTTACTATAGCAGGCCCTTAGCAACACCTGTTGGAGTGGCTGAAGAGATGGCACAGTGACAAAGAATTCTTACAGGCCTCCAGAGGATCCAAGTTCAGCTCCCAGCACTGGTATCAGATGGCTCACAACCACCTGTTAACTCCAGCTCCACAGGATCTGACACCATCTACTGGACAACTCACGTACCTGCACTTATGTGCACATTCTCTCTCTCTCTCTCTCTCTCTCCCTCTCCACCTAACCAGGCAACTTCTTTCTTTTTAATTTTTTTCTTTTTTCTTCTTTTTAAGGTAGTATTTTGTATGTATGAGTGTTTTGTCTGCATACTTGAATGTGCGTGATACACACGCCTAGTCCTCCATAAGAAGAGTAAGTAGGGCTTGAAGATGGCTCAGCGGTTAAGAGCACCTGCTGTTTTTGCATAGGACCCAGTTTGATTCCCAGAATCCAAACCAAATGGTGCTCACAGCCATCTGTGACTACTGTTCTAGGAGATCAGGTGTCCTCTTTTGATAGCTGCTGGCATCTGAGAATCTCAATAAGTTGCCCAGTTTGGCCCTGAATGTCTTTTGTAGCCTAGGCTAGCCTTGAACTTTCAGTCCTCTTCTATAGCCTTCTATGTAGTTGAGATTATAGACTTGTCTTAGGGTTTCTGTTGCTACAATGAAACACCATGACCAAAAGCAAGTTTGGGGAGGGGAGGAGGGCAGTATTCCCTACACTTCCACAATGTAGTCCATCACTGAGGCAGCCAGCACAGGAACTCAAAGAGGACAGGATCCTGGAGGTAGGAGCTGATGCAGAGGCTGTGGAGGGTGCTGCTTAGTGGCATGTTCCCCATGGTTTGCTCAGCCTGTTTTCTTATAGAACCCAGGATGGCACCACCATAATGGGCTGGACCCTCTCCCATCAATCACAAAGAAAATGCTCCACAGGCTACCTACAGCCTGTTCTTATGGAGGTTGTTTCTCACCTGAGGCTCCCTCCTCTCCAGTGACTTTAGCTGTATCAAGCTGACATAAACTTCACCAGCACCAGGCCTGTCTCCCCAACCCCCTGCTTGCATGCCATTGATTCATTTATTTTGCTGGTGCTGGTGGCTGGAACTTAGGCTCCACATGTACTAGGAGAGACGTACTCTGCCACTGAGTTAGACACCACACCTGGCCACTTCTTAAATGAAATCTTTAAGAATAATAATAATAAATTGGGGCTGGAGAGATGGCTCAGCAGCCAAGAACACTTACTGCTCTTGCAAAGAACCCAGGTTTGGTTGCCAGTTCCCACATGGTAACTAATAAGTATGTGTAACTTTGGTTTGGGGGATTCAGTGCCCTCTTATGAGCAGCATCCATGTGGTGCACAGACACACATGCAGGCAGAACCTCCATACACACAATAGAACGATATAATCTCAGCACTCAGGGAGGCAGAGGTGAGCAAATCGCTAAGTTTGAGGCCAGCCTGGTCTACAAAGTTGAGTCCAGGACAGCCAAGGCTACACTGAGAAACCCTGTCTCAAAAAACAAAAACAAACAAACAAAAACAAAATAAATAAATAACAAAAAGCAAGCAGCCAGGGATGTGGCATGCAGAGAAGGGGGAACAGTATGTGTGTGGGGGGAGGATGAACACGGTATCAGGACACATAAGCATGAAAGTGTCGCAATGACGCTTACGGCACAGCTGGTCCTGTGAAACACCACGCCCTCGAGGTACCTTGATTGTTGTTGGTTCCCCGCTGATTTTTAGGCCCCATTTTCTTCATTTGTGGAATGCACATGCCAGATGAGCTCAGTGCAGTAACATTTTAAACATTTAATGACCACCCTAGACTCTGCTTGGTTTTTACCTTCTTGCTATTTATTTATCAGGTTCTTTTTCTTGAGACAGCTAGGCAAGGCAGCAAGGATGACCACCCTCCAACTTTAACCACCACTCTGGGCATTTTTATTGTTATTAGCTGTCCTTTGAGACTGTCTCACTACACAGCCAAGGTTGGCCAGCACACTGGCTCTACTCTGACTATGTTTAGTAGGCTCTTCAGGTGATCCTAACACAGATAGCTTGAGAGTGAGCAAACTAAATCATCTGTAAATTCACATCCAGGCTACTGAGACCATTTGCTAAGCTTTTTAGATACCTGTAATTTTACAAAAACCTTGTAAAACACTTACATTACTGTTAAGAGCTCTAAAGATTAAGAAAGTGCATGAGGAGACCAGCCTGGTCTACACAGTGAGTTCCAAGACAGGGCTACACAGAGAAACCCTTCCTGGAAAAGAAACAAAAACCAAAAGGAAACAAGAAAGTGAAGCTCAGAGACACACAATTCACAGCTGAGCCATACACCAATCCATACAGTCCACCGATTCCAAACAGCAATATAGTCTATACAATTCTGTAGCATATTATTTTACCTGGGAAATTTTTTTGTGTGCTTTGGAATACTGGATGGATGACAAGATAGAGCTTTTATGATGCAACCTGAAACTACAACACAGACAAGATTTAATACCTACCTTAACTGTACCATCGTCACTGCCAGTGCAGACAAGTTGGGGGCCCCGCCTGGCTGGATAACAGGAGTTCACAAAGGAAGTATGTCCCTTCAGCCTCTTAACCCTCTCTCCTGTTTCACTATCCCACACTGCCACAGTTTTATCTGTTGACGCTGAAAAGAGCATGCTAGAAGAAAAATACAAAAGAAATAAGATGAACAATAGGGACTGGAGAGATGCTCAATGGTCAAGACACTGGCTGTTCTTCCAGAGAACCTGGGTTTGATTCCCAGCACCCATATAACAGGCCCCAAACTGGCTGTTACTATAATTCTAGGGGATCAGATGCCCTCTTTTGGCCTCCACAGGTTCTGAATGCATGTAATGTGCAGACATACATAATAGGCAAAACATACATGCACAAATTAAAGATAAATCTCCAAGGGCAGGTAGGGGGTGCACAAAGATCATCTCTTTCTCACTTGCCAAAATATGGCAAGTTCTTCCAGATCACTGTCTGCTGCACTGTCCATTTAGCTTATGAGCCCAGAGTGCCTCTGCTGTCTTTAGCAATCCTACTACCTTGTAGCTTCCATTTCAGGTGGACCAAGCCACACAATACAGTGGTTTTATCAATCAATCTTTTCCTTCTTTGTGATGCACATGGATACAAAGCCCTATCACAGGAAAGGGTTTAAGCACTTCCTGCTGCGCTCAAGATGAGGCTGACAGTGGTAATTCTAGATTGAAGAGCTGACTATTTCCAATCCTTTGTTCTTTCTGCCTCTGGGACTGGTTTCTAAGTTAAACTTGACCTTACAATGCTCTCTCCTTTTTTCTTTGAGACAGGACCATGCTATGTAGCCCAGGCAGGTCTTGAACTCAAGATGCTTCTGATTCAATCACAATCCAAGATCTGGGAATCGGGTACATTCAACAACACTCATTATAATGCAGAAGAAAAAATTATTTTATGACAACTGGTGTGCTACTTCTAAGTGTGTGCCATGCATGTGTGGTGTCCATATGTCTGACAAGAGCACGGGATGCTCTGAAACTGAAGTTTGATTCCCAGAACCCACATAAAGGCAAACAAAGGAAACTAGCTCCACTAAGCTGTCCTGACCTCTACATCTGAACCCCTCTCACAGAAACATCATGCACACACACAATAATAGGAAACAAATGTAGCCCTGGATGCCCTGGAACTATGTAGATCAGGCTGGCCTTGTGCTCAGAGATCCCACCTGCCGCTGCCTCCTGAGAACACACATGTGCCATTACACTTGGCAATAAAGAGCTAACATTTGCTTTGTCTTCTAAAACTGGTCCGAGTACTGGCATATTAGAAGATAAATGACGATGTGCTTTTAATTGTATACTACATCACCCGTGTGGACCTTAAAACTGTGATTCTCCTGCTTCAGCTTCCTCAGTCTGACATTAAGGATACACTACTATGTCCCACTAAAACAGCAGTGTTTCAGAGGGTTTCCCCAAGAACAAAACTCAGGGTCGAAGGCATTAGCACGGAAAGCAGGTGTCATTTCATGTGCAGAATCCTCACCTGCCATCTGTGTTATAATGCAGTTCCATCACTGCTCCACTGTGTCCCTTCAGTGTAGCATAGTTATCACAGTCCCCATAGACATTCCACAGCACTGTTAAGAGATGAAACCAGCGTCAGCCACAGAGAAGTCACTTGTAAAATAACCAGAAAAACACGTCTGATATTATACACCATGGAACAACACTGGTTCTACCAATTAGACCAATTCTCCTGACACTAGTTTTTCTCTGTGTGTGCATATCCACGAGTGCATATGTATGAAGCCAGAGGACAACTCTGGGTGTTGTTCATCAGGCACCATCCACCACTTTTCTTCTTGAGAGAGATCTCTCACTGGCCAGGAATTTGCCAAGTAGACTAGGCTGGCCAGCTGATGGGCCCCAGATATCTATCTGTCCACCTCTCCAGAGCAGAAATTACAAGCACATGCCACCCTAACTGGTTTATATGAGTTCTGAAAATTGAACTCAGGTCCTAACTGACTGAGCTATTTTTTCAGCATTAACTTAGACAAGATTGTTTTTTCTATTTTATGTGTATGAGTGTTTTGCCTGCAAGTATGTATATGTATCCCATACAATCTAATGACTGTGAAGGTCAGAGGAGAGTTGGAACCCTTGGAACTGAAGTTATAGATGGTTGTGAGCCACCATATAGGTCCTAGGAATTGAACTTGGGTCATCTACCAGAGCAATGTATGTATTTATCTGCTAAGGTATCTTTCTAGCCACCTCAGCTTTAATTTTTAGCAAGTTGATATCTTTTATGCTCAGTCTGTAAAAAGCCTAAAAAGGGGACCATTGAACAATACTTCCCCGGCTTCATTTTTTCTATTCATTTTTTAACAGATTTATTATTTACTGAGGTGTATGGAAGCATATGAGTGGCAGTCAGAGCATTGGTTGTGGAAATCAATTCGTGTATGTGTGTGTTGGGGGGGCACACACCTGTGCACACAAATGTATGAATACCCTCAGAGGTCAGAAGCGGGCACTGGATCTCCTGGAACTGTATCACAGACAGTTGTGATGTCAGGTGCTAGGAACTGAACTCAGGTCCACTGGAAGAGCAGCAAGTGCTCTTTTTCTGTTTGTTTTTTTTTTTTATTTTATTTTTTTTTATCAGTTACATTTTATTAACTCTGTATCCCAGCCGTGTCCCGATCCCTCATTCCCTCCCAGTCCCTCCCTCCCTCTTCTGTTTGTTTTTTGAGACAGGGTTTTCTTATGTAGCCCAGGCTGTTTTGGAATACTCTCTGTAGAGGATGCTGGCCTCGAATTCAAAGACATACCTACCCCTGCCCCAGAATGCTGGGATTAAAGTTGCCACCATACCCAGGAAGCAAGTGCTCCTAACTGCTGAGCCTTCTCTCCACACTGTACTTGTTTTTAAAATATGGCTATTCTAATGAGTAGCTGAGGATCAGGTAGCAGATGATCTAAGTGAGTTACCACTTGAGGAGCCCATCTTTCTCCTTATATACTAGGATCCTAGGTATGGATTAAGGACTCCTGTCCTTAATAGAAAAGTTCTCTCTTTCTTCTTAACTCTCAGTAACCCACTAAAGCTAAACTGATGTTGCTGCTAAATTAGCTTAAGAGTGTCTCCATGAAAAACACATTTTCAGTTGTTCTTGGTAGCACGGGTTTGTAATTCCAACACCTGGGAGGTGGAGGCAGGATCAGAAGTTATGAAGTTGCTCTCACTATATAGCCAGTTTGAGGACAGCCTGGGATATATGACAGTGATAGAAGGAAAATGGAGGAAGGAGAAAGGGAAGTGGGGGTGAGGGAGGAAAGGAGAGGGAGAGAGGAGAAGAAGGAGGAAAAGGAAGAAGAAGAAAAAGGAGAAGAAATAACTCCAACCAAAGCAACTCATTTTCCAATTAGTATATTGTTTCCTTCATTTTTATTTACCATATGGATCTACGGTTGTACCAGAATGATTGCTCAGTATGTTAATACCCTGTTTTAGCACCTTATTATAATAGTTTAACTTGCAAGTTCAGACTGATGTCTAACCCCCCCCCCAAAAAAAAATCACTATTTAGCAGAGAGCAGAACCCCAGATTCAAGAACTGTGCCTCACAGATGAGTCGGTCAAATCCTGCAGATGCCAGGGTGGATCCGTTGGGGTGAAACTTGCAGCAGTACACTTCCCCTTCGTGTCCGGAGAGCAACATGATCGGGGCTTGAAGGGAAGAACACCTTGGAGGCCCCTAAAGCAAAGAGAAGCATGAGGCAGCCGCTGTACAGGCAAAGGAGGCGGCAAAGCTGGGGAAGCGCGTTTCATTAGGCTCAGGGCAGCACTGCTGCCAGAGCCCCCGCCTCCCACTGCACAATCCCTGACAGTCCAGCATCTGTCCAACCTATGCTCTCCTCCCTAACTCTGTTTTTGTTCCACGGCCAACTTCTAAATGCTTAATCAAGTTGAACTCATTTATGCCTTGGGATCTTAACATGGAAGGATGTCTCACGCAAGAGTCCTAGCCCTATTCGGCTCCTTTTAAATACTTCTTCCCCGGAGTCTTTCTTTCATCACTCAAACTCAAGCAGCAGCCATCCTCCTGCCAGTATTCCATTAGCTCCAATGCACTCTGTCAACGCCCCATCACTATCTGAACGTACCTTCCTCATGTCATTGCTTATGTTTCTTTTCCCCAAAGAAACGACACTCTGGGAATGCAGGCATACTATCCGTGTCAGTCACCGTTTCTCAGTCTCTAGTTCACCCAACTAGCTTCTGAAAACCCTGCATGCTACAGCCTATTACACAAAACAGATTTCTGGGGTACGAGCAGGATCTTGATATGTAGTCCAGGCTGACCTTCAGTTTTCAGTCCCCCTGAGTGCTGGTATTCCAAGTGTGTATCACTATGCCTGGCTTGGCAATTCTTCCAATTCTGGACTGACAATCTTGTCAAATAAGAACAAGTGTACTGCCAATAATCCTGAAACGTCTTTAGAATATTCCAAAATACTTACTTACTTTTATTATCATGTGTTAACTATCCAAAGTAATGGCTTTCGTTATAAATTACCCACAAACATAAGTAATGTACCATGATCATATTCACTCAGTATACTTATTTAAAAAATAGTCCATGTGGCCTGGAGAGATAGCTCAGTGGTTAAAAGCACTTACTGCTCTTCTAAAGGACCTGAGTTCAGTTCCCAGCACTCATACTGGGCAGCTTTCAAATAAATGCCTGTAACCAGGTTCAAGGGATCCAACATTCTCTTCTGGCCTCTGAGGGTGCCTTGGCATACATGGGAAAAAAACTCACCCCCCCCCACACACATATAAAAATAAACCTAAAATACCTAGGCAATGGGGAAACAACACACAACAACAACGGGCCTTGCATTCTAGTGGAAAGTGAGTACAAGGAAGGGGGGGAGGTAAAACACCCAGTGTTGTGTGCCACGGAAGGAAACAATATGGGTTCCAGAATACAGGGTACTCCAACTTAGGGCAGTCAGGAAAACCCCACTGAAAAACTGGTATCTGAACAAGATTTGAAAGAGCCAGATTTAGACGTTCTCTGCTAGTTGTGGGTACTTCTTTCTCTACCCTCTAACCCTCTCCTGTTTTCATGCCCTAACACTAGATAGGAGAGAAACAAGGATAAAGGGAGAGAAGAAACAGGGAAATCCCCGAATCTAATTTCTTTTGTTTCTTTTTTGACCACGGTTACTAACAAACCAAAACCAACCTCCCTAAATGACCAAGAACCACTGACCCTTCCTATATCGGGGCTCTGGCATTTATATATTCTCTGAGAAGTTCCCAGAATTCCAATCATCTCACAATTGCAAAAACTATCTGGAGCTGGCAAAACCATGCTTCTGCTAGAGCACGAGGCCCAGCATAGTCAGCCGGCTATGGCTAGTCCGAAGCAATCCCATATCCTCATACCTGGGATTAAAATGATAACACACTTTAAAAACATTTCTGTGTTTTTAAAGAAACCAAAATTCCAAAACTGTTATACAGCCAATAGCTAACCATGGGGGCATTTGGAAGAACACTCCAGCAAATGCAACAAAGAAAAATGTAAGAGCATATATATTTGGTGTCACTTAAGCAAAGTTGACATAGAAAACTGGTAGACAAGGAAGGTAAAGAGGGGATTATTATTAAAAAGAATTTGATTAAAAAAAAAACAACAACTCAGAATAGGAAGCTAATAAGATGTTTTCGGCAGAGAACTTTGTGATTTAGTGTTCTGACAATTCCCCTGGCTACTGGACTAATAACTGATCCTTGATTCAAAGACAAAACCAGAAATACTAATTAAGTCCCACCTATGATGACACCAGATGGCATAAAAATGGTTTTGACTAGAAGGTAAAGACTACAGCTAAATACTCTTTTCTCCTTCCTTGCAACACGATTTTGCTAAAATGGCCTAGACTGGCTTGGAACCCTTGAGCCTCCTGCCTCAGTTTCTTGAGCGATGATTATAAATGTGTGTCCAGCCTTTTTTTGGGGGGTTGGGTAGGGGAGGAGGCGTCAGGATCCTGCTATGTTGTGCAGGCTGGCCTTCAACTCCTTCCCTCAACATTTTCTTATCAGCTTTCTGGAAAGCTGGAACTACAGTCCCACTTTACTTATATATTTTGAGGGCCACACCAGCAGGATTTGGCTAAAGAGTTGGGAGGACTATCTATTTCCTCATCTGAACCTAATATCATAATATGGGAGGTGTGATCACTATTTCACAAGGCATATAGTTAGGAGGATGAATTCTGATTTTTACAAGTTTGCTTTCTCCATTTGCAAAATGACAGCTCCTTCTAGGCTGTTTCCAAGATTAATGGAAATTACACGTGCAAACACTCAACACAAGAGACAACGGGTATTAATTACTGTTAATAATGTAAATTCAGAAAAAGAGAAAACTGTACCAGGTAGCAAAGAGAGCAGTATCATTCATTTCCACTATCTCCCCTCTCCCTCATTCATTCATTCATTCATTCGTCTACTCCGCAAACTTTCTTGAATGTTTATTTTTATGCTGAATCCCTGGTGGGCACTTAGGAGACGGAAGCCTGGGTCTTGATTTTGAGGCCAAGGTTTTAAACGATTCAAAGCTATTTCGCAGGGACACACGAATGGAATAGGCACAGACCACAAGGCACCTTTACAGAGGCCTGCTCTAACTTCAGGTTCACGGGCTTTCCGTTCTCGCAGAGCCGGTACCATCCGTAGGGAGAGGGGCGGAGGGCCGAAGGAGTGATGTCGCCCTACTTACCGCCTGCAGCAATGCCCCCGGAGTCGCCTGCTGCTGCCCGGCTCCGGGGCCGGACCCTGCCGCTCCCAACAGCAACTCATGTCGCGGCCGCTTGACGGGAACTAGCGGTAGCTCCGGGCCCTTGCGCTTGGGCTGCTCGATCATGGCGGTATCCACTCTCCCCGGCGCCGCCACTGACCGCGCCGCCGGCCTCAGGCGCCGCGCTATTGGCTCCGACCGAGTTCTTCCTCCAGAACTTCCGGAGACGAGTAACCAATCGGTTTCCAATATTTCCTTCTGCAACGCCTTCTGAATACACTCCTGAGATTGGGTCGTTTTGATGACGTCACGAGCGCGCGCCCTCTGGGATTGGAGCGCGGGGCTGGCGTCCCTCCCAGGCGCGCCGTGCATTGTGGGTGAGAACGAGCGGAGCAGCTTCGGCGTTCCTGGCGATGAAGCGGCGCCCGGGCTAGGAGGCGGCGCGGAGTAAGTGTGTGGGGAACCAGGAGGGGGCTGTTCCAGTCTGGAAGCTACGAGTCGGTGGTAGGGCTGAGCCTGCCATTCTCACCTGACGGCCCCGCCAGTGCGGAGCAAGAGGGGTCCCCGGAAAAAGTAGTCCCTTTGCAGGCTGGAGCGGAGCTTTGGGGATCTCTGGCCGCAGGACTCGAACCCTCAGGCCGCTATCCCATGACAGCTGCTCTGCACAATGCCGATTCTGCGTCCACTTCTGTGCTGGAGTTCCCAGGGCCAAAAGCCCGACTCCCGGCCTCCCGGCTTCAGTGCCGGGTTTGGCTGAAGAGACGGACTTAGGTTTTGTCACTGGTTCAGCCGTCCTTTTTAAGGGCTTAATTTATGCCCCTGAGACAGACAGTCAGTGATGAGGGAGATCAGATGGCGCCTGCAAAGCCCAGTTTTGTTGAGAAATTTAAGCATGTATACTAGGCCTTCTTTTAAGTGGTCCCAGTGATATTTATTGTGCAGAACGTTGGGGGACGCACCGAAGACGGTCCCCGAACTCAGGGCGTGGGAAATGTGTTAAACAAATCCCACCAGTTTGTTTGGAAGGCTGCTAAGAGAGCGATGCCTCATGCTACAAGTAACTAATGTAAGCTTGAAGGCTTTTCAGAGGAAAAGCTTCCTGAGCCGTTGCTCTCTGCTGGGACAGTTCTAATTAGGGGAAGAGAAGAAGGAAGAATGCTCTGCACAGAACAGCACGAGCAGCGGTGCTCTATCACTTGGAAAGGAGATAACTCAGACAACAAAGGGCCAGTGTGCTGAGAGAGAGCTGGAAGGGGATATGTATGTGACGAACCCGGGGGTCATGAAGATTTTGCAGGAATTTGAAGCTTTTACCTTAAAAGTAATGGGAAACCAGTGAGAGTTTTCTTTCTCCTCTAGGGCGTGGGATATGGCGGAGGAGGTGATCCCTGAGGCTTTCTGGTGTGATAGACTGGAAACAGGTTTACTGGAGGCCGGTAGAGCACTTTGGGAGCATGCACAGTAGTTCTGATCAGCAATGTCAGTGAGAACCAAGCAGCTGGGAAGTAAACTGGACAGGATTTGGTGATGGATTGGAGTCAAGAGAGATTTATGCTCTTAGTCCAGACCGGGAGGCTGAGACAGGAAGACTGCTACAAAACTAAGGCTAGCCTGGGCAACGTTGTGATTTTTCAACCCACACCAAGCTGCTAGAGTGACACCTTCTTTCTTCCTCCTCTCCGAATTGCACAGGAAATCATGTGGTTCATGCCTGTGACCCCAGCACTTGGGAGGCAAGGCAGGAGAATTTGAGTTTTAAGCTAGCCTGGGGTACAGAGTGATCTTTTTCCTTGTAAAGGTTGGTTTTTTTTCCTTGTTAAAAAAAAAAAAGAGAGAGAGATTTATTTGTCTTATAAAATGTGTGTGAGTCTCCTGGCAAGTTTCATGTCATCTTGTCAGAAGATAAGGTCATCTGAGAGGAGGGAACCTCAATTGAGAAAATACCTCCATAGACAGGTCTGTCTCGCTCTGTTTCTCTTTCTTTTTATTTTTTTCCAGACAGGGTCTTACTGGCTGTCCTGGAACTCACTATATAGACCAGGCTGACCTTGAATTCAGAGATCTGCCTGCCTCTACCTCCCAAGTGCATGTATGTATTGTACCTCATGAATGCCTGGTGCTAGCAGCAGTCAGAAGAGGGCCTCATATGTCAGATGTTTGGAATCGAAATTATGGATGGTTGCCAACTACCATGTAGGTGCTAGAAACCCTGACTCCAAGTCCTTTGCAAGATTAACAAGTGCCATAAACCTCTGCTATGTCTCTCTAGCCCCTACATAGTGAGAGTCTAGTTGATAAAGCCAGGGGCTGGGGATGTGACCTCTGGGTTTAATCCTTAGTGCTGCAAAAAGAAAATCAAGACATCCCACCCCCAACCAAAAAAAACCCCAAAAAAACTGCTTAAGGTTTTTGTTCTGTGGGAGGAGCAAATAAAAAAGCTTTAGGCAGGGTGTAGGGTGCACACCTTTAATCTGAGCACTCAGGAGGAAAGGCAGGTGGATTTCTGTGAGTTCGAGGGTAGTCTGGTCTATACAGAATTTCAGGACACCCAGAGATACATAAAGAGAATCTGCCTCAAAAGACAGATGGGGGGTGGGGGTAGGAAGAGAACTTTAGCTATAGCTCTTCATAGTCTTCTTTAGATTATTGTTATTTTTTTTAGAATTATCATTTTATGTGTATGGCTGCTTTACCTGAATGTATGTATGTGTACTATGTTTAAGCCTGGTGCCCAAGGAGGTTAGAAGAAGGCATCAGATGCTCTGGGTCTGGAGTTGTGAGCCACTGTTGTGAGCCACCATGTGGTGTTGGGAATAGAACCTGGCTCCACAGAAGAGCAGCTGGTGCTTTTAACTGCTGAAGCTCTCTCTCCCGTCCCCTTCATACTCTCATAGCCTAATTCTACAAGGAACAACGCAGGGTAGTGCTCTTTCCGTGACTTTGTACGGAGAGGGACCAAGAACTAAGAGAAACTCCGATGACTGCCCTCATTTTGACTGTCCCAGTGCTATTATAGATTCTCTGCTTCACTAATTAGCTTGTCAGGTGTTGTAGGGATTAGGAAAGGTCTCTTAATAGAACTATAGAATTCAAACTAATAACACCCGTTCTGGAATGTGAGGCAAAGGATGCGGGGCAAAAGAAGGCAAAGTCTGGAGATGAGAAGATGTAGCTGGGAAGTGGGAGAGGAGGGATTCAGTCGTTTCTCAAGAATGGGCAGATCAGCGCCTGTGTACTTTTATTAGTGTGTACGTGTTCCTGTGTGCCATTGTGCATGCATGTGCATGTATGGAGATGAGAGATTGACACTAGGTGTCTTTCAGTTGCTCTCTATTGAGTCAGTACCTCCCACTAAGCCTGCTGCACTGATTCCACCAAAACTGCTGGCTGGCCACCTAGCCCTCAGGACCCTCCTGTGTCTGCCTCTGCAGTGCTGGGATTACAGGCCTGTCCACTTGTGCCCAGTTTTGTTTTGTGTTGTTTTTCTGAGACAGGGTTTCTCTTTGTAATCTTGGCTGTTCAGGACTTGCTTTCTAGACCAGGCCTTGAACTCACAGAGATCCACCTGCCTCTGCCTCCCAAATGCTGGGATTACAGGCGTGCGCCACCAGCCCCCAAAGGTGTTAGCTTTAAATTAAAAGCACATGGAGAGACTGGAGAAATGCTCAGGTATTAAGAACTCTTGCTGCTCTTGCAGAGGATGAGAGTTTAGTTCCCAGCACCCACATTGAGTGGTCACAACCAATTTTAACTCCAGTTCCAGGAGATTTGATGTTCTCTTCTGGCTTTGGTGGCACCTGCATGCACACACACACAAACACAAATAAATAAATAAAATTTTCTTTTTCAGTGGTTGGTTTGGAGCTCACTCTGTAGCCCAGGCTAGCCTCAAACTCAGTGATCCGCCTGCCTCTGCCTCCCCAGCGCTGGGATTAAAGGCGTGCGCTACCATGCCCGGCTTTTCAAGACCCAATGTCTAGCATACTGGCTAAGAATATTAAGACTTCTGGGATCAAATAAATTCTACTGTTGCTATGTTTTATTTTTATTTTTTACTTTATTATTTTTATGGTGACAATATCTCACTGTGCATTTCAGGCTGTCCTCAAACTTTCTGTTCTCTTGTCCCCCATCTGAGTACTCATGCATGCTAGGCAAGCACTCTACTTCCGAGCCATGTCCCCAGTCATAGGCTTCAGACTTTCTGTGTAGCCTAGGCTAGTCTCAAGCTCATGATTGTCTCCTGCCTTAGTTTCTCAGTGTTGGGATTGTTGACTCTCCAGGCAAGGACCATTACTCCCAACCTCACTGCTAGGTTTTTGGCATAAGCTTAGTGATTTGGCTCCTAGAAGCCTTTCATTATTAATGTACGTAATAAGAACAGAACCTATGTCTTGAGATGTATTGTGTGTTCCCTGCATAGCATGGTACGTGGACATAGAAAATACTTGATAAATATTAGTTCTTAACACCGTTCTTACACATGCTTTTTTTGTTTGTTTTTGTTTTTTGTTTTTTTGAAACAGGTTCTTACTGTATAGCCTTGGTTGGCCTGGGGCTCACTGTAGATCAGGCTGGCCTCAAACTCACAGATGTACCTGCTTCTGTCTCCCAAGTGCTGGGATTAAAGACATTCCTCGCCACACAGGCCTGAGACCTCTCTAATGTTTTTCAGAACTCGGCATACATACTCCTGACAAACGAATGACACCAGCAGTGATTAAAAGAATGAAAATCGTGCAGGTGTGACAGCACGTCCCTGTAGTGGTTATTTAGGAGGTTAAGGTAGGAAGATCGCTTCATCTGAAGAGTTCAGTAGGAGTCTAGAGGCAGTCTGGGCAATGTAGTGAGACTGCATCTCAGAATAGGTAGGCACGCAGTTCAGTGGTTGAGTCTTGTGATGCATGTGCATGGTTTTAGATTTGATACCCATTTTCATAAACAAACTGATCAGGAACAAAGCCAAGCATAGTCGAAAGTGCCTGTAATTCCAGCACTGAGGAGGCAGATGCAGAAAGATCCCCACAAGTTCAAGGATAACCTGAGTTACATAGGAAAACTCTTTAAAAATCCCCTCAAAATAGGCTAGGAGGATGGTTCAGCAGGTAGGGATACTTGCTGTACAAGCATGAGGTCCTAAGTTAGAAACCTCAGAGTCGACATAAAAAGCCAACTATGGTTACTTGTGTCTATAAGTCCAGTGCTGCAGGGGAGGAAACAGGGTTCGCTGACTACTTGCCTAGCTCCCGGTTCAGTGAGAGATCCTGAGTCAAGGGAATAAAATGGAGAGTGATAGAGCAGGAACCTGACATCCTCTGGCTTCCATGCACACGTGGGCATGCACTCCAATAAACATGCATGCCCACACCACATACACAAATAAAGATAAGTAAAATAAAAAGCAACAACAAGGGCCTGAGAGATGGCTCAGAGGTTAAGAGTGCTGGTTGCTTTTCCAGAGGTCCTGAGTTTAATTTCCAGCAACCACATAGTGGCTCTCAACCATCTATAGTGAGATCAGGTGCCCTCTTCTGCCGTGCAATCGTGTCTGCTAACAGAACATCGTATACGTAATAAATCTTAAAAAAAAAAAAAAATCCCAGATAAACTAACCAATCAATCAACCAAAACCCCTACTTAGACTGAAATTCCAGTAGCCTAATGACTTTGGATAAGTAACAAATCAAAAAGAAGTGATATCCAGGTTCCTAATTGTCCCGCAATTAGAATGCTGAGATGTGGTTGAGAGTGCTTGGTGTGGCCTAACACAGTTTTTCTCTTAACCCAGATATCACACAAATAATTGAGACTCAATTATATGTTTAATAATATGCTTTACAACACAAGAACTGAGCAGTTTTAACTCTGAGCTAATTTGGCTTCCTCCCAGCAGAAATCCCAGAAATACTTGCAGTTTGTAGCTTTTGTTGCTGAGCTCTCTCCTGGGTTCTGGCTAAGTCCCTACCCCTACTTCCTCTTCTAACTTCTCCTCCCCTGGCTGGCAAGAAGCCCAGCCCTATTCTCTCCCCTGCTCAGCAGTTGTCTCTAAGCTGGTTTATTGACATATCAGGGGACAGTTGGGAAGCAGAGCTTATACAACATTGAGACAGGAGATTCTCAGAACAAGGATTGTAACCAGTTCTTGGTAGTACAGAAATCAGCATTTGAATTATACAATAACCTTATGCCTACATCTTTCTTTGTGTTACTGGGGATGAAAACTTAGGTTTTCATGCTGCATGCTAGGCAACTTCGCTGCCACTGACCTCCGTATTCAGCCCCATTCATTATTCCCTTTGTGTGTGTTATGTATGTGCTCATATATAGAGGTATGCAGGTGTATATGCATGTGGGAATGTGTGTAGAGGCCAGAGGTCAATGTTCGGTATCTTCCTTGATCACTCTTCACCTTCCTTACCTTTTTGTTGTTGTTTGTTTGAGTCAGGGTCTCAATGTGTGTCTTTGACTATCATGGAACTCACTATGTAGACCAGGTTGACCTCAAACTCACAGAGATCTGCCTGCTTCTGCCTTCGGAGTGCTGGGATTAAAGGTACACACCACCACTGCTGGCCTCTTTGAGACACAATCATCCCCTAACCTAGAGCACATCAATTGAGCTAGGCTATGTGGTCAGTAGATCACTGATGTGGGATCTGTCTGTCACTGTCCCCTCACACTGGGGTTGCAGACATGTGCTGCTGTGCCTGGCTTTCTGTGGACCTGAACTGAGATCCTCATGCCTGTGCAGTAGGCTCTGTAATCATGCCTCCAAGCCCCCTTCTTTAACAGAGATGTCTGTAGTGCTCATTTTTTAAATCTTTTATTTGGAGTTCCTGAAAGCCTCTCCCTTCTAAACCCCCAACCCTAAGTAGGAGAGAGGAGGTTAGTGGGGAGAGAGGGCACAGACCCCTTACTCCTCCTGGCTGTTTAGGGTCAATGGGTTCTTTTAGGGGGGTGTACCAATCTCCCGTCAACAGCAACTGCAGTCAGCAGGCTCCTTTCAGCCGCTGCGCCCCGAAGAATCTATTTCTCCAAACCGCCACTCGCCACATGCCACCACCTTCTCTTTCTGGGCTCTCATATTTATATCTTCCCAGCCCTGGACCATGTCTCTCTCCTGCCTCGCCAGAGGCAGGCCATTACCTGCTGTCAAAGGCCACATCCCCACCCCCACCCCCTATCCCTGCATAACACAATTATCAGCTCTGGACAAACTAAAATCCTACACTTGGGATTAAAACAAAAACGCATTTACATAACTGAGTTTACAAAGAAATCAAAACTTCCATTACAGATGTCTCTCTAATTGTTGTTTCTTTCTAAAAGGACGTTTGAATTAGCTTTAGCAGAAGAGAAATGGAGGAGCCATAGAATATTAAGGATGAATTCAGGAAGGCCTGAGACCATGGAAAACTTGCCTGCACTCTATACTATTTTTCAAGGAGAGGTATGTTTTGCATTTTGAAACTTCCCTTTTAGAGAGTACTGACAATGTATTTAGGGAGGGAAGCATCTGGTGTCATTCTCCTGTCCATTTGAAACTATCTTGAATGGGAAGACCACGGGACTTTAGGTACACACACTTTCTTTAAGCTACAGACTTGACACCACATTTTGGTGCCTCAAAAAGTCTATAACTTAGACTTTAAACCTTTTCTTTTTCTTCACAAAAGTTTCCTTACCAGTTTTCCATTTTAGCAGATAGAGTTGTTATCCATTTGGATCATTCAAGAAATCTGGTCATTGTACTTGATTTCATCCTTTGATTTGGTCGTGATTCCCTCTCTAGTTCCTTCATGAGTCCTAATGAGAGCTCCAGTCTACGTTGTTATTTATGCCTTTGCTACCCCCTAGACTGAGATCTACAGCTCTCACTTGGCTCTGACTGGAACCTCCTGTTTCAGTTGTAGCCCCTTTCCAATTTGTTTATGACACTGCACCCAGAATAACGTAACATTTCAAAAATAGGTAACGGCTAGGACTGTGGCTCAGTAGGGTGCTTGTCCAGAGTAGCTTTCATCCCCAACAACACAAACACAGGATGTAGCCTGAAGAGATGGAGGCAGGACAAGCGGGAGTTCAGCTCAGATTGTCAGGCTTGGTGGCAAGCTCTGTACCTGCTGAGCCATTTGCCAGCCCTGTTTTTGTTTAATTTTGAGACGGGGTCTCACTCTGTAGTCTAGCCTGGTCCTAAATTTACTTTGTAGTCAAGCCTTGTTCTCAATTTACAGCAATCCTATTTATCAGCCTTCCACATGTTGCAATACAAGCATGAACTACTACACTTGGCCTAATATATCTTCTTATGTGTTACCATTAAGAAGTGAGGCAGTGCTGGGATTAAGGGCATATATCTTCCTTACACCCTGCCCTTTTTTGTTTGTTTGTTTGTTTGTTTGTTTGTTTGTTTTTGAGACCTGGGGTTTGTAGTAGGAGCCTAGGTTGATCTCTGTCTTACTCAGGATTTCTTTTGCTTTGATAAAACATCATGATCAAAAGCAACTTGGGAAGGAAAGGGCTTATTTCACTCACAGCCCATCAAAGAAGTCAGCACAGAAACTCAAGGTAGGAGCCTGGAAATAGGAACTGAAGCGGAGGCCGGCGAAGAATGCTGCTTTTGGCTTGCTCGTGGCTTGCTCGACGTGCTTTCTTTCTTTCTTTTTTTTTTTTTAAGTTTAATTTATTTTTATTATCTGCACATTGGTGTTTTGCCTTGCACATATATCTTTATGAGGGTGTCAGATCTTGGAGTTAACAGAAGTTGTGAGCTGTCGTAAGGGTGCTGGACATTGTACCTGGATTCCTTGGAAGAGCAGACAGTGCTCTTAACTGATGAGCCATTTCACCAGCCCCTCAACCTGCTTTCTTATACAACTCAGGACCAGCTGCCCAGGGGTGGCACCACCCCCCAGTGGGATGGGCCTTCCGCATCAGTCACTAATCAAGAAGTCAGTCGGTCTGACGGGCATTTTCTCAGCTGAGGTTCCTTTTTCCTAAATGACTCTAGCTTGTGCTATGTTGACAGTAGACTCGGCAGTCTGGAAGTCAATGTGTAGCACTGGCCAACCTGGAACTTGGATTCCCTCCCCTCTCTACCTCCAGAGTACTGAAGAACTTCATAGCTAGCAGCACATTGTGTTGTCCAGACATCTTTGCTTGTAATCCCAGCACATGAGAAGTAAGGGCAAGGGGATCATACCTGTTCATGCCAGCCTGGGCTACAGAGTGAGAGCCTGTCCTGAAGAAACCAATCAAAAGGAAAAATAAGTCAGGCATAGCAGTGTATACCTTTAATCCCGGGGAGGGAGAGGCAGGTGGATCTCTGAGTTTGAGGTCAGTCTGGTCTTCAGAGTGAGTTCATTGAAGGAACAGTTGCATTAGGATTGAAAACAATGTCCAGCAGTAGTGGCTCAAACTTTCATCCCAGCATTTGGGAGGTAGAGGCCCAGCCTGATCTCTGAAGCCAGCCTGTTGTACATAGTTAAGTTCTAGGTCAGCCAGAGCTGCACAGTAAAACCCTATCTAAAAACAAACTCTCAAACAAACAAAATTGAAAAAAAAAAAAAGATTGAACTCCTAATGTGTGTTAGCGCACACAAGCACACACACACACAAATATAAACATGTACACACTCTCACACACATGCATGCATGCATGCACGTACACAGCATTATAAATATTTCCATGAAACTAACTCCTTTCAGAGAGTAAGGAGGTTCTCAGAAGCTCAGCAGTTACCCACTGGGTAAAGAATGACCAGGCTGGGTTCTAAATCTTCCAACCCTGCCAAACCCTAGCTGGGACTGCACGATCGTACTGTAATTTAGGGAGGAATCAGAGAGAATGTTTTGAGTGGCAGTGTGTAACCGGCATTTCTGCTTTGTGGGTTTTCTCTCTTCCACCCTCTCTACCCCTATTCTTCCTCCGTTTCAATCTCCTGCCACTAGATGTGAGAGGAAAAAAGGACAGGGAGGAAAGGAAAGTGATCCCTGAATAAAGTCAGAGGTTGGAATGGGGGGTGACATTGTTGTTAGACTACTTCCTGCTGATTACGGGCCTTGAGCTCCTTGGGGCAAGTTTGAGTTTTACTGTTAGGATATGTAGTTCCTTCTTCTCATTTACTTAACAGACCAACAGCAACCAACAACCACTTATGGGGACTCTAGCATTTATATATCCCCTGAAAAATCCCCAGAATTTCAAAAGTTACACAGTTGCAAAAGTATCTTCAGGAAAAACTATTTGCTAGAGCAGGAGGCAAATCATAGTCAGCTGCTCAAAGCAGCCCCATATCCCCACAGCTGGGATTAAAACAGAAACATATAATCTTTCTGCGTTTGTTTGTTTTTCAAGACAGGGGTTCTTTGTGTAACAAAGACCTGGCTCTCCTGGACTCACTCCGTAGACCAGACTGGCCTCAAACACACATGGATCTGCCTGCCTCTGCCTCCCTGAGTGCTGGGATTACAGGTGTTTGCCATCACGCCCAGCTACTTCTGTGTCTTTAAAGAAACTAAAATTCTAAAATTCTCACCACAGTGGTAGGTCAGGGTGTTCGTATGCTTCTGTTACAGCTTTACTTTGCTAACTGCTTGCAAAGATTTATCCCAGCAAACCGTATTTTTTTTAAAAACAAGTTAGGCAGTTTTTGTTTTTGTTTTTGTTTTTTTAAGACAGAATTTCTTTGTATAGCCCTGGCTTGTTCTAGAACTAGCTCTGTAGATCAGGCTGGCCTAGAATTTAGATATTCCCCCTGTCTCTGCTGCCCCAGTGCTGGGATTAGAGGTGTGCGCTACCATCTCCCAGTAGGCATCTTTTTTTTTAATTGTTTTTATTTCATACTCTGTGGATTAGGACCTTGGGTGATTAGTGTTGGTTAGATAGAAATATCATTGGAGTAAAATTAAAAAATGTCTGTGCCTGTATGTGCTACTCCTTGACTTTGGACCAGGAGCTCTGAGCCTCAGCCACATCATTTACATTACAAGCAGCACAAGTTTCAAAGCCAATGCAGGCTCTTATTTAAAGGTGGAAATTCATTTTACCCAAGGCCAGAGTTTTATTTGAGATAATTACTGAATTTCCCCCCATGTGCCCTCCTGAGTCATTTGAGTGATTATTCTTGGGACCCCAGAAAGACTGTGTGCTCATCTCTGGCAGGTGCCATCCTGTTAATTTCAACTCTAACGGAGACCCTAGGAGACACAGTGGTGAAAACACCTGGCGCTGGAAATAGGCAAGATTCCTCCTTACTGAATCGTTGAAAGCTTCTCTTCTGAAGCACATTAACCTTTCCTTTTGGGAGAGGCCAAATTAAGGTCTGTTATTACCTCTAAAGACGACAGTGTGAGCCTGGAGCCTCAGGAGTGGGAAGTTATTTTGTCTTAATTTACAGCAGCAAGGTGGCTTGGGCCCTAACTTCCAGATGCTGCTATTAGGCTCTTCAGCTACTGTGCTCCATAATAATACAGCGTGAGACTGCGCATCCTGTTCTTTAGAATCCGAGAGCAAATATCACTCAAAGTGCTTTAGGTGAGACAGAGAGACATGGAAAGACATTGGGGCGGGAAAGATGGCCCAGTGGGTAAGAGCATTACTGCTCTTACAGAGGACACAGGTTCTTTTCCTGGTACCTGAATGGCATCATAGATGCTTCTGTAGCTCCAGTCCCCTGTGATCCAGTGTCCTTCTCTGACCTCTCTAGGAACCAGTTATGTGAATAGTACATGTGTGTGGGCAAAACACTCATGCGTAAATAAGCAAATGTAAAATACTCTTTATAGGGAAATACTTCATCTGGGACCATTTCACATGGAATAAATTACTTTGTAAGCTTGGACAAGCACTTAGTATCTCAGGTCGTTACTCGTTTCATTTGAAAAAGATGACAGGGTTGGACCAACTAATGTCTTTGTTGTTTTTGAGACAGAATTCCTCTCTGCCCATAAATGTGGTCTCATGGCAGTCTTCCTGACTCATACTGACTCATACTCCCTTGCTTCCCCCATCCCCTCATGCTAGATCTGAGGGTGTGCACCACTGAGCCTGGCTGGACCAGCTAATTTCTAACATCTTTCTTTTCTTTCTTTTCAGAAATACTTTATTTTTATTTTATGTGTACGGGTGTTTTGTTTGCATGTATGTTCATGCGCCATGGGCATGCAGTGCCCTTGAAGGCCTGAAGAGGGCACCGGATCTTTGGGAACTGGAGTTGCAGAGGGTTCTTAGCTAGTATGTGGGTGCTGGAAACTGAACCTGAGTCCTCTGTAGGAACAACTACTTTTAACCACTGGCCCATTTCTTCAGTCCCTTTAATATCTTTCTTAAAGTGCTTCTAGTTCCACCTTATTGTGATCTGATAATTGTGCTTTTTTTATTTTTTTTAAGGTTGGGGAGGGGGGTTGCAACTGTTTGATCCTTACTTTTCCATAGTTTGTTCCACTGTATGCCCCGGGAGAATAGAATTGAGAATTAGTTCAGGCATCCTGTCCCAATGTTCCCATTTAAAAACAAGTAGAGTTATCAGCAAGATAACTCAGTGGATAATAGCACTTGCCACCAAGCCTGACCACCTCAGTTTGATCCCTGAAATTCGCATGGTGGAAGGAGAGAACTGACTTCTCTCCTGACAATTCTATGAATTGTCCCCTGACTTCCACACTCATGTTATGGCATGTATACATACAACACAAAATAACTGTGTGGTTTTGTTTGTTTGGTTCGTTGGTTTTTTAAATGCAGCAGGCTAGAGAGATGGCTGAGAGTTAAGAACATTGGCTGCTCAGGTTCATTTCCCAGCACCCACATGGTAACTCCAGTGCCAGGGTGCACTTGCTTCTGGCCTCTGTGAGCTCTGCATGCACATAGTATACAGACATACATGCAAACAAAACACTATGCCATACACCTAAAAATAACAAATAAAACGTTTGATTAAAATGTGAACGCCTTTAATATGCATTTGGGAAGCAGAAGCAGGCATAGCTCTGAGTTAGAGGCCAGATTGGCCTATATAATGAGTTCCAGGCCAGCCAGATCTATGCAGTCACATCCTGTCTTGAAAACACAGCATGCAGAAAGCCAGTTGTAGTGGCTTGTGCACACACTCTTGGCACCTGAGATCCCGAGCTGCGGGATTGCCGTGAGGTTCAGGTTAGCCCGGACTACAGTGTGAGACCGTGTATTGAAACAAAACACCAAAAATATAGTAAATGAATAATGATAAATAAAGAGAAGAATGAAATTTTAAAAAATTATACTATTGAATATTGAATTGAGTAATGCTGATGTTTGGTGGAACAGGAGACCTGTAGCCCCCGGTACCCAAGGTCTGTCCCTAGACTGAGTCTAACAGTCTTTGCCTTTCTATACTTACTTGTCTTGAGTTGTAAGTTATCAAAAACTGTATACCATTGAATGTACATTGTGTGCTAGATAGACTCCAGTGCCGGGCATCTTTACCTATGGTAGCAAATGGAAACACAGGGAGTTTAGGCCACAGGTAGGAAATGACAAAGTCAGGATTAGAAGCCACACCTTTTGCTGCAAAGCCCTCGCTCTTTCTATACCTGTTGTCTCATCTGCAAGATAGGACACTTGCATATTTCTAGGACTGTCACCAGGACAAAACAGGATGTCAGATGTGGTAGCTGTCCCATAGCCTTTGGCCCTTACAGTTTTATTATGAGAAGGAATCCAGGAACAGCTCTTGTGTAATTGAGACTGAGTTTACACTCTAGGGCTGCTCCTTGGGAGATACGGACTTGCGTAGTCTCCCCATACATCAGCTCATTGTCAGTGGTCTGTGAATGACAGCAGCAATTCTGTACAGTCGTGAGGATTTTTTTTTGAAGTATTTGTATGTAGTGAATATTCAAAATATTATTGAATGTCAGGGCAAGTAAGTGTCTTGTTGAGTCCCTTTGCTTTGTTCTGATGAAGCTGAAACCGTGATTGCTAGAGGTAGAGGGATGAAAGTCTCTAGAAAGAACACAGTCTAACGTCATGGTCAGCCTTGCCTACACAGTGAGTTGGGGGCCAGCCTGCATTACCTGAGATCCTCTATCAAAAGAGAGAGGGAGAGGATTGATTCTCAGTTGTGCAACATTGATTTTTTATTTTTCTTTATAGGTTGCTATGGTGACAGACTATGGAGCTTTTATCAAAATCCCAGGCTGTCGGAAGCAAGGTGGGAGCCCTTAACAGGAAATTCAGCACTTGCCATTGCACTCACCCTGCTACGGCCACTACCACATCCTCAGGATAGGACCTAAAGTTTTCAGATACTTGCTTGTCTGTTTTACTTTATCCTCAGTGTAGCAATAGGGATAAAGAGTTTTATGTGTGTGAGTGTTTGGCCTCATGTATGTGCATGTGCACCGTGTGCATGCCTTGACCTTAGGCTTACCAGCATCTATTAACTGAGCACTAAACTGGTGCTTGTTTATTTTTAGTAATTTATTTATTTTTATTGTATGTACATTGATGTTTTGCTTGCATGTATGTCTGTGTGAGGGTGTCAGAGCTTCTGGAACATGAGTTACAGACAGGTGTGAGCTGCCATGTGGGTGCTGGGAATTGAACCCGGGTCCTCTGGAAGAGCAACCAGTTCTCTTAACTGCTGAGCCATCTCTCCAGCCCCTTGGTGTTTGTTCTTAAGAAAGACAGGAGAGGCATTTTACCAGTATGTAATGGCCTGATCTTGTAATCTCAGCACCCAGAGGAAGGAGAGAAGCCAAAGTTGGGCAGCAAAAGACTACATAGTGCGACTCTGTCTCAAAAAATTAAAAACCAAAACAACAAAGAAAAAGAGCTAAGAAAGTGGCTCTGAGAGCATGAGGAATTGAGCTCAGATCCCCAGCGCCCACATAAAAAGCCAGACATGGCATATATTCTTGTAACCACAACATTGGATTCTAAGAGTTCAGTGGCCAGCCAGTTTGGCCTAAACTTCCTGTTCAGAAAGACCCTGACTCAGGCCACTGCAGCAGAGAATGGCTAAGGAAGACAGCTGATGTCCCGCTGGGGCTGCTGCATGCATGTGTGCGTCTGGACACACACATGCCTCTAGACACAAACAGTGTGTTGATCTCTGGGACTATAGAATGAGGGAAAGATAGGGAATCTTTCCAGGTGTGGTGGCACATTCCCGTAAACACGAAAGAGAGATTGAGGCTGGAGGACTGAACTTGGAGTTAGTCTAGACTACATGGTTAAACAGACAAACAAACAAACAAATAAACTTTAGGATCTGTGAAACAAAGTTGTATGTCATAGCTTGTGCCTTTAATTTCAGCTCTCTGGGGTCTGTGACAGGAGTATTGCAGTAAGTGTGAGACCACCTGGGGCTATGAGACCATGCCACAGAAACAAGAACAGGGTCAGTGAGATAGCTCTGTAGGTAAAGGCACCTGCCACCAAGCCAGGGGGCTTGAGTTCCATCTGCCAAACCCACGTGGTAGAAGGAGGGAACCAACTCATGCAAGTTGCCCTCAGACCTCAGCATGTGTGTGTCCCCACACACATAAAAGTAGTAAAAACATGATAAAAGCAAACCAGTAGAACCCAAAAGCTGGGCATGGGAGCATACTCTTTTCATCTTAGTGTTCAAGGACAGGCAGGGGCATCTCAGGGAGTTCAGGCCACCCCAAGCTACCTAGTGAGAGACCCTGTCTCAGAAAATCAAATAACACCCCCCCACATGAAACAAGGTAGAACTCATTATTGACCTGAGACGATATCTAAAATAATAAGAATTTTAAAAATCAGTTGTAGAGTATTCATGCCCCTTCCTTGCCTGCCCTTTTGAAAAGTGTGTACCCGTGTCTCTGTATTTTATGTGATGGTGTCCATTCTGAGACTATCGAATAAACTCTTCCCAGTGGCCTCCTGTGGGGAGTTGGCTTGCTGCGAGAAGGATGTACATAGGAGAGGGATTAGTTTTACTTTTTGGAGTCTCGCGTAGTTTGCAGATCTGTGGCTCATGAAGCTGTGCTGTTAGCCTTGGAGCCAACTGTGCTGTGTATTTCATCCTTGCATTAAGCGGCTTACCAGTGGTTTTCAAGTTGGCAGTCAGTCGTCTGTAGTTGAGTTTCTTGTTTCATGTTGCCTGGGACTTAAGGAGGTGGAGCTCACCCCCCTCCCTCCTCCAGGACTTGCGCCTCTTTTTGCCTAAAGACGGATTTTCCGTGTTCGTGTACCGGCCATGGCTGCTAGTGCCAATATCACATGGGCATTTATGTGACACTCTGGGGACTGGGTAGAGATGAAAAGCCTGCTCCCTTTCAGCAGTCATTTTTCACCTCCCTGTGTCTGTTCCCTGTCAGATAATGCCTGTGATAGTGGCTGACAGCTTACAAGCGGATCTGTCAGTCTGACAGCTGTGCGAGTCTCACAGTGAGAGCTCGGGGAGCCGAGTAATTAGGTAGAAACTGTGAGCTTTGATCCTAGCGTCTTATGTAGGCGAGGTGGGTAGCGTGAGTGGTTGACATTTCTGCACTGTGCCTAGCTTCTCCCAGGGTCCTGACTTGGAGGACTGAGCAGTAAGCTATGCAAGTCGGATCAGAATGTAACGTCTTTATTTCAGGGAGGTGCTAGTTTAAATTTCTTTCTTATATTCTGTTCTCAGAATTCTTTAACCTGTCAGCTGATGACCTCTTTCTGGTATTCAGATCGAATACCAGAAAGTCCTTTTTTGGTTTTGTTTTTTTATATTTATTTGTTTGTTTTGTGTGTACAGATGGAGGTCAGAGTACAACTTAAGGGTTCTGGGTTTGAACTCAGGTCATTAGGCTTGGTCGAAAGCACCTTCCCCACTGAGCTATCTCCCTGGCCTCTCTTTAGTGTTTCCTTTTCTCTGGACATCAACAAGGTATCTAACAACTTTCAATTCAATTCTGACATTATCAACCCTGAATTAATATCAGATCCCACAGTTAAAGGGGCTCTGTCCCACAAGATTGCAACCCCCTCAGTACCTGTAAAGATGACCAGCCAGCTCTAACTTGGAGGTTTCCATGACCCTCTACTTAAGTTTGGTAATTTGCTAGAGTGGATCAGGTGTGGTATATACTTACAATTCCAGCATGGGGAAAATGAAGGTAGGGGAATCAGAAATTCAGGCCAGCCTTGTCTACATAATGAATTAGAGACCATCGTGGGCTACATGAAACTTTTTTAAAAAACAGATGAACAGGGAAATGAGGCACACCTTTAATCCCAGCACTCAGAAGGCAGAGGCAGGCAGATCTCTGAGTTCAAGGTCAGCCTGGTCTACAGAGTGAGTTCTAGGCCAGCCAGGGCTACACTGTAAGACACTGTCACAAACAAACAAACAAAAGCTCAGAACACCAAACTAAAAGGTCACAGAACTCAGGAAAACAATTTCCTTACTTTCGCTGGTTTACAATGAGATGAGAAGTACCATTCAGGAACAAACAGTGGAAGGGACACACAGGACAGGTAGGAGTAGAGTGGAGGGAGGATTCGTGTACTCACTAGGTCTACCGGAACTCCCGCGCGCTGCACCAGCCATGAGCTGCACCGATATCTGCAGGGACTGTTCTGAAGGCCCCTCCCTACTCGCTCCTCCATTCCTGGCAGTGGGGGTTGGATGGATGGGGCTGAATGTTACAACCCTCTCATCACTTGATTATTCTTGTGACCAACCGTGTCCAGAGACTATTTGTCACCTTATTGGCATGGACTTGGATATGGTCAAAGGGGCTTCTTATAACTAATAAGAGCTATTCCTATTAACTCAGATAATCATGTTTGATGGCTTCTTTGCTAGAAACAAGGACAAAGACCAAAACAATACACACACACACACACACACACACACACACACACACACACACACAAATAATGTGTTTTTAGTTTTTATTATTGCCATACATGGGTGTTATGGTGCGGTCAGAGGACAGTTTTGGTAGTCCGTTCTCTTTTTCCACCTTAGTGATGCTGCCTCTTATTTTTGCTTGGCTGCATACTCTAGGCAGGCCTGTGAGCTTCCCGGCAGTTCTTCTGTCTCTGCCTCCCATTGTGCAGTAGGAGTGCTGGGATTACAGATGTGAGCTGCTCCATTTGGCCTTTTGTGTATAGGGTTCAGAGATGGAACTCAGGTCCTGAAGCTTGATGCTGAGCCAGCTTGCTGCCATTTTTAATTGGGGGGGGGGAAGATCTTACTGTATCTTAGGCTAATCCACAGTAATCCTATATTAGGCTTCTAGATGATAAGATTATGGGTATATACCATCCCACCCAGCAAAATGGTTTTTTTGTTTGTTTGTTTGCTTGCTTGTTTTGTTTTTAGAGACGGGGCTGTCCTGGAACTCACGCTATAGACCAGGCTGGCCTTGAACTCAGAGATCGGCCTCTCTCTGCCTCCCAAATGCTGGGACTAAAGGCATGCACCACCACTGCCTGCCTGCAAAATGTTTTTTTTTTTTTTTAAGATTTACTTAGTGCATGTATGTGAGTGCTCTGTCTGCAGATCTCAGTATAGATGGTTGTGAGCCATATGTTTGCCAGGAGTTGAACTCAGGACCTCTGGAAGAGTGGACAGTGCTCTCAACTGCTGAGCCATCTCTCCAGCCCTCCAAATGTATTTTTATGTTTTCTATTTTACCATGTCTGCAATCTAATACAGTTGCTGCTGACTTTTTTATTTTAACAATTAAATGTAAAATAGCTATGCAGCTAGTGACTGTCACAGTAACAGCGGATTCTGGTACAACTACATACAGGAACAAATTAAAATAGTGTGTAATGAAAGTGAAGGAGGGTGCTGGAGAGATGGCTCAGTGGTTAAGGCACCGGCTGCCTTTGCTGAGGACCCAGGTTCAATTCCCAGTACCCACATGGAAGCTTACAACTGTCTGTGACTCTGGCACCGGGGGACCTGATGCCCTCACACTAATGCACATGGAATAAAGTTAAGTAAATTATTTTTAAAAGAAAGAAAGTGAAGAAGACAGCCTTGAATTCACCCAAGCCATTCAGATGGCTCAGGGAGGGCCTACTATGCAATGTCTGAGATACAGTGGGCAGTCAGTGTCTTCTTGCATAAGCACATGAGTTCAAGTCCCAACTCTGCCATTTACTAGTTTCTTAACTTGGGAAAAAAAAATCACTTAATTTTTTTTCATCTGTGGGAGTGATGTGTATCTGTTAGAGTCTGATTATTTGTTTGACAGAACTGTCTTTTGTCCATCCTTGGATCCATTTTTGCCTACAATCCAGTGTTCATAAATGTTTGACTGTATCTCTGGTCCCAAAAGCTAAAGGGCATGAAGGCACTAACTTCTCTGCATGTATTATTGTCACATGCCATTCTCTGGAAATGGCTCACTGCAGCAGTAGAGAAAGGAATGTGTAGGGCCGAAAGATAAGATTTTGCCATTTTGGGGGATGTTCCTGTCCTCTCATTTATTGACAGTTTTATCTTCCTGCTCTCTTCCTAGTGAAGTTGTGAAAGAGGTGAATGTTGAACCTAAAACAATGGTGAGAACCTATAAAGGGGTTTGGTGATAGTTTCTCTCTCTCTCTGTGATTGAGGAGCCAGATCTTTCCAAGTGTCAGGGTTGTGTTATTTCCTTCTTTTACTGACAGACATTCAGTTGGGACTCATTCTGTTTAAGTGTCATGTTGGGTTTATTGAACATGATGATGAATTTGATACGCCCTTTGGGCATCATGTCAGAAATCCACGCACAGAGGGCCAGAGTAAAGCTCAGTGGATCAGTGCTTGCCTCATCAGCACAAGGCTCGGCCCAGGATTTAGTCGGCCCAGGATTTGCGAGAGAAAGCAAAGCGTTTTTGTGTCTGCATTGGAGCATCTACTAGAGTAGAACGACTTGAGTCCTGCAGGCAAGTTGCCCTTTCTGCCTTTTAGTGTATCTCAATGATAAAAAATAGGAGCATATTTTTATTGTGTGAGTGCACTGACTCATTCAAATTCTGTTTCTGTTCTACTTGACCCTTTATCTATGGGCTCTGTGTCCATGGATTCAACCAACTTTGAATCAAATCAAAAGTATTTGGGAAGAAAAGTCACAAGCCTAGACTGGTGGCACACTTCTATACTCCCAGACCTGGGCAGAAGGAGCATAGATCTGAGACACGCTTGGGCCTCAAAACAAGACAAGTGAGGAGCATGTGCAGATTTTTTCCTTGTCATTGTTCCTGAGCTACAGCTGCAGTCTCTCCTTGTCTAATGGTGGGATACTGTTGACAGCTGTTTCAGTGAGCAGTTTCAGTGCCTTGCAAGTACCAAGTATTCTTACACAAATGTACTTTGCATAGCTGTCCTGGCTGCTTTTCTTTTCTTTTCTTTTTTTTCTTATTAGTTACATTTTGTTAACTCTGTATCCCAGCCGTATCTGCTCCCTCATTCCCTCCCAATCCCACCCTCCCTCCCTCATCTTCTCCCTGCCCCTTTCCAAGTCCACTGATAGGGGAGGAGGTTTCATCTGACCCTGGCTGCTTTTCTTTTGTTGTGCTAAGCCACCATGCCCAAGGTAATTTATAGAGGAAAGGGTTTATTTGGGGCTTACAGTTTCAGAAGGTGAATGTAATCATTTTAATCTGTTTCCGAGTTTTCACTGTTTATTCTGCCAGAAATGACAAGTATATCCTGGGTCAAAAGACTATCATTCACTGGCTGGTGGTGGTGGTGGCATCAGTATGCGCCTTTAAGTCCAGCACTCAGGAGGCCCATGCAGGCAGATCTCCAAGTTTCAGGCCAGTCTGGTCTACAAAGTAAGTTCTAGGACAGCCAGGACTACACAGAGAAACCCTGTCTCAAAGTACCAAAAATAAAGAAAAAAGTAAAAAGACGTATGGTTGGTAAGAGGACAAACTGTGTAGCTGTCCGTCTGGCTCCCAGTAAGCAGACCTTTAGCTTTAGAGAGGAGATACAGGGTTCTGTCAGTCATCGTAGGCACATCAGTTTCCTTTACAGGGCCCATTAATGATAGAGGGATGGAATGGATTTCCGTCTCCAGAGGACTGCTGTAGACGAACTGCCCAACTGCGAGGTGCTCTTCTTTTCAGGACTTGTGAATTTCTTCTTCAGAATTTTTAGTTAGGCATTATGTTATCATGGTCGGGGGGTAAAAACCCAGAGGCATAAATTTACACAATTTTTAGATTTTATGATGACCCAATTAAAACAAAGCTTCTATTATTTGCATAGTAAGCATTTTGGAGAAGGAATAGCCGTCTATAGCATCACCTGTCTTAGATGTGAAAGACCCCTTGGCCATGGATAAAGAAAACAGCTTCTAATGGAACCCCCAAAAGAAGGGATAAACACATTGAACCTCGGGCGTATACGAACAGTCAGTGTGAGCATACAGATTTGTGAGAGAGGAAGAGACTTTTCAGCATGAGGTGGTGCTTGTTCATAAGTGCTCTTGGAGTCTGGGACAAGCCTCACAAATATGAGGCCAGCTTGGTTTATTTGGCAAGAACCCATCTCAAAAGCAACACTAAAATGTCTCACAATTTACTGAACAAGGCAGTTTGTTTCAGACACAATTCCTGGCTTATGCCTAAAAATAATTACTTATTTTCATTTTCTCCAGAAATTTTCTCTGTTTGAAGATAAGTGAAAGAGTTCATCTGTAATACTGTCTTCAGCAAAACAAAAGCAGCTTAGGGAGAAAAGGGTACTTTTGTTTCATTTTTTTGAGACAGGGTCTCTCTGTGTAGCCCTAGCTGTCCCATAGACCAAGCTGCCCTCAGACTTCAAGATCCACCTGCCTCTGCCTCCCGAGTGCATTTGCCAATACTAACCTGCCAGGAAAGGATTTGTTTCAGCTTCTGTCTCTCATATTCCATCACTGAGGGAAGTCAAGGCAGGAACCTGGAGGCCAGGAGTGAAACTGAAGCCACGGAGTAGGGCTGCTTCCTGACTTTTTCCTCATGGCTTTCTTAGCTGGCTTTCTTATAGCATCCAGGACCGTCTGCCTGCATTCATATGGAAGGCTGTTGGGGGTTTTCTTGGTTGAGGTTCCCATTTCCAGAGTGACTCTAGCTGGTGTTAGCATAAAACTAGCCAGCACATTTACTATCTCCACCATTAGCATTTTTGAGAAATCCCTTAACATTTTAAAGGTACATTTTAAGCATTTGTAGTCGCATTATATAATTTTGTATTGTACTTTTATTTTACCATGGAAAATGTTGGGTGTGCACAGTACTGGACACATTTTTACTACGAAATGAATCACTGCTGTGTTTGGCTGACTCTTCTGGTGACTGCCCAGGACTGATCAAGTACTGTGCTTGTGTTGGGTGTTCGTTTGCTTCTAAATTCTGTCAGGATGCATTGTGCTGGCATGGCAGCATGCGTCTGTAGCCCCCATTACTCAGGTGGCTAAGGCAAGTAGATGAGTCTGCTTCATGGTGAAAAGGCAGCCTGGGTGCATACCACAATCCAAACTGATTATTTCCTTAGGTCAGATACCTAGAAGTGGTTATAGTGAGACTGTTAGCCAGGCGACAGACACACGTTTTGCCGGGGACTTCTAGTTTTCTCCTTGGTTAGCATCAGGTGTAGCAGGTGTTTATACTTTGTTTTGCCTTTAGAGAAGGGGTCTCCATACATAGCCCAGGCTGCCCTCAAGCTCTGACCACTCTCCCACTTGCTTGGCTTACAGGTGACTTAGCACAAGTTTTAAGTCTAGACTGTCTTGGCGTAGGTATTCTTTGCTTTCCTTTGGCAGACTCCTGCCACCTGCTGGTCGAACTGGGTATTTACAGCATTTTGTAGATGGTAGGTATTTTGAGGCATGATTGATACTGGTGGTTTCTTGTGTCTCTCTCTGAACCAACCAGGTTCTATGGTCAAGGATAGGATACCTTTATTACCCTGACAGTCTTGTGCCCACACCTGGGGATTACCTTGGGATACAGAAAGAAGGTTGTTGTCTAAAGGAATTCACCTTCAGCAGTCAGGAAAGGCATATTTTAAGTTATTTTAAGGGGCTGGAGAGATGGCTTAAGAGCATGGACCGCTTTTCTAAAGAGTCCAAGTTCAATTTCCACCACATCAGGTGTCTCATAATCACCTGTGAATCCAGCTCTTGGGGAATCTGACACCCTGGTTTTTTGTAGGTACCTGTACTCACATGCACACACAATGTAGGAATAATTAAAAAGTTATTGTTTTTGTGCTTTATGTTTTTGAGACAAATTCTCTATACATCCCTGGCTGTCCTGGAACTCATTATGTAGACCAGGCCAGCCTTGAACCCACAGAGATCTGCCTGCCTTTGCCTCTCAAGAGCTGGGATTAATGGTGTGGGGTTCTATGCCCAGCCAAAGTTGAAACTATTTTAGTTACATAATTTTACTGATCAAATTCAGGACCCTACACGACAAGTGATACCTTTCCCCCAGCCTAGTTATTTTTAATAGTTATTGTTAAGTAACTTCTAGAAGTTAATTCTACCTTTAATAATGTTTCTTTCTTTTTTTTTAATGTATGAGTGCTCTGTCTGCATGTACACCCTCATGCCAGAAGAGGGCATCAGATTTCTTTATAAATGGTAGTGAGCCATCATGTGGCTGCTGAGCATTGAACTCAGGACCTCTAGAAGAGCAGCCAGTACTCTTGACCATTGAGCATCCCACCAGCCCCCTTAATTATGTTTCTTATTTTTCTGTTTTCACCAATTATTCTAAGCAATTTAATATATTAAAAATAGTACTTTGCTGCTATGTGTAGCACAGACCTGTAGTTGAATCAGAAGGCCAGCCTTGGCTTCATAGTGAGACTTTTTTTTAAAGTACTTTTTGTATTTCTTTTTCGCTTAACATCAGCTGTAATATTCTATACCTAATTCAGTTGTTTCCTTTTCCAGTTGATACATTTACCTTCATTGAGATGTTTTCCAATTATTAGTTATTAAAGTGGATTTAGAATTGTTGTTCTTTTTATTTTGAAATTGGGTTTCAATTTACAACCCAGGCTGTCTTGGACTCACTGTGTAGATCAGGCTGGCCTCAAATTTGTGATCCTCTTGTCTCAGTCTTTTGAGTATTGGACTAGCAAGTGTAGCCACTGTACCCACCTTAATTCTTGCATTAACATTTTCTTAGATTTGTTTATCATATCATTTTATGCATATGAGTATTTCACCTGCATGTCTGTAGAACACAGGTGAATCTGGTGCCTTCAGAAGCTGGAAGAAAGCATGAATCCCACCCTAAGAACTGGAGTTACAGATGTTTGAGCAATTGTGTAGGTGCTGAGTAAGCAAACCTTCCTTGGAAGAGCAACAGGTGCTCTTTTTTTAAAAAAAAACTTAAAAAAAAATTATATTTTATATTCATTGGTGTTTTGCCTACATGTCTCTCTATGTGAGGCTGTTGGATCCCCTGGAACTGGAGATAGAGACAGATGTGAGCTGCCATGTGGGTGCTGGGAATTGAACCTGTGTCCTCTGGAAGAGCAGCCAGTGCTCTTAACCACTGAGCCATCTCCCTAGCATCTGCAACAAGTGCTCTTAACTTCTAAGCCATTTCTCCAGCTTCAGTTCTTAATTTTTTGTTTGTTTTTCAAAACAGGGTTTGTCTGTGTAGCCTTGGCTATGCTAGATCTCCCTCTGTAGACCAGGCTGTCCTTGGACTCAGAGAATCCATCTTCCTCTGCCTCCTGAGCGCTGGGGTTAAAGGCGTGCACCAACCACCCACACAGCTACAATTCTTATATTTTTAACATCCATAGCTAATAATACCTCAAGTGTTTTTGCCCACAGGTTTTTGTCTCTATTGATTTTTTTTTCCTTTGAGAACAATCCCAGTGGTGTTTTTCTATCAAAGGTATGAATACCTTGTCCAGTGGTAGCATTTGACTAGCATATGCAAGGTCCCAAAAGGAGAAAGGATAAATACCACAGAAGGATAAAGTCAAAGCTGTAACATCTTTATGCCTTTGCTTTTAAGGAATTTTACCAATTAGTATTTCTGTCTACCCTGTATGAATGGGGCTGAAAAGATGGCTCAGCAATTAAGAGCAATTGCTGCTCTTACTGAAGACTTGAGTTTTTTTTTTTCCAGTACTCATGTTGGGTTGCTCACAACTACCCATAATTCCAGCTCCAGGGGATATGATGCCTTCTTCTAGCTTCTCTGGGCACCTGCACATACAGACACACCTGGCATACAAACATGCAGGCATGTAATCAAAAATAAATGTTGTGAGGTGTTGGGGATATAGCTCAATGGTAGAATACATGCCTAGCATCCAGGAGGCTCGGGTTAACTCAAACTCAGCACTGTATTTATATGTTATTTTATGACATATTTGTAACACTGAATAGTGTTTCTTTTTTTTTTTTTTTCTTCTATCTTTTGGTGTTAGAAATTGAATGCTCAGTCTAGTGCATACCAAGATTGTGTTCTCCTGCTGAGCTCTACCCCAGGCAAGCAGTTATTGAACCAACTTTTATTGGGGCTGGAGAGACAGCTCAGTGGTTTAGAGTACTGGTTATTCTTCTAGATGACCAGGGTTTGGTTCCCAGCACCCACATGGCAGCTCACAGCTGTCTGTAACTCCAATTCCAGGAGAGGTAGCATCATCTTCTGGCCTCTTTGGGCATTGGAAACACAGATGGTATACACACATATATGCAGACAAAACACCCATATACATAAAGTAAAATAAAATTTTAAACAATGTTGGTGGTTGATTAGGTTAAAGGGTGGTCTTAAATTAGTTTGTAGTTTTAATCTATGTAACATTTTCATTGAAAATTTAAAAATTTCTATCTTTTTCCTACCTATGCATTCAGAGTCTAAATTTTATTTCTCTCCTTGTGCTCAGGTCTGGTCCATCGAACTCACATGTCATCCTGTCGTGTGGATAAGCCTTCTGAGATAGTAGATGTTGGAGACAAAGTGTGGGTGAAGCTTATTGGCCGAGAGGTAAAGTTTCCTGTAACTTCATGTGCTTTGAAAGGATTATAAAAAGCTGGTGTTTTATTGGAATTCTGTGATGGTGAGTGTGGAAATGTTCGTGGTGGCTGACATTTTTCAATTTTGCCCCAGTCATCTGTCTTGAGTTTGTATCTTCCGGTTGTCCGTCCTACAGATTTAGGAGAAACAACATGAAGTATAGAAGTGCGATGCATGAGTGCCTGTTCATAAAACTCTCCTCCTGAGGTTTAGAAAGAAAATAACCTCAGGAGATTTACTTTACTCCTTACCATGGCTTCAAAGAGTACTTGTCAAATACACTTCAACTTAAGCCAGAATGAAAAGCATACATAATCCACAATCATTTTTCCCCCTAGAATTTGGCACCATGGAATGCAGTGGGCAGGGCAGGCATGGGGATGTTTGTCCTCTGTGTTCTTCTAGGAAATGGCAGGCAGAAAGCCATGGAAACTATTCAAAAGCTGAAAAAATGTTTGAGTGTGTCAGTGTAGCCATAAGACCGAACCAGAGCTGAGTATGGTGGCATACCCTTGTAAGTTTAGCATTCAGGAGGCTGAGGCAGGAGGGTGTGTGCATGTCAGCTGTCTGTCTGCCTGTCCCCACATGCAGGCCACAGTATGTGTGGAGATCAGAGGACAGCTTGCTAAAGTCCTCCTCTCCCTCTTCCGTGTGGATCCTGGGATTGAGCTCATGTCAGGCGCCCTTAGCCACTGAGCCATCTCACTGGCCCCAGCTTCTGTTTTACCTCCAGGATAGGGTGGATGGAGATTATTTCCTATATCTCTTCTGCCATTAAGTCTGCTCTTCCTACTTCCTGTACCCCCAGTGTTCTTAGCTTGATACCGAGTCCATTTGAGGTTAGTGTTTGCTATGATGTTTACAAGTTAGACGCTGAGGCATTACAAATCAGTGGTCAGGTGCTTTGCTTTGGAGGCTTGGGAACATAGCTTGGTTGGTAAATGCTTGCAAGCATGTAGACCTGAGTTCAATTACACTAGCACCTAAGTTGAAAGCTAGGCGTGTCTGTGGTGCACTCCTGTAATCCCAGCTAAGGGGGTGCAGCCTGAGGATCCCAGGGACTTGCTGGTCAGCCAGCGTGGCTGCAGGGGTGAGCTGCAGTTCTCACAGCACAAGGTAAGGGTTCCAGAGGAATGATTGTTATTAGGTTAACCTTTGGCCTCTATACCCACATGCACCCACATGAAAAACCCCCCAACACACACACACACACACACACACACACTCTCTCTCTCTCTCTCTCATACAGACATACACACACACACACACACACACACACACACAAAAGGGTTTTGGTGACTCTTCTTTTGTCTTTTTCAGATGAAAAATGATAGAATAAAAGTGTCCCTCTCCATGAAAGTTGTCAACCAAGGAACTGGGAAAGACCTCGATCCCAACAACGTTATCATTGAGTAGGTAAAGGGTTCGGAAGAGCTGAAACCCCACCACAAGTACAGATTGTAGGGAATCAGAATAGGTTGGGCTGCTGCCATTTGTAGGCAGTAATACATTAGTAAGTATTGATGCAGCATTGATCTGTTTTTCTTACAGGTGTTAACAGCTGTAAGAAACAGCTTCTTGGCTGTTTTGAGCCAGGGTCTCACTGTGTAGCCTCAGTGGTCCCAAACTCAGTGCTCTTAGCTTAGTCTCCACATTCTGGATTACAGAGGTGCATGCCTCACACAGCCTACTACATGGAGCGAAAAGATTAAATGATCACACTCACACACAAATTTAGTGTTGGAGTGTCTCGTCAGCAGTTCTGTTTCTCTCTTTCTGCTTCTGCCCTTCAGCTGTTGGCAACAAGTGCTCATGAAGTGCTGTCACTTGCCTCTCCTAAGAGCACCAGCTCTGAAACAGGCAGACAGGGGTAGTGTTAGGTTCCCATGTCTGTGAACACAGCACCTTCCATTGGCTCTTCTGACCTTTCACTTCAGAATGGACAGATTTCTTTTGATCTAAGGGTGGTCAGTCTGCAGATACAGGAAGCTTACTCTCTGACTCAAATCCTGTATTGAATGTCTTCTTGTTAAAGCAAAACAAAAAAGCCCAGTCATTTATTTATTTATCGGGGGGAGTGTGTGAGGGGCAGGACAATTAGTGGGAGCAGTCCTTTCCCTCTACCATTAGGGTCTTGGGATAGAACTCAGGTCCTCAGACTTTTATGGCAAGTGCTTTTGTTCTGTTTTGTTTGAGGGGAAACAGATTCTCTCTCTATGTACCCCAGAAAGGAATGTTTTAATTCCAGGGAAACTGCTATTACCTTGCTCTCTTATTGATTTGTTGTTCTTGTTGTTGTTGTTGAGAAAGGGTCTTTCAATATAAGCCCTGGCTTTTCTGAAACTTATTAGGTAGACCAGGATGGACTTCTAACTCACAGAGAGCTGCCTGCTTTTGCCTCCTAGGTACTGGGATTAAAGTCTGTGCAAGCATATTTGGCTCATTTATTGAATTTCTAGCCAGAAATTGCTTAATCGATAGGCCCCTTGCTGGGGGAGAGCTATGAATACTCACAGGAAAAAATGCTTGCTGTGTAAACAAGTTTTGAGTTCAGCTCCTGGGAACCCATGTAAAGGTGGAAGGGGAGACCCAACACACACACACACAATTCCTAGAAGGGCTTGTTAACTATTTTCAGTGTTTGAAACAATCAGATAAATCACACATTTATCTTCAGGTTAACCATGTTATTATTTGTTGATTTTGATGTTAAACATCACATTCTTTCTCTCTGACAGTGGCATCATTGACTAATAAATAAGCCAGATGTGGTGGCACATTCCTATAATCCCAGTATTTGGGAAACTAAGGCAAGAGGATATGGAGTTAAATGTTAGCCTGAGCTACATAGTGAGATCCTGGCTCGGAACCACGCCCACAAAGAGTAATGAGTATAATTGAAATGAGATCTTTATTGCAGAAGAAAATTGAAGCCCTTATATTTATCATTCTTAGAACAATTGCAAAAAAAATATTGCTTCAGCTATGAGGGAATTTTATCTGAGAAAAAGGGAGGTAGCATTTACTGAAAAGATACTGTGTACCAGGCATAAGGCAGGTGTGCATCAGTGCCTGTGAGTCTCATAGTAAAGTGTGAGGTTAGTATGGTCTTCTGCTTCATTTCATATTTCTAGTTTGTAGCTGGAGACAAGTATCCTGTGGTTGTGTAGCAAATTATAGGGGCCAGATAGATTCATGTAGGACCCAGTGTTAAAGCATATGCCCTGCTCACCACAGAGAGCCCCTGGCCACTGGGTGTGCCTGACATTTCATACTTCCGTAGTTTAGTCTCTAAGTAGTGGTGATGTATTTGTAGGTCTGTTTATTTGCAAAACACTTTTCAGTTATAGTGGTAATCTTTTATACCCAACTCAGAAATGCTAAAGTCTGGCATTTACTGATTACATTGTAATAAATTTACCTTCCCCACCCACACCCCAAAGAATCCTATGCTCTTCAGATTTATTAAAAAGCTGGGGATTTCTCAAAGCTCCCCTTACAATGGTAAACTATAAAGCAGGTAAGATAACGGGGAAAAGGGTAGGAAGGGGAAGGTTTTCTGTTTGCAGGCTGTGTCTCTGTGTAGAGACTATGTCTAGTAAAAGCGGATGGCTGAACTTGTGATAAACTGGTGCATCAAGGGAAGCAGCATGGAATAATGGAACTATCAGAGATTTTAAGTGAGACTTTAATCGCAGGCTCTTGGTTATTCTCCAGATTAGTACACAGTTTTGAACAAATTCTTTTTTTTTTTCCTTCTTCCTCAAATGGTTTCTCTATGTAGCCTTGGCTGTCCTGGACTCACTCTGTAGACCAGGCTGGCCTCGAAGTCACAGAGATCTGCCCACCTCTGCCTTCCTGAGTGCTGAGATTGCTGGGGCTGCGCCCAGCTTGAGCACATTATTATTATTATTATTTAATTTATTATGTGTACAATGTTCTGTCTGCATGACCTGCAGGCCAGAACAGGGCACCAGGTCTCATTATAGATGGTTGTGAGCCACCCATGCTGTTGCCAGGAATTGAACTTAGGACCTTTGGAAGAGCAGCCAGTGCTCTTAACCTCTGAGCCATCAGCCCCTTGAGCAGATTCTTAATCATGGTAAATCTCAGTCCTACTCTCTCCCCCCGCCCCCAAATAAAACAGAAGTACTGAGACATAGCTCAGAAATACAGAATGAGGACCAGCAAGATGGCCCAGTAGATAAAGGCCTACTGAGACCCACCTAGTGGAAGGAAAAACTGACTCCTGTAAACTGACTCTGACCTCTACACACACATAATAAATGCAGAAAAATAAAAAGACAGAATAGTCTAAGAAAAGACTTACTAGCAGGTAGCCATCTCATTGGCTAGTCTATCATAAACAGTATATATAGCTACTTGTAATAATTATTTTAAATGCTCCTGAAACTGACACACTTTCCCTGTTGAAAGAATGTGTTTGTCCCGTGAGCACAAGTGCCTGACTTACCCTCTTTGTCTCCTGTGGCACTTAATGTCTGGTGTTCCTGTCATTACAACATTCGTTCACTATCTGTTCAATAGTACATGGCAACATGGATGGTGTAGGTTGGTAAGGAGTTTATTTTGGGTCCTGTTGTTCAGAGAGAGGGTGATATTTGAGCTAGATCTTGGGGAATGGATATGGTCTTTTCAGAAAACAGAAGGAATGGTATTTTGGGTGGTAAAGACGTCCGGAAAGGCACAGGCAGAAAAGCACATTGGGGGTCCTGTGAGTGGGAGAGGTGACCAATCAAGTCTGTCTCCTCTAGCCCCAACTTGATATCTTTTTAATATGTTCGGCACTCTGGTTTCCAGCTAGTCCCGGTTGGCCAGCGTCCATTTTTCTATCACGGTCTAGCTGCCTTACCCTCCTTTCTTCCCGTTTTGTTTTGTTTCTTCAAGCAGGTTCCCTCAGTGTAAGCCTGTCTGGCCTTAGCATCACTATGTACCTCAGGCTGGCCTTGGACTCCCAGCGATCTGCTTGCTCTGCCTCCTAATGCTGGCCCGATCGTACCTTTCAGCATCATCTAGTAAGTGTCTCTATACGTGGGAAGGTTTTAAAGAGAGTTTCCAGGCAGGCGTAACTGACATCGCACTGAGGACTCATATTAAAGCCACTGACATGGCTTAGGTGTCTCCCTCTGCTAGCCTAGCATCTCCTGGGAGTAAAGAAGAAATGGCTAAAAAAAGAAAAAGAAAGAAAGAAAATGAACGGCTCTTCCTTTTGTTTTACTGTGGTGTTGGGGACTGCACCTCAGGCCTGTGCATCCGGGGCAGACGCTCCTTTGTTCTTGCCACTCACACTAACAGTGGCGCATACCACTCACTACTTGAACTGGAAAAAAAAAAATTAATCTGTGTGCTCGGTAAATTGCATTAAAAAAACACAGAGTCGTGGTGACCACTGAGGAAGTCACTGCTTTACTGAACTGTGGTGAAGCCTGACCATCACAGTGGCAGTGAGGACAGAAAGTGAGTGCTGACTGTTGTTACGTGGGAGATTTGTCTGAACATGCGCTGCGTTAGAATCCCAGAGTCCTGGATTGATTATCATGAGGATGTTTAAGCTGCAGCTCAGGACCACGTAAAGCTCTGCTCTTCACACAAGGACACTTGGAACTCTGTCAGCATGTGATTTGCTCTGTTCCCAGATGCCTGTAGTTTTTGTTATTCAGACTATTATGTTTGAAAGCGTTCATTTTATAACTCATACCTGATAATTGACTCTTGATACATTTCACTTCTATAGAGCAAAGACCAGATATTTGTGCAAACATTTTCAAAACATACATTATATACTGTCTACTTGGTTAGCTTTGAATAAGATGGGGCTATTTAAATCTAAATTAAAGAAAATTAAGTAAAATTTAAGAACTAGGTCTGATGGTGCAGACCCACGTTCCTAGCTGCTGCCCAGGCAGCTTAGTGAGACTCTCGTCTCAAAATGAAAAGTGAAGGGGTGGGGGATGGGAGGGGAGGGCTAGGGATGAGGCTTGCCTGGCACAGAGGAAACCCCAGGTTCAGTCCCCAGTGTCACAAAAAGAAGAGAGAAGTAAGTAAAATTTGACATCTTTTTGGTTTTATTTTATTTTCATTTTTATTTTGTTTGTATAGGTGTTTTGCCTTCATGTATGTCTGTGTGCTGCTCATGTCTGGTGCCCTTAGAGTCCAGGAGAAAGTGTCAGGTCTCCTGGAGTTAAGGTCATAGATGGTTGCGAGCCAGTACGTGGTGCTAGGAATCGAAGCTCAGCGGTTTGGAAGAGAGAAGAGTTCTTAAACACTGAGCCGCCTCTCCAGGCCTACAAAATTAATATCAATTTCATAGTCACACTAGCTACATTTTAAGGGTTTAGTAACTACATTTTTCTCTGGACATAGTGACACATGGCTTCAGTTCTAGCAGAGGCAGATGGATCTCTGTGAGGTCAAAGCCAGTCTGTTTTTGACAACAGCAAAATAATACCATATACCAATGAAAATAAATGATTCAAACTGTAGGCAACAATGTGGATGAGTTTCACAAACAACAGGACTAAACAGGAAGTATCTAGTGTGTGTGTGTGTGTGTGTGTGTGTCTGTTTGTGTATATGTGTGTAGATGTACTGAAAGTTGAAACCAGGCCTTTTTGTATGCTAGGCTTTTGTTAACACTGAGTTAACATCTCAGGTACTTTACTACTTTTGAGACAGCTCCTTGCTGAATCGCTCGGGCTGGTCTTGAACTTAGAACTTGTGAAACAATATAAACAAAATCATGTTAAGAGAGGAGGAGCCTTGGAACATTTGGGAGGTACATTGTGGAGATAGAATAAAGCGAGAGAGGCAGGGGGTTGCAGAGTGGAGCCTGCCTACAGAGAGGCACTCAACACCTGGGAAAGGTAAAATTAACTAAGTAAAATAAAGAGGAGTCTGGAAAAGTGGGTTAGAGGGTAATGGAAAGCCCCGATACCAAGGTCTTGTAATGAACTCAGGTTTGATTTTTAGAAAGCCTGAAAAGGTCTTTTAAATCCTTGAGTGACCTGAGAGGGGCTGAGTGTGTTTTCACATACTGAGTAATTATATCTTCTTCTCCTCCTTCCTCTTACTCTTCTCCTTTTCCTCCTCCTTTATCTCATCCTATTCCTTTTTTCTCCCTCTCTTCCTCCTTTATCTTCTCTTCTTCCTCCTTTCTTTTTCTCCTCCTCCTGCTGACAGGGTTTCTCTGTGTAGCCCTGGCTGTCCTAAACTCGCTCTATAGACCAGGCTGACCTCAAAACTTCACAGATCTGCTTCCTCTCCCTCCTGAGTGCTGGGTTTAAAAGTGTGAACCACCACCACCAGGAAATTAGACTTTCAAATATCTTTTTCTGTATATTATTGAGAGGAGACCTAGTCTTGTTCGTAATTGTTAATTCAAAGCCTCATTCTTAAATGAGGAAAAAAAGAGGGAGCTGTTTCATTGTCTTATTCTGCCCAACACTTTTCTTCTCTTTCCCTTTTTCTTGCCAAGAACAAAACAAAAAACTAACAAGCAGCATTACACTGTAATATATCTGGCCACTTCTCTGAAAAGTGCCAGTGGTCAGGATCTCTTTCATTACAGGCAAGAAGAAAGGCGGAGGCGGTCCTTCCAGGATTACACCGGGCAGAAGATCACCCTTGAGGCTGTCCTGAACACGACCTGCAAGAAGTGTGGCTGCAAAGGTAGGGGGAACCTGGCATTTCTGTCTCCTCTCCTTGTGGACCCTCTGCAGGCTGAAGGACTGTGTTTTTCAGTCAGCTGCTGGCTGCACTCATATGTCCCTCTGACACACTTATCTCCAAGCACAATTGCTGTTCTGTAGAAATTAAATGACTTGGGAATACATTCCTTAAGGATCCAAATTAGACCCTTTCTTCCTTGTCGTTATCTCAGAATTAAGTTCAGAATTCTGAATGCAGTGCTCTTTTCGTAATAGAGATAGAGGCTGTCACTTTTTTTTTTGCTCTATTTCCTCAGGCCTCACCTTATTATTACTCAAATATTAAAAGCTTTTTAGCCTGACTTCCCTTCTCATTTTCAGAGTGACCTCAATTTGTCACTTCTCCTTCCTATCTTTCCATTCATCATTCTTTGTTCATTTTTCTGCCATGACTGGTAGCACATTTGTGTCCTGGTTGAATTTGTGGGGCTTGTGTTTTTGTTTTTTTTTTTTTTAAACATGCATTGGTGTTTTGTTTGGATGTGTAGCTGCGTGAGGGTGTCAGATCCTCTGAAACTGGAGTTACAGACGGTTGTAAGCTGCCAAGTAGGTGCTAGGAATTGAACCTGAGTCTTCTGGCAGAACAACCAGTGCTCTTAACTGCTAAGCCATCTCTCCAACCCTGAATTTGGGGAGTTTTAAGCCCCTATTTTTATTGATGCAGAAAGAGAAAGAGAATGCAACAGTGAGAGAAGGGGGACCCCTTGATTAAATTGTGTATATTTGGAATATGTGCTGTGTCCCCTTTCCAGGCCTCATCTGACTTCTGGGCACTTCTTTCCTTCACATGAAATTCCTGTAGCTCCAGGAATTTGGACCCCCTCATTTGGTCTCCTTGGGTATCTGCACTCGTACAGACCCACACACAAATGCAAATATATACACATAATTAAAAAAAAAAAAAAGCCCAACTCATCTTCTAAAACAACAAAAGTGACCCTCAGGAACATCGCAGGCCCAGTGTGGGGCCCCTGTGCTTACATCTACCTGTACTTAAATGGCATTTGCTTTGTTTCATAAAGCAAGATGAGTAACAAGAAATAGAATTTGACCCGCCAGCAAAGGCAGGTTAAAGGTAGCTGGCTGGCTTTTTGGTACATCAAAAGCAGCACAAGACAGAGAGACATCCAACCTGAACTAAGTGTTCACTTTGCTGCTCTGTGACCCTGAGCTACTTAACTCTAGCCTTCGTATCGGATCCGAATGCAGGGGGTTGGATTTCAGATCTCTAAAGCTCTTGCCAGACTTGACAGTCTGAATTCTCAGGGTGTGTGTGTGTGTGTGTGTGTGTGTGTGTGTGTGTGTGTGTATTTGTGTGTTTGTGTGTATGTGTATTGGCTTGAATGTGAGTGCCCACATCCTGCCAGCTGTCTTCCTTTAGGTCTTAGCCTGCAGTTCCCTCTGTTAAGCATTCTGCTCTCTGGAGCAGCCTTTCATTATCAGGAATGAGTTCCAAAATAGATGTTTAAAAATTAATAAGCCCCATTGCTAAGGGAGGGCAGCGCGAGCCTGCTTGCTTGTACCTTTTGCCATTTCCAAAGCCGCACCAGCATCTCAGCTCTTAACACCAGCTGCTCGCCTGGCTCTGGGCATTGCCACCTTGAGGTGGCAGAAATGTATCTCCAGATAAACTCTTAATATTTTGAACTGTTGGGTCCTTGCTTTTTTTTTTTCTCTCCTGTTTTTTTGTTTTTTGGTATTTTCAAGATAGACTTTCTCTGTGTAGCCTTAGCTGTCCTGGACTCACTTTGTAGACCAGCGCTAGCCTCACTCACAAAGATACACCTGCCTCTGTCTCCCAGAGTGCTGGGATTATAAGCGTGTGCCACTGTGCCTGGCTGAGAGCGGCTTCTCACCTTTTTAACCTTTGTGTTCCACAGGCCACTTTGCAAAAGACTGTTTCATGCAGCCAGGAGGAACCAAGTATTCTCTGATCCCTGAAGAGGAAGAGGAAAAGGAAGAGGCAAAGGAAGAAGGAACTGAAAAGCCTGATCCCACAAAGAACTCTTCTAGGAAAAGAAAGAAGGTAAAAGTCAACGTGCTATTATTTATCATTTTTTTGTGGGTATTAAAATATAAAGGCTTTTTGAAATATTTTAGAAAGAGTGAAAAGTTTAAAAAGCAAGCTCATAATATTTCCAGAGAGAGTTGCATTGGCAATTTTGGCATATTCTAATCTTCTTAGCTAACATAAGTAGATTTAGATTTATATACATATATATAATATAAAATTACTATTGTGGGTGTAGTTCTTATTTTTTTTTTTTTTTAAAGTATCCTTAAGTGTTCTTTAAAAACTTGATGGAAAAGCCACATAATGGTGCATCTCAGAGTTTGAGGCCAGCTTGGTCTACAGAGTGAGTCCATGATAGTCAGGGCTACACAGAGAAATCCTGTATTGAAAAACCATAAATAAATAAGGGATGGATAGATAGATAGATAGATAGATAGATAGATAGATAGATAGATAGATAGATAGATAGATAGATAGGCAGGCCACAGAATGTTTTACTCTATGGCTATAAATATTGATTGATTTTGTATTTTTGAAACAGGTTCTCTTATAGCCCAGACGGTGTTAAACTTGCCATGTAGCCAAGAATGCCCTTAAACTCTTTTGTTTTTTCAAGACAGGGTTTCTCTGTGTAGTCTTGGCTGTCCTGGACTTGTTTTGTAGACCAGGCTGGCCTCAAACTCTGAGATCCGCCTGCCTCTGCCTCTCAAGTTCTGGGATTAAAGGTATATGCCACCATGACTGGCTGCTCTTAAACTCTTGATCCTCTTCCCAAGTATGCGTAGCTGTAATTAGTTTATTTTACTGTCATTAGATACTTAACAATTCCAATCTCCTTACCTTTCTTTGGCTGTGTTCCTGGGCTGGTAGGTGACTCAGTCGTTAAGAGCACTGGCTGCTCTTGCAGAGGACCTGGGTTCAGTTGCCAGTACCCAGTGATGGCTCACAGCCACCTGTAACTCCAGTTTCAGGGCACCTGACACCTTCTTCTGGCCTCCAAGGGCACTACATACATGTGGCGCACATGTGTACACGGAAGCAAAAAACATCCATACATATAAAATAAAAACAAATGAATCTTTTCAAAAGAGGGGAGGGGCTGGAGAGAGGACTCACTGGATAATACTCTTCCAGAGTACCCAAGTTCAGTTTCCAGCCCCCGTGTCAGGTATCAGTTACGACCACTTAGAATGCTGGCTCCAGAGAAGTTTGACACCTCTGGCCTCTGTGGCCGGCACTCATACACACACATACGTTTAAACATAATTAAAAAAATATAACCAAAATAAATCTTTAAAAAATGAGATTACTAAGACAAAGAATTGATAGCTCACACCTTTAATCTTACCACTCAGGAGGCAGAGGAAGGTGGATTACCACAGGTTCAGGACCATCATAGGATACATAGTGAGTTCAGGCATTTTGGGGCTGCAAACTATGACTGTATTTTTTGGGAAAAAGCCTGGCGGAACTCTGTGAGTTGGAGGCCAGCCAGGGCTACATAGAAAGGGCCTGTCTCAAAAGAAAAGAAAAGAAGAGGAGAGGGGGGAGAGGGGAAGAAAAGAAAAGAAAGAGAGAGAGAGAGAAAGGAAGAAAGAAAGGAAAGAAAAGAAAGAAAGAAAGAAAGAAAGAAAGAAAGAAAGAAAGAAAGAAAGAAAGAAAGAAAGAAAGAAAGAAAGAAAGAAAGGAAACAAAAAAAGTATTAAGACTTTAGGGCTGGAGATATGGGTCCATGGGTAAGAGCACTTAATTACTTTTGTAGGGGACCTGGTTTGATTCCCAGAATACACATGGTAGCTCACAACTGTTCATAACTCTAGTTCTAGGGGATCTGATGCCTACTTTTAACCTTTATGAGCACCAGGTATTCATGTGGCTCACATAAACACATGTACACAAAACAATTCCCACTAAATATAGAATAGATAAATAAAATAAGGACTCTTAAGGGTCTAGCTAGATTTTATCACGTTGTATTTCAGAATGCACTTGCCTGCTCCCATCAGTGGTTGGGAATTTCGCCTCCTGGAGTTGTCTTTTACTGCTCAGAGCATGCTGATTTATAAAACAGATTTCATTTTGTTACAGACAGACAGATTTGGACCTTGCTGTACAGGGACAAAGGGGAAGAACTGTGCTGTAGTTCGGCCAGCCAGTAGTTGTTTTCCTAACTTGTAAGATACTTCTGTGGTTGGTTATTGAGCTTTGTTCCCGTGCTGGTTGGTCCATGTCGTTCACTCCCCTCCCTGCTTGTTGTTGGGCGGTGGGGGAGAACAGTCTTTTACTGTGTAGTCCTAGTTTGCCTGGGACTCTGTAGAACAGGCTGTCCTCACACCTGCCTCGGCTTCCTGAGTGCTGGGATCACAGGTGTACACCAACGCACTCAGCTTTTTTGGTGTTTTTCTTTTTTTTTTTTTTTTTAAGATTTGTTTCTCTATTATTTATACAGCATTCCGCCTGCATGTGTGCCTGAGCATCAGAAGAGTGGTTGCTGGGAATCGAACTCAGGACCTTTAGAAGAACAGCCAGTGTTCTTAACCTCTGAGGCATCTCTCCAGCCTCCCCTCCCCTCTGCCTTTTATTTTTTTTTTTAAGATCAGTGTTCACACTGTAGCCCCAACTAGGTTTGAACTTTTAATGATCCTCTTGCTTTAGCCTCCCTAGTGCTGGGATTGCAGGTGTGAGCCACCACACCCAGCTTTGTAAAGATTTGTTGAGTGGTCATTTTGTGCCGTGCAGTGCAAGCTGTAGGAGTGAAAGGCTCTGATGTAATCTTTTTCCTCAGTGGCAGCTTCACAAGTAAAGGATTATTTTCATTTTGTAGGTAAGGGAAAAGGTCCATTATACCGTAACAATCATTAGCCAAGCAGTATGAAAATCCCTGATTTGTATATTCTCTCCCTCTGTATCCCTAACCTGGGGTCTCCTGAGTACTTTAGACTTTGGCTTGAGTCTTTCAGACATAGTTTGAGGTCCTTGGGAACTTGTGACTGGCTGTGTAAATTTAAACTAACTACAGTTCCTAAATTTGCAGAGGGGGATTGTTGTGATCTTTGGCAGTGTTCCTCACAGGGTGATGCCTAGCTCCTCAAAATAGAAAGTGATGACAAGTCAGTTCCTAATTGATAGTGACTTTTTGGAGACATGGCCTCTTGGAGCTCGGGCTGACCTTGAGCTGACCCTCCTGCCTCTACACCTAGCTCCGACACTCTGAGACATGCCACCACCCACGTCTCTAGGCTCAGGTGTTTGTTGTTGTTGTTTGTTTGTTTGTTTTTATATGTATGGATGTTTGTACATGTGGCTGTGCCCCATGGGTGTGCTTGATGGTGACAGAGCACGCAAGAGGCAGTTGGCCCCCCTAGAGCTGGAGTTAGAGATGGTTGTGAGCTGCTGTGTGGGTCCTGGCCCTAGAATCTGGGTCCTCCTACTAGAGTTGCCAGTGTTCTTAACTACCCTCCAGTCGTCCCCCACCATAATCTCTTTTACGAGCACTCGCTGGCTGACAGGTGTGCATACATACCACCATACGTGTTAAAACGAGGTATGTAAACAACAGTAATCTCCTCCTGAGAGAAGCCGTGTGCCTTTCTTTTATTCTCTATCTCATATTTATCATTTCCTAGATCTGCCAAAAGTTCTTTTCCTCCCCTTCTTCCTCCTCCCTTTTCTCCTCTTTCTCCTCCTTTCTCTCTCTCTTTTTTTTCCCCCTGAGACAGTGTCTGACTACTTGTACCGAAGTCTTAAACTAGTGATCCTATTATTGGCCGTCAGTTGCTGGCCTGGAGAGGGGCGTATTTTTGTTTTGTTTTGCTTTTCAAGACTGGGTTTCCTCTGTATAGCCTTGGATGTCCTTCACTCCTCTGTAGACCAAGCTGGCCTTGAACTCACAGACATCTGCCTGCCTCTGCTGGGATTACAGGCGTATGCATCTTAAAATTACATTGCTCCTGCATCACATGTGTTCAGGATAGTGTTGGACACTTGATATAACAAGACACTAAGGTCACCTTGAGCCAATTTTTGTTTGTGTGTTTGTTTTTTGTTTTTTTGAGACAGGGTTTCACTGTGTAGCCCTGGTTACCCTGACAGAGATCTACCTGCTTCTGCCTCCTGAGTGTTGAGGTAAAAGATTCGGCTTAGCAGTTTCTTGAAGAAATATTTAAAAATGAATTATTTATTCATTTTGTTGGGGAGGGATGACAGTTCATACCTTCTCTTGTGGAGGGCCAGGGACAACTTGCAGAAGTCTGTTTTCTCCTTCTATCATGTAGATCTCAGGTCTCAAACTCAGGCTGACCAGGCTGGAAGCAAGCACGTTTACCCACTGAGCTAGCCCAGTTTTTGTTTTGTAACCAGAGTTTTAATGTGTAATGATGCCTGTTGATTTATTTCTATACATAATGTAAATCATGTTCAGGTCTCTAAGTTCTAGGAGTCCTCCTGTCTGCTCTTTTACCCTCTAAATCTCTTTTCTCTTTCTCTTTTCTTCTCTTAGAAACTGGGTATCCCAGGGTGGCCTTGAATTTGCCATCAGCCTGCCTCCTCACCTCCTATGTGCCACCAAGTCTTGGAGATGGGCTTTCCCTTCCAGTAAGAAATGGACACTGGGAGTCCATGTCTGTGGGTTTGCATACTGCTCCAGTACTCCTAATTCCGGGGCCGTTATGCAGGACTGAATAGACTGATCTGAAGGGCATGCCTTCAGCTTTCCACACTGTCAACTTTCCACAGCCATTTCCACAATGGCTAACAGGAATTACTGTGTGTGGAAGGCATCTCACATGAAATGCAGGCCACAGCACTCAAGCAGCTAATTGCTTAAAGAGAAAGATAATCGGCCAAGGCATGTATGGTAATAAAGGAGAGAAGAGCGTCCCAAGGAGGTCAGTGGCTCTCATGACCTTCAGAAGACAGAAAATAAAGCATAGGCAAGTCCACTCAGGACTGCAGCTGGAAAGTCAACAGTGGAGGCCATTGTACCTTTCCCATTTCTTTTCAAGTCTGCTGCAGTGTCGGCCCTCTCTATTCTGGTAGAAAAGCATATGTAATATAAGCCTATGAGACAGAAGATGCCCAGCAAAGTCGAGGAACTAGGAAATGGCAGGGGTTAAAGATGTCCCATGTTACAACCATAAAGACCGGGCATAAAATAGTGTTCTCTGACTTTGGTAGCTGAACCTCACATTTCTCTTTGGGTTCCTTAACTCTATTTGGACAGGGATGGATGGTCACTCTTGCAGGGCTGCTGGCAAGGAAATTAACACCATCAAGGGCAGGAATGTCCTACCCTTTCCATTGAACATGCACTGAACTCTTGTCCTTACCCACACAGCATTAGCTTTGTATTCAGTGTCTGAACACTGTAGTTTATTTTATTTTGTTGGACTATAATTAGAACAAGAAGAAACAATGTCATAAATGGAAATGGTTACAAGATGGTAAAATTAGTTTTTTGTTTGTTTATTGTTTTGTTTTGGTTTGGTTTGGTTTTGAGACAGAGTTTCTCTGTGTAGCCCTGGCTGTCCTGAACTCTTTTTTTAGACCTGGCTGGCCTCAAACTCACAGAGATCTGAGTACTGGATTACAGGCGCACCTGAGTCAAAATTATCTTTTGACAGTGAATCTATGAATAATATTTTTCTTAATTCTAATTTAATTCATTTTTATTGTATGTGTAAATGAGAAGGCACACATGCTGTGTGTGTGTGTGTGTGAAAGGACATTTTTGGGAGTTGTTTATCCCTGACCATCTTTTGAGCCCCGGATAATCCCTCAGTCTGCCGTCTGAGATTGCTACCCTTTTTGATTTATGGATCATCATGGATCTTCCTAAATTAGTGTCAGATTATGAGGAAACACATGCCTTAGGGATGAGGCTGCCCATGGATTATAGTGAAATTAGCTGCATTTAATCCCAATGTTCATATGGCATGTACTGCTTTTCAGGAATGTGTCCTGCCTAAGGGGCAGAACCGCACCAGGCTCTCAAGTCCACAGTATCCAGAGATAAGTTGCCAGATGTAAACAAACCATGGATTCACCACCTTTCCATCCTTCTAGCCATGGTCGCCAGACCTTGGGAATGTAGGTCTGGAAAGCAATTTTTTTTCTCTCTAGAGAGAGAGACTTATTAAAGAAGAATTTGACTCTTATCTGCTGAGACTGGGAAAAGACCCTGGTGGTTACTGAAATACATAATTCCATGATGGAACATTTGCCTGGTTAGTCGCCAGCCCTGGGAGTGAGGGGAGCTGTTCCATATGTGTCAGGCTTAGAATTTACCCTCATAGCATCGTTCAGAGTAAGTACTGTCTAAACAAATCCTGTGTCCAGGGACAGGGTGCGTCAAATGGCGGGGCTGGGATGAAACTGTGTTATTCTGAGATTGCTGTTCTGACCACCATACTGTGAGGCCTCCTGTCATTGATGGAAGAGCACAGTGCTCTACTCAGGAGATAAGCCCTTTCCATCATCTACATGCAGAGCTCAGCCCTGCCTCTATAATATGGCACAAGGGTGTCCAACTTCTCCACTCCAAGGATATTATTTCATTGAATCATCACGGCCTTGTGACATGGGTGCTATTCTTATCTCTTTTCCATTTGAGGCAGCTAGACCTAGGGAGGTGGGATGACTTGCCAAGGCTGTACAGCGATATGTAGACCGTGGGACTTGGTCTGTGTGACACCTGGATCACTGGCCTTTCCACCACCTCCAGGTGGCTCGCCCAGGCTTGCAGAGTGCTGGCCAGAAGTCTGCAGGAGCAAGAGCCTTGCTTTTCTGTGCTCTTTTCCTCTTGTAGTCCCCTTTTAGAAATTGTCCATGGAGGCAGCTTATCCAGTGCTGAAGAACTACCTGGGTGGCCTGCAGAAGCCTGGGTACCCACCTCCCAACTCTGTGGGTTTGTGCTGTTAACTCTGGTGACATGGCTGTGTTTAAGGGTATCTAACTTTAGGGTCCCCTTCCTTTCTGGAAAAAAGTTTTATTTGCAAAGAAGGGAATTGACCCTGGAAAGCTGTCCTGTAGCTGCCCTGTGTGGGCAATGGAGGGCACGTGAACACACAGATAAACAATAAACAGAAAAATGGCAGTCGAAAGTATATATATTTCTTCCACAGGCTGCAAGTAGCTCATATGGTAGCATAGTCTTGTAATTCCAGCAATCTGGAAGCTGAGGCAGGATTAGGAGTTCTGTGATAGAACTGGGCTACATAAGATCCTGTTTTTAAATCCTTTAATCCCCCCATACTTGTTTTTCCTATTGCTTTGAATATTAGAAGGCTGTCCTAAGCTTATTTATCTGTTATTTTTATTTACTCATTTTGAAACAGTGTCTCTCTCCATAGCCATGGCTGTCTTGGAACTCACTATATAGACCAGGCTTGCCAAGAACTCACTGAGATCCAGCTGCCATGTGCAGCAAGTACTTAAATAAATAAATAAACATGCAAATAAGTAAATAAAGAAAGAAAGAAAGTAGAGCCAGGCAGTGGTGGTGCACATCTTTAATCCCAGCAGAAGCAGGTGGATTTCTGAGCTCAAGGCCAGCCTGGTCTACAGAGTGAGTTCTAGGACAGCCAGGACTACAGAGAAACCCTGTCTCAAAAACAAAAACAAAACAATCAAACAAAAAAAGAGTAGGTGCTTGTTCTTAAGACAGAGACACTAGGAAGGAGAAGTGCCTTGTTAGGATCACATGTGTGGCTGGAGCTCATGGAATTCAGTTCCCAGAACCCACACTGGGTCTCACAACCAGCGTGCAACCAACTCTAGCTTCAGGGGAGTCTTCTGGGCATTAACTGTGCACGAGTGTTCTGTGTAAGCTTGGTGGTGTGTCTATGTGGTATATTTTGCACATTGTATACATCAGCACACTTCCATCGTGATTCACATAGGGTAAGAATCTACGATACAGGTGTCCTTGTCTTAGTTTTCTCTCTCATTTGGGATTTCACTGCCCTTTATAGCCTGGCTCTTCAACCTCTTCAGCACTGGGGTTACAGGCACATGCTGTTTTGCCCCCAGATTTTTTGTTTTGTTTTGTTTCTTTTTGTTGCAAGGTCTTACGCAGTCTTACTTGACCTTGAACTCCTGATCTTCCTGCTCCAGCTTTCCAGTGCTGGCACTGCAGGCATGCACCACATTCAGCTGTATTTCACCTGTCGGCCACCTGCTGTGGTTTTTCTTTGAGATGGACACACAAATGTTGAAACTTTACATTTCCCTTTTAGGAAAAGAAGAAAAAGAAACATAGAGACAGGAAGTCATCCGTCAGTGATAGCTCTGACTCTGAGAGTGATCTGGGCAAGAAGGCAAGGCATACATCAAAAGACAGCAAGGCTACAAAAAAGAAGAAGAAGAAGAAGAAACACAAGAAGAAGCATAGGGAATGAGGGTGGACTGGGCCGAGGCAGCCCTGGCTCCAGAAAGACTCAATAGTGAGAATATGGGCTCCCACCCCACTGACTTTGTCCCCGTGGTCTCCTCACGCAGCAAGCAGATTGGGGAGCAAGAGGGTGGCTCCCAAAATGTTTTTTCCTTATTGCTCCTGATCCCTTTGCAAGTGACCCCCGCAGCCATTGCATTCATATACACGATTTTCTCATTCAGCAGAAGGTTCTAGTCCCATCCCCGGCTGCCACTGCCAGAGCTGGATTCCTTTGCAGGATCCATGCTAGAGCCACAGGTGCTACTGTGGAGGTGAGCCTGGCTGTCAAGAGAGCAGCCCTCCCCTGCCTGCTACCTGGACCAGTTGTGGGTAGAGTCTTCAGCCTTCATTAGCGGCAGGAGGGAGAAGTGTTTCACTTCTCCATTCCCTCATCCAGGGCCTGTATTTAAAGTGACAGCCATGGCGAGAATAGTCTTTGCAGCGACTGCTGAACCTGAGATCTGAAGCCATGGTCATTGCTCTGCTTTCTGTCTATCACTATGTGAGTGATTGCTTCCATTTCGGGTCTCTGCTTAAAATCCTGGCATAAGTGGAAACGTGTTTGGTTTTAAACTTTCCGGAAGGCAGTATTTCTATAATCCTTCCTGGGTAACTTACAGACTTAGCACATCAGTTCACAGAAAACATTTAATATGTTATCTGAGACCCTGGAAAGAGGCCACGCCAAGGCCACTAGCAGGTCACAGCTTTCTTGAGGTCACTTATAAGCCCTCTCTTCCATAGTGAAGGCTTCTTTCCCCTGGGCTGATTAGAACACCAGGAAGACTTTGTGACTTTGGGGACTTGCTGGGCATGAGCCGTGGCTTAGGAGTCACCTCCCACCACAGTGCTCACTGTTGGACCCTGTGTCCTGAGCCTGTACTCCAGGAGGGGGGGGGTGACCTCAGTACACCATAGAGTATTCTGTGCAGGATGGAGTGGATCGGCCACTCATTGACAGTCAGCTGATCTGACCATGGGCAGGTCAGTGTAAAGGGATTGGGTAGACACTGCTGCTCCCTCACTGGTGGCCTGACGCTGTCCACTCGGCTCCTATCAGTGCTGCTTTCCAGGTGACCTGCAGGCTGTCACTTCAGTCTGTGGCACACAGGAAAGTCAGGCAAAAGGCAACTGGGTGGCCTTGGCTCTGCTTTATTGACCTCAGAGCACCCTTTGAGTACAGTTTTAAAAAATAAACCACATACACAATGGGAACTGGATCCAGGCTGATGCCCCTTATCTCCAGGAAAATCCCAACCAAATTGTATTTATACAAAATGCCAGAGGAAAAATATGAGGCAACGTGGTGCTGAGTCAGGGGGTAGCCAGTTGGCAGAGGAGCAGTCAGCGACAAGCAGCCAGGTCACGCCTCCTTCTCGTAAGTTCGAGTGCTCACCACATTGCCATGGGTGAGAGTCTGGAAGGAAAGACAGGGTCAGGTGGGGCAGGGCAAGAGAGGGGATGCTCCCTGCCCCTTCTGATCAGCACTTGAATGCCTTCTTTGTGCCAGGCACTTTACATTTGTCCCTGATACAGATCTTTTTAAGATAGGTGTTACCATTTTAGAGATTTTGGGGAAATTGGGCCCTTTAAAGACGAGGTAAGCTGGCAAAGATCCAACCTATTCCTGTTCCTCTTATGTTTAGCACCTGCTTAAGGCAGTGCCTGGTGCGTAGCAGACAAACAGGTGAAAAAGAGCATCCAGAGTCTTGAGAAACTGCTAGTCTGGCAACTTTTTCTCCCTCCCCTAAGCACCCAGTATTCTGGCACGGTAGAGCCAAGCCTTGGTCACATCGATGTTTGTTACCTCCCTTCCAAAGCAAGGCACCTCACTCCCAACTCAGAGGGACCCCGGTCTTGTGTGAATATGCACTTAGGTTCCACTGAGCCAGAAAGGTCTGCTGTACTGACATTGCTCGCCATGCTTCTGGCGCAGGCGCAACCGTACAAAGCTACAGTCTAGTGAAGCTCTCAAACTTGTCCCAAAGCAGATCTGCAGGCCTGCTTGTGTCACCTATTTTCAGGAAGCCATAAACAGTAGGCAAATGGGGGAGTGGGTAGGGAGCTGCTCTCCAGCAGTGCACACCAGACACAAGCCTGCTCCTGCAGGTGTCTGTATTCCTACTCAGGAGAGGACAAATGGCTGCTGCTCTTAGCCTGGGATCAACTGGCCCTGTTTTTCTGCCTCTTCCTGGGGAACAGCAAGCAGGAGGAAACTTTTGTGGGTACCTGCTGCATTCTTCCCACTTGGATGGTGTTTTTGGCTATAAATGGATAGCCTCCCAGCAGCCCTCAAGGTTGGTGTAGTTAGGCTGATACTGTGTAAATGCACAGCCATGACCCCATCCCTGCCTCTCGTCCTAGTTCTTCTGGCCCCCAGGAAGGGCATGGGCTGAAGAAGGGATGGCACTTGTTGCCGTGAGGCCCCACCACTGCCCATCTTACCAGGATGAGTTTCCCGTCACTTAGCTCCCTTGTAAGCGTAGTCTCCTGCCCGCCCCACTTCTGCACGTGGACAAGTTTTCCACCGTCCAGTGTCACGGTTGACTGTGGAAAGAGGTAGAGCCACAACTGAAGGGTAAGATGTGCCTGAACAGACCAAGGACCTAACCAGTAATGGTGCTAGGATCATCATTCAGACAGCCCACCTCCAACCCTGCTCTGTGGCTGCCTGGCAGGGAAGGGGCCCTCAGACAGTGGGTGAGGCAGGCAGCTCAGCCCAGAGGCACAAGCCTCCAGGGGGTGCTTAGGCTGAGGTAGTTCAGGTAGAACACAGTCCCGGGTCCCCTCAAACCCATCCCTTTCTCAGACTAGGCAAAGAGGAATCCTGAAGATTTTTCTATTGTGCGTATCAGTGTCTAAAAGACTTTTGGGATATGTTGGAAAATTAGACTTCCCTTTAATTTATACCATGTGATCACCTCAACTGGCAGAAGAACAGCAATCCCAAGGTTCTAGGACCAAGGACCCGTGTATCTTGGAGTATTCTTCAGCTCTAGTTTTAGTGACCATTTGGTCCTCAGTGCTGCCAGCCTGTTTCTGCTAGTTTGTGCCTGGCAGCTTCCCCAGATCTCTCTTCTGTAGGAATTTGGGAGCTGTAGGTCAGAATAACTAACCAGGGTTTATTGGCTAGGAGTCTAGAAGGGTGATGGTAGTATATCACTCATCTCTTTGCTGTCTATATTCCACTTAATGGGATCTTCATTTGCGATTGGCTTTGTGAACTGAGCAGTTAATGTTTAACCACTGTTGTATTTAATGTGGGGCCTGGTCCCAAAAGATGACAAGTTCAAGGATGTATATGTAGGGGACTGTGGTGGAGCAGCCACCTTCATCCAAATTAGGTTGTCACCTCAGGGCACCATACAATGCTCCACTGCTAGCCTGCAGCGTGGTCCTGGGCTGGGCATTAGCTCCTCTGCACCTATAAGACCAGTGTCTACCCTGTTCTTTCTGGGGACAACTGTCAGGAGGAAACAGCTCATGGGATGAATTGAAGGGTTGCGATGCAGAGGCTACCAGGGACAACCTCTAGCTGTAGGTGTTAGCTGTTCTTAGTTCTGGCCTGGCCTGGTACTGGGAGTTTGGAGCAAGCTGCTAAGATATCCACCATGAGGAAGCCGAGCAACACTGGTGATAGGTGCTGCCTCCCATACACTGAAATAAATGCTTGGAGAGACTCCAGACACCCACAGCATTCATGCTGGTAAATGCCCTTCCTGGAGCACAGCTCTGCCTGTCAGCTGGTGGCTCTGGAAACAGTGTGTCAGTGTCAGTGGCCTGGCCTGGGAGCTGCAGAAGATGAAACCCATAGATAGGGCTCAGCCGTTTATTCCCAGCTGCCTCCTTTGCTGACAGAGCCTGGATGACCTCAGTGCAGGGCACTGACTTCTGGGCATCGCTCCTAAAGCACTTCAGGTCACAGCCACGGCTGCTGAAGTCCTCAGAGCTTCTGCATGCCTTGGTGTACAAGGTCACCCAGCCGGGGCTGGAGACACAAGGTCAGAGGAATATCTTGGCTCTGCTGCCCACACCAGTGACAGTGGATAGATCCTTCCCAGGAAGGCAAGAAGAAAATAGTCCAGAGCTTGTTCTTAGCCCCTGGGGCATCCCAGCACGGAGTAGGTTTTATGAACATTGTTGAATCTATGACAGCCTGTCCCTTGGGGCCCAAAGCTTAAGAGAGGGTCAGCCTCTTACTAGGCCTACAGTGACTCAGTACCCTTTGTCCCACTTCTCTGACTCACCTTGACCTTCCTGTCATCTGCCGTGGTCTCATCGAACTCCACTCCCAGCTGAAAGCTGATCTCTGTGTTCTTGAAGGTGCTGTGTGTCTTTATGCAGATCTTATCCCCGTTCTTCTCGATGATCGTGGTAGGCTTGGTCATGCTGGCCACCTGCCTGGTGGCAAAGCTGACACCTGAGGATGGGGCAGACGGTTGAGAATCTATTAGCTGGGGGAGAGAGGTGTCATATAGAAGTTCAAAGAGAAATCTTGTTTGGGCCTAGGCACAGGGAAGGAGAACAGTAGTGGCCCGTGTCTTTGTGCCGCCGTTTTCTCATTCGGCCTTTTTCCTTAGCTCTGCAGATGTTAGATGTGAAATATGAGGAATGTCGATGGGGGAGAGTCAGAAACAGGTAAAAACGGGGTATGAACCACATAGACAGTCCCCTCAGTCCCGTCCCCGGGAAGTTCTGTAAATGTGAACACTGAGAGAGAATTTAAGCCCAGGGACACAAATCAGATTGAAGCTGCTCAGGACTGTGTCACCTGCGGGACAGAGCAGCTGCTGCCTTCTGTGAACACTCAGACCATGGAGTGAAGAAAGAAGAAACAGGCAGCTGCCTTTTACAGTCCCCTGGACAGGGACTGTCTGCTGTTTTCACCCTGGAAACCCAGACGTCAGTGCTCTGTCCTGTGTGGAACGCTACAGCTTCAAAGCCTCCTGGTTACAAGTACAAGGGAGTTTTGTCTTCTACAGGCCTAGAGGTCCGCCATGGTAGGGACAAGGGGTTGAGTTGAAGTCCTTGGGGAGACTGCTGGCCTAAGCACTGGACCTGAGCCCTAGGCAAGGACCCAAGTGTCCCACAAGCAGGTGAAGTACACAGACTCCTTAGGTCAAGCCTTCAGCCCTTTGGATTGTAGCTTCCCTGGAATCTTCCATCGTTGACTACCTGTCCTCATGTCCCAGCTCATGCCGAGCTATCCTCAGCAATGAGGCAAGAAGCAGGCCAATACAGGGATATGGTATGGGACCTGTGAATATCTCCCAGCCACGTACATTTGCTGGAAGCTACGTTTATTGCACAAGCTCTACATGAGCAGCCAAGTAGTGCTTGGGACAGCCCTAAGCATAGGTTTTATTGCTCTCAGTTTACAAACTAGGCTTGGAGACCTCTCCAAAGTCAGATAGGCTGAGCATGGGGACTCCTGCCTAGAATCACACTCGGGAGGTGGAAGCAGGGGAAATACCAAAAGTCAAAGCCAGTCTGGGCTATACAGCACCAGAACGTGAGCTATCGTGAGACACTGTATAAAAAAGGCCAAATAAATAAACCATCAGTGTTTAGTGACACTGATTCCCAAACTGACTTTTAGTTGGACATAGTGTGCCATTAATGCCACCATCTGCTCTTTGTAAGAACCCTCGGTTCTGTAGGATAAGGCTTGAGGACTTTGGCTGCAGCAAGGAGTGAGACTTGGCTTTGCCTTCGCCTTCGGAAGTGAGTTGGGCCTCAGCAGTGAACCAGCTGTTTGCCCAGGACCTACCCACCCACAGGTGTAGGATGCTAACGAAGTCAGTTACTGCTAAGAGCTGGGGTGAATGAATCTGTGCTTTGCTGGGCTTCAGCCTGTCCATAGTTTCAGGCTAAATGGAATCTCAGTCCCCTAAAAGCTACTTTGGACTGAGGGTGCAGCTTGGGATGATCACTCACTCAGCCTGCTCAAGACCCTGGTTTCTATTAGCACCCAAAGGACAAGGGCCTGAAGACAACAGGCACTGAGGCAAAAAGGGTAGGAAGGGGGCCACAAGGGAGGCGGAACCAAACCGGGGCAATCTAGTACTCTCTACCTTATCAAGAACAGCCAATTAGCTGGGTGTGGTGCATGCTTCCAACTCCAGGGCTTCTGAGGCAGAGGCAAGAGGACCCTCCTCCATAGGGAGCTCCAGGACAACCAGGACTACTCCACAGGGAGGATCTTTATCTCAGCCCAAGGCAAGGAAGGGCTGGAGCCAGGCTTGTGAATGGTTCCTACCACATTCCCCACTCCTGGGCCCCCGTTGAAGTGAGAAGAACTCTAGCTAGTTCTGGGTTTAACTATTTGGAAGGCTGAAGTAGCAGATTACAAGTTCAAAGCCAGCCTGGGCAAGTTAGTAAGAGCTTGTCACACAAAATATAAAGAGGTGGTGACCCCGTGGTAGAGTGCTGGCCTGGTATGCTCCAAGTTCAGCCTTCAGTATCCACAAAAAAGAAACCCCGGGCTTTCCTATCAGGTGACAAGAGTGTGTCCCTACCTAGGTAAAGCATGGAACTCTATTTTCTTTCCTTTTTTCAAGACAAGGTTTCTCCGTGTAGCCCTGGCTGTCCTGGAACTCACGCTGTAGACCAGGCTGGCCTAGAACTCACAGATCCGCCAGCACCACCGCGGCCACCACCACCCGGCAAATCCCCACAGATCTTACCAGTGAGGTTCTTTGAAGCTTTATTCTGACCCATCCCCAAACCACACATCCCTTCACAGCCCCTGACCTTGCTTCTGGCCCCCTCCGCTGTGTCCCAGGCACCGGCTTTCTTCACCCTATCCCTGGCACTGAACAGGCGGGAGGCTGGTGTACCAGGAAAGCCCACGTGTCTGGTGGTCTTGCCCTACCAGCAACTTCTGCCACACTGCAGGTGAAGGTCAGACTGTGAGAACGAGGGCACCTTCCGGAGAGAGGCCTCTACGCCCGCATGGAGGAGGAAGGGCTTGCTGCCTGCCCTGCTCTCTCTTCAACCTCTTCCCGCTTCGAACTCACTGGTTTTCTTAAGTCTCCCTCCAGGCTCCTAGGTATTTTCCTCCTACAGTACCCTCCCGTCTGCTCTATTCCCTTTCCGGATTCAGTTTCTCGCCCACTGACCCCGCTCCTGTCTGCTTTCTCCTGCGGCCAGCCTCCCCGCCTTCTGCTCTTTCGCTCAGCTCCCCTCTCACCGCCAGCTCACACACGTCCTTCCTAGAAAGCGCCTCCCAGCCCCGACCTCTGCAGCCACAGCTGCCTCTGCGCCTCCCCGCTACGCACCCTTCTACCTCGCTGACAGCCCCTTCCCAGGGGAGGAAAAGGGGAGCGGGGCGGGAGGTGCTCCAGCCCAGGTCACCCTGTGTGCCCGCCCGGGTAGGCTCTGCCTGGACTGGCGGGGAGCGTCCAGGAGGCACCCAGCGCGCTTCCAGCTGGAGCTCAGCGCCAGGACGGGCTTAGGGGCTCCCCACACGCGGCCGGGATCCTGTGCCCGCGGCTCGCTCACCGAGTGACTTCATGTAGTCATCAAAATTCTTGCTGTCCACCAGCTTCCAGGTACCGACAAAGGCGTCCACCATGGTGAACCGGGAAGGAGGGCGTGCAGGCACTCGGAACCGCGGCTCCTGGCGGGAGAGCCTCTTTAAATAGCCCTCGCGTCACATGATGAGCGCGGCCCACACCCCTCGCTCCCGAAATAGGAAGCCAGGGCCTGCACTCCCTCAAGGGGCTGGCTCCCTTCCCCCAAGCCCGCCCGGCGCCTGCGTCAGCGCGGTCCGCGGTCCTGCCTGTGCCATACCTGCCCTGGCGGCAGAGCGGCCCCCGCAACCCAAGAAGAGCACCCACCCCACAGCCACACGGAAAAGAAACTCGCCCTTGAGCTGGTGCCACTCTGGGAAAAAGCCGGATGACCCTTATGCCACCTCGTTTTTAATTCCTTACGGTTTTACCCTAAACTGTGTGCGTGCGCGTGTAGGCGCGCTTATGGGTGGGGGGAGGGAGCGTCGTAGCTCGAGGGAGTCGCGGCTCTCCTTCCACCACGTGTGTCCCAGGTATCGAACTGGGGTCATTAGGCTTGGCAGCGAGTGGTTTTACCCAGTGACCCATTTCACCGGCCTTCCGTCCTCTTGTAGAAGAGGCGTGGACGCTCGGAGGACAGTGACGCGGTCACCCTAAGCAGAAACGAATCAAAGCCCAGTGAAGACGGGTCCTCCTGGACACGGTGGCGAATGGTTGTGCTGCCCAGTGCCTCACCTGCTCTGGGCGAACGTGACCTTGCTTCCCTCGCGCTAGACCCGCACGTGCTCGCCCCTCCCAGCGGAATGTCTCCTGCTGGTGCCTCTCTCTCCCCACCCCCTCCCTCGCCTCTCCTCCCGCTCCCCACTCTCCCTGAAAGCACTCCAAGCTTTTCTGACCTCTGAGCTTCCGCTGGGGTCGTTCTCCCTTCACTTCGTGTAGAAATTGTCTATTCAGGCAGTTCTTCCGGCCACCTTGACTGCCAGACAGCTGAGTTCCTCTGCTGGCGTCAGTCTTTCCTCTGGCTTCTGCTACTAGCCTGCCTGTCACCTTAAAGCACTTTGTTAAGTCAGGCCCACTTTATTGATGGTCGCAGCCTGCTTCAGGACATGACCACACTGGGCTTTTCCATTGCTAGGTGGTGTTATCCTCTTTCTACAGGAGAGTAAAGGAAGCTCGGTGGGGCCCATTACTTAGTTCAGCAGGTTTCTGTTTAATAATTACCAAGTCAGCATCTCAGTGTGTAGCCCAGGTTGACCTTGAACTAAAGACCCTCCTGCTTCTGTCAGGGATCACAGCTATCCTCTGCCTGCCTGGCTCCATGCAACAGTTCTTAAGGCACCCGGAAGCAAAAAGATCCTGAGTTGGAGGCCAGCCTGAGTCACGTAGGGCTGGATCCTGTCTCAAAATAAGTAAGTGTATGCCAGCCCTGCTTTGGGGAAGACCACAGGGAACAAGGTACAGGCTAAAGTAATTCACTCCTGGGAGCCTCATGCAACCAGTGACTATAAGAGGGGGCTGTCCTGGCTTGGGGACTCCGAGGAAGAACATAAATGAATTTCTGAGTGTTCGAGCCTTTCCGCAGGAGGGAGTGGTGTGCACAGAACTGCAGCCTTTAGAAGGGCGTCCAGGGTGCTCACTCAGGAATCATCACAGACAGCTGAAGTGTGGCCAGGCCTCCTTCTTGGGCCTCTCTTTGTCCATACAGAAGTCCCCATCTCCCACCCCGGGCTGTTCTGGGAAGGAGGCCAATGAGGAAGAGTCCTCTCACCTCTCCCTAACCTGGGTCTAGATGCCTCTGGAGAGCCCAGCTGCCAGAAGGCTGAGAAGCCGAATTCTGCCAAAGCTACAGGGACAGGCCTCAGGGCTGGGCCTGGAGCCCTGGTGACCTCAGCGATAGAGCAGATGCCAAGGGAGGGAGGAGGTGGAATGGTTTCTGATTCAAGGACACAGGCTTTAGGCAGGGAGCCTCTTCTCTCAAGGACCGAGAAGCCTGAGACCCAGAGGCAGAGCAGTCTGTTTACAGGGACCGTGCAATGTGGTGCTGGGGAGCTGGGGCTGGCTGACAGCTGCTGGCAGAAAGTCTGTGTTCTAGTCCTGATCCTAGTGGTTACCAGCTGTGCGGCGTGGCCTGGAGCAATTAATTCACTTAAGCCACTCTGAATCAGTCCCATCTTTGAAACGGGGATATTTGAAGATCTTGAGAACTCACTGTGTAGACCAGGGTGGCCTGGAACTCAGAGATCCACTAGCCTCTGCCTCCTGAGTGCTGGGATTAAAGGCATGCACCACCACCTGGCATGGTTTGCTTTTAGAAATAGGTAGGGAAAGGAGATAAGATAGCTCAGTGGGTGAGGGAGGGGCTTATTGTGCAAACATGAAGACTTTAGCTGAAAGACCAAAGATAAGTAGCGATTGTTATGTAGAGTAGGCGCAGTATAGTGGTAAGTTCCCTGAGGGGATAGCTACCTCCGCTGCATTCTTTCCCGCCTTCCGGTTCCGGGTGGGTACGTGACCCTGCTCACAATCTGCCTTCCCGCCTTCCCTGTTCTGGGTACGTGACTTAACTACGGCTTTGTTCAAACCACCCAATCAGAACCCTGTAACTGCTTCTCGCTTCTGTAACCACGCCTCCTGCTCCCGAGCCCTATAAAAACCCGTCACCCTAACCGAGAGGCGCGCAAGTCCTCCGATAGGCTTGGTCGCCCCGGGTACCCGTGTATCAAAATAAACCTCTTGCGGCTTGCATCCGAAGGCTGGTCTCGCTGTTCCTTGGGAAGCGGGGTCTCCCCGTCTAGATAGGCTCCAGGGAGTCTTTCATTTGGAGGTCCCACCGAGATCTGAGACCCCCGCCCAGGGACCACCGACCCAGCGTCGGGAGGTAAGATCTGCCGGCTTTTTGTTCTGTGAGTCTTGTGCATCGTTGTGTTAAACGGTCTGTCTTTGTGTGAGTTCGTTTCCAGGGGGTTCGAGTCCCCCTGTGGTCTGGACTTGGCCAGGTCATCTGTATCAGACGGAAACTAGAAGGAGCCGACGGGCTCGTACTTCTATTCCGTGCCTCCTGGGAGACGTCTCAGGAGTGCCTGGTAAGGGTAACCCTTCTTGGGTTCCCTTCTGTCTGGAAACACGAGCCGAGTGGGACTCTTTGGGGCGACGCCCCTGAGAGAAGGCTACGTGCTTCATCTGGGAGACAGAGGAACCGGACCTCCGACAAGGTCTCCATCTGAATGTTTGTGTTCGCCTTGGCGCCGATCTCGTACCGCGCGGTTTGTGTTGTCTGCTGTCTGCTTGATTTTTGTCATAAGTGTAGTGAGTGTTGTTTGTCTGTCTACCTTTTGTTTTCTGTTCTGAAAGGCCTTACGAAATTTGTTTAAAATGTGTGCCTATGCGCCTTATTAGATCCATAAGCGCATATTGTATAGGCTGCCACGTGGTCTAAAGTGTCTCAGTGTCTCGCCGCCATCTTGACTTCACCATGTGATTTTATAATGTAACTGCCATCTTGGTATGGATAAAAAAAAAAAAGAAAAACCTTGGTCAAATAATTCTCATTTCCTTCTAGGTTAAAAGGATAGCTTATTTTAAATTGGTATTGGTTTTAAAAATTGCTTGCACTGGTAAATTCTGGTTTTAAAATCTGGTTTTAATTTTAAAGATTATGTTTATGCCTTGTGACTTCTACAAAAGGGGTACTTTGTTTTAATATCGCAAAAACGGGTTTTAAAAATTGTTTAAAGTTTATCAGACATTTGGGTATGACAATGACTGGGAAAATTGCAGTTTTTGAAATGTATCTTATGGAGAGCTGTTTGTTTGATAAGCTGCTTTGTTTATAAAAAACATGTTTACACCCTGTTCTTTATCTTGAGACAAAGAAAAGGGGAAGTTTCACCAAGTTCCTTAAAGCTTGTTCTAAGTTCCTTAGAGTTTGGTTGTTACCTTTATGTTATCAGATGCAGGAAAATTATCTTAAAAAAAAAATTGGCAGTTTCAGAACTCCTCTTTATAGTAATGTAACTTGCTTTTGCTTTGCCTATAAAAAGCAAATCGTATGTAGACTCTGGGCTTCAGCAGGATCATGTCAGAATGGGAAGGATTTTAGTGAGATTTTTTATGTTGTCTGAAAAGCAAGAAAGAGAGCAAAAAAGTAAGCATGTCTGGTTAAGCCAGAAAAGAAAAGCTAGAAATCTGAATGTATATAGCATGTTGCAGAAGGTTAGTGGATGTGTTATAAAAAGCCAGAGAGTTAATATGATTTAAAGAAAAACTGTATTTTAAAATGTTATACTTCATTTAAAAGGCTGGTGATTCCTCATTACAAAATGTTTTTTTATGCTCTTTTAAGGAAAAAATTCTAGCTGATAGGTTTGGTATGGCTAAAATAATTACAGTTTAAAATTGTTCTGTTATGCAGTTGGTTCTAAAGCTTGTTCGATTACTGGGAACCTTTGGTTGTGGGGGATTATGGACGCTCCGAAGTGTTTGCTGTATCATCAGCACCTAATGGCCATGTTTGGTATTGTCAGTCACAGCCTGTGCTAATGCTAGCACGTGACCAGCCGCCATGATGGTTCAGCAATGGAGAGCTCGTAAAGCTGTAGTTTGGCTGCCATATTTGTTTAAGACTTCCAGCTGAGTTCAGTTACACGTGGCCAGCCGCCATGATGGTTCAGCAATGGAGAGCTCGTAAAGCTGTAGTTTGGCTGCCATATTTGTTTAAGACTTCCAGCTGAGTTCAGCTACACGTGACCAGCCGCCATGATGGTTCAGCAATAGAGAACGCGTGAAGCTGTAGTTTGGCTGCCATGTTTGTTTAGGGATTCCAGCTCAGTTCGGTTACACGTGGCCAGCCGCCATGCTGGTCCGGAGATATGTTTAGTCATTAGTGCTAAATGCAAAGCTTTTTACTGTTCAATTTTAATGCAAGTGGTAGGAGCAGCAAGATTAGCTAGCCTCTCTATAAACTTTATCCGATTAAAAGGTTTGCTTTGAATTTAGTTCAGAAAGAACAGATTTAAAGTCATGCTAAATACTGCAGTTGAGCCTTACCTAGTCTCTTGTCTATTTGTCTTAAAATATATACTTCTAGGACATGCATCTCGAAAATATGCTAGAATCAGAGATCATAGCATTCTGTTTTATAGGACACAGTTTAGAGCAGATGATGAAAACAGAGTAACTCGGATATGCTGGCCCTCAAGCTTGTCAGAAATCTGAATTAGGCATTTTAACATGTGGAAGCTTATTGTGACAGGAAGTCCCGCAATCCTGGCAGTAGCTCCCCCAAGGTCTCCGAGAAGATTTGGGCACAACGACAGATGACTGCAACTCTGGACTGTGGTATGCTAACCACTGGGCAATATTGCCTCAACTGGCCCACTGCTAAGGCCCAGCCAAAACTGTGGACACCTGGAGTCAATGTTTCACGTTGCTAAGGGCGAGGTGAGGCCATTCTCTCGTTTCTTTCTCCACAGAAACAGTCTCTCATCTTATGTGCCTGGCAGAACTGCGTCTGTTCAGGATGCTGAAACACAGGAGCCAGGGACACTGCCTAGGTAATGGGCTAACTGGTCATCCCTGTCATTTTGATTGGCACATGGATTGGTATTTATTTAGCTTATAATTTATCCTTCTCAGGTCTCTGAACACCTTGACGGCTATGCTAAGCTTACGGTAGCTTTGCAGCTAGAGAAAAGACAATTAGATCGACTGTTAGCTCATTGATCAGCTCATTGGCTAGAACCACAGAGTACTAGATACCTTATTTAGAAAAAAAGACAGGTTTGCCTTGCTCACAGGACTCATGTCTTAAGATAAATAAGTGGAGCTTATATAGGGTCTGAGAATACAGGAGTTTAGGTTGTAAAAATCTAGAGTGTTATTATTTAGTTTAAAAAATGTTTCAGGGTTGATAAATACAAAAGATTGGAGAGTCTAAGTAGTTTTTTTTAGGTATATAATTATAAATTATAAAGAGATAAAAATATTTTAAAGCAGATTAAAAATGGGAAATATTTTAAATTTCTCCCCCCTCTTTGCTACTATTGTGCTTATGTTATAAAATTTTAAAAGTTCAGAGTGTTGACATTGATCAATAGAGTTCTGATAAGTTGATGGAGCAATAACTGCTTATTATTCAGTCACCAGGTTAAGATTTTAATTTCCTTTGTTGGCTTCTAAAGATAGACTAAAGGTGCTTCTCGTTATTTTAAAAACATCTGTTTAATGTGTGTATCTGACCCAAAAGTCATAGCTTTTAGTATGGTATTCTTAATATCTGCCATTTCTGGGGTAGATTTTGACACAGAAATATCCTAAACCTATTCCTTCTAGTTGCTTTGTTAAGGAAAGTCCAAGCATCCAGGGTTTAGCACTAAAAGCCAGTAATGTATTTCTGCCTAACTTTCCAGTGTAAACATAAAGTAAAAGTGAAAACTAAAAGTATATGCTGAGTGTATAAAAATAGCCAAGCTTCATTCGTGACTAATTACAAACAGCTATGCCCACAGAAGAAAAAAAATGTTACTGTGGACACACTTAGGTTGTGTATAAAGGTTATAAAACAAACAGCTAACTGATACTCATTCAGTGGGATGCAGTTTTACCTGTTCCTCTCAAAATGTTTGATTTGCTGATATGTTACTTTTCTGAGTATTTAAAATTATGTCTATTTCGTTTTGTGTACTAAAATTTCACATGAGTTTCAGGGATGTGACCTGGATCTGGCATAGCTCAAAAGGATTGCAGATGAGATTTTCCCTGATCTTTCCCATTTAATAGACAAATTTTAACTCCTGTCTCCAGTCTGAATTTGTCTCAGCAGATCTTCACCTGTTTAACTCTGTCCGGGATCAGCTGTGGACTGCAAGCTGAGATCTGGACTTCCTGGAAACTGACATGATTGCTCCCTGCCTCTTCGGGTGGATCAACGAACCAGATGCTTGGGACTTCCCCATTGCCCAGCCTTTGACTGGCATTTCAGCCTTCCTAGCCCCTGATGCCTACGGTCCAATGGTCAGCTCGAAGAAGCTCCAGAAGACGGATCTACGCCCAAATCCCCCCTAGCAGGCTGAAATGCTAAGTCAAAAGGGGCTCCCTGGCATTAGCTATTGTCTTGGACATCTGCTTAGCTGAAATGGACACTAATATTGCAGCAACTGGGCTAAAAGCCTCGAGGGATCCTGTAATCTCCTTGGCTTACTACCCCTATATCCACCCTGAAGGGACCCCAGATCCCATTATAAAAAAAATAATCTATAAGATACAAGGGGTCATATCTGGAAGACCCAAGATTGGGTCTTCAAATGATCATAGGAAAGGGGGAAATGAAAGACCAAAGATAAGTAGCGATTGTTATGTAGAGTAGGCGCAGTATAGTGGTAAGTTCCCTGAGGGGATAGCTACCTCCGCTGCATTCTTTCCCGCCTTCCGGTTCCGGGTGGGTACGTGACCCTGCTCACAATCTGCCTTCCCGCCTTCCCTGTTCTGGGTACGTGACTTAACTACGGCTTTGTTCAAACCACCCAATCAGAACCCTGTAACTGCTTCTCGCTTCTGTAACCACGCCTCCTGCTCCCGAGCCCTATAAAAACCCGTCACCCTAACCGAGAGGCGCGCAAGTCCTCCGATAGGCTTGGTCGCCCCGGGTACCCGTGTATCAAAATAAACCTCTTGCGGCTTGCATCCGAAGGCTGGTCTCGCTGTTCCTTGGGAAGCGGGGTCTCCCCGTCTAGATAGGCTCCAGGGAGTCTTTCATAGCATTCACGTAAACGCTGGGCATGGTTGCTGGTGCTGGAACCCCAGCACTGGCAGGGGCAGATTGGTCCTGGTGGGGGAGCTTGCCCGCATGTCATTCTAGCAGAAATGACGGGTCCCCAGATTCAGTGAGAAGCCCTATCTCAAAAATAAAGTGGACAACAGCAACAAAACCGTTAACCCTTTGATCCCAGCACTGAGGGGGCAGGAGGTGTATCCATGGATTCCAGGCCACCAGCTAGGGCTGCTAGGGAGACCCTGTCCCAAACAAAACAAAACAAAAGAGCGGAGAGTGATAGAAGACGCCGTCACTGCTGGCTGATGTTGACCCCTGCAGCTGTGAAGGGCAATGAGGGCTTAGGCTGTGGGGGAGGGAAGGACAAACTGCCGGAATGTCCTTGTGCAGGTACTGAGCCCTGCCCAAGCAGCAAGAAACCTTTTTGTTTGTTTTGTTTCTCTGTATAACCTTGGCTGTCCTGGATCTCACTCTGACTCTCTCTGTAGACCAGGAAGGCCTCAAACTCAGAGATCCTCCTGCCTCTGCCTCCCAGATGCTGGGATTTATTTTTTTAAAGATTTATTTATTTACTGCTTATACAGTATTCAGTCTGCATGTACACCTGCACACCAGAAGAGGATACCAGAGCTCATTAGAGATGGTTGTGAGCCATCATGTGGTTGCTGGGAATCGAACTCAGGGCCTCTGGATGAACAGACAGTGCTCTTAACTGCTGAGCCATCTCTCCAGCCCCCAGATGCTGGCATGTAAAGGCCCTTGCCACCACCACCCGAGTAGCATGGAATCTTGCATTGAGAAGTTGAGCTATAGACCAATTACCTACACTACAACTGCAAAGTTCTAGCCTGGGCCAGTAAAGTTGATTCTTAGGCCACACCCTCTTTCCTTCCACCAGGCTCTGTATTGTTATTGTTATTATTATTATTATTATATTGCTTGTGTGCATGATATGTGTGTGAGCTTCAGGCATGTGTGCGGCTTCATATGTGTGTGGAGGCCACAGGACAACTTTCAGGAGACTGTTCTCTCCTTTTCCTATGGGTTCTGTGAATAGAACTCATTTCATGAGGTTCTCACAGCAAGCACATTTGTCCACTGGGCCATCTTGACAGACCACTATTCTATCTCTCTGTTTTTTACCCCTACTACTAGGAATTAAACACAGGGCCTCAAGCATGCTAGGCAAGTCCTCTCCCACGAGGCTATAGCCTCAGCCCTCATTTTTGTTTTTGTTTTTTTTAATTTGAGCAGGATCTCAAGAAGTTGCCCAGGCTAGCCTTGAGCTTACTCTATTGCCCAGGCTGGTCTTGGATTTCCAGTCCTCTAGCCTCAGCTTCCCAGGCTTGGACCACCAGCTTTAGCCCATCCCCCCTCCTAAGTATATACGGTTCACACAAGTGCATGCGTTTTCCTCACTCCGTTATGCTGCTGCATCAGAGGGTGGAGTTGGGTCGTGTCTCTTTTCTCACGCTTCTTGCCTTTAGTAGATCCAGATGTGGCTATAACATCTGGCAGGCAGCAATGCCTATCAGGAGCAGCATCTCCCCGGCCTTCCTGCTACATAGACTAGATGTTACTAGTCTGTGTTTCCACAGCAACCACAGGCTGGGAAGATGCAGAAGAGGAGAGGTAGTAGCTGGGAGAAGCCAGTGAGATGGGCTGCAGCACCAGCCTATCTGTGGGTCCTTGGGGAGGGGGAAGAGGAAACACACTCCTCATCTATAGCTGCCACAGCTGTTTCCCGGGCCCGCCCAGTCATCTGGCTGCCTCTACATGGGAGTGTCCACTAGCTTGGGGGAGAACCTAGAGGCTGAACTGGGGCTCCACCCACCCACAGACATCGAGACCCTCCTTCCGTCCACGTCCACGCCTAGTCCTCACAACAGGGACTTTTCTGTCGATGGTGGTGGGGCTCTCTGTTTCTGCCTCTGACATGGAGTCAGTGAATCTTAGCTCTTTCTCTACTGCCCTCCAATCCCTCTTAGTGAACGGTATGTTCATTTTGGAAAGAGGCCTGCTGTGTATATCCCAGACCTGCCCCTTACTGCCTAGAAAAATGAAGCCCAAGTTTCCTTTTTCTCTGTAAAGGGTGGCTCTTGGCTTCTCAGAGCATGGAATTAAAAACAAAATTAATGAGCGTAGGAGTATAGCCTGCAGACAGAACATTTGCCTAGTCTATATGAGGCCCTGGTCTTGATTCTTATGTTGTAAGAGGTGGAGAATGAACATAAATAAACAGAAATCCCAACACATTAATATTCAGTGAATAGTAATTTCCTTTATTTCTTTTTTTCCAGTCCCCCTCCCCACATACTTCAAGACCCTGAGTCAGTAGAAAAGGGCGTATAACATTTCTCACTGAGGCCATACAGTGGGCTTCAGATACCAAGAGTCAGTTCCCCCATCTTTGCATTTCTCTCTGTTTAAATAGTCCTTCTACTGCTGTTACTTGATCTGAGCTCAGCAGGCATGCAAGCTAAAAAGGAGAGCAGCAGCCACAGCCTCGTGGACGTGCACAGGTGTGTGTGTGTGTGTGTGTGTGTGTGTGTACTCACAGAGTAGGGGAACAGAGGCATGGAGGCAAGGGGAGTGTTCCTTCTGCCACTAGGAAATCTGTTTCCTTGTTCCTCAAGAGTTCTAGAATTCTGGGCCTGAGAGACAAAGGATGGCCAAGGCACAGGTGTACTCAACACCAGTGTGCTTCTGAGAAACTGCTGCCTGGGGCAGGGGCTCCCTGGAAAGAGATCAGTGTCCTTCCCTGTCCAGGGAGACCCAGCTCAGAGAGGAAGGACACCATGTCTTCTGGGAAAATCTCCCATCTCTTGGTGCCTCACAGAATAAAATCCAAACTCGTTGGCCTGCTCTCTCTCAACTCTCTCCCTTTTCTAGTGTATTAATAAAATTCTGTCATAAGAATGTTTAGGAGCTGGAGAGATGGCTCGGCGGTTAAGAGCACTGGCTGCTCTTGCAGAGGAGCTGGGTTCAATTCCTAGCGCCTACATGGCAGTTCACAACTGTGTGTAACTCCAGTTCCAGGTGATCTGGCACCCTCACACTGACATACATGCAGGCAAAACACCAATGCATATGAAATGTTTTAAAATACATCACTAAAAAGGAAGAGAGGCTGGATGAGGTGGCTCATGCCTGTAACCCAGCACTCAGGGAGGCAGTGGCAGGTGGATCTCTGTGAGTTCAAGGCCATCTTGGTCTACAAAGTGAGTCCAGGACAGCTGGGGTTACACAGAGAAACCCTGTCTTGAAAAAACTAGAAAAAAATTAAAAATTAAAAGCAAAAATAAAGAAGAAGAAAAGTGCCTGGAAGAGAGTAGGGCTTGCTTATATAGTGAGCAGATGAATGCTTGGAGGAGTGAGCCAATGAGTAGTGAATCTAGCTACTACCAATACATTCCCATTCTAAAAGAAAGCAAGAGGAGATGATTTATTCTGCATCGGCTATGAGCAAACATGGTCCCGGGAACCATGGGTTCAGCTTACCCCAAATAGCATATTCCACTATGCAAGTAGTCACATGAGTGTTTTGGTTTTTTATTAAATTTACTTATGTGTGTGTGTCAAAGGACAACTCTGGGGGAGCTGGTTCTCCCCATCCTCCTTGTTGAGGCAAGAGACAGGAGTTTCTCTTGTCTCTCTGCTATGCTGTGAACTCCAGGAGAGCCAGCCTGAGGGCTTCGGGTTGATTTCTTGTCCCTGCCTCTATCTCACCGAGAGAGTGCTGGGATTACAAATAGACTCAGGTGTTCAGGCTGCCTTAGCCCTACTGAACACTTTCTTTTGTTGCAGAACTAAAGAAAGCCATAAGGATGCCTTTACCAAATCCGAGGGTCCAGGGTCCTGTTACAGCAACCGAGAACTCTCCTACTATGCCTCTGATGATGCTGGCTGATAACCTTCTTTGGTGGGAGCAAGTGGGTGCCCAGCTGAGTGAACACATTCCAAATTCCAGGAGGTTTTTCCTGGTAGTTACAAGGATGTTAGGGACTAAAAACAGTCCAAGATCATTTGAGCTCTGGGTCTGAAACATTCCAGGTCTCCGTGGTCATCAGATTCTCATCTGCAGAGTCCTCAGCATGGGTGTGGCTTTTCAGGGAACTTTAGCTCGAATCCCCACTCTGGCTTTAGGGGCCCTGGAGTGAGACTGTTGCCTTCTCCCATCTGTTATGTATGTACCAGCTGGGTGACCTCCCGACCTCCCTGGGTCTCAGTTTATTAATCTGCAAAAGCTGTCAAGATCCCCAACAAACTGGCCCCTCTGAGCACCCAGAAGACAAGACATGGCTACACAGCATGTGTCCCCTTGCCGAGGCCCCTGCCCACGATGCCAGCTCTCACCAGCCCACCCCCTCCACCCCTGTGTTTTGCAGGGGATGGCATGCTTTATTCTGATGTAGACCTCCTCCTCGCTCTTCTGGCCCAGCCCCTGTCCTCGCTTAGTTAAGACTCATTTCTCAGCTTGACTGTCTCATCATGGCATTTATCCTGTTCTGTCTCAGCTGTTCGCTGGAGGCCATTCTCCAGCTGGTGGGTTTGTGTTCTTCCCTGCTGTAACAGGGTCTTCCTGGCAAGTGTTTGTATATCTGATGAACTGACCAGAGCAAAGCAAACCAGTGGGCTCTTGGCTTGCCTGCTTCTTCTTCTTCTTTTTCTTTTTGGGTCAGCCAGATGACTTAGCCCTTAGAGATACCGGCTGCCAAGCCCGACCACCTGAGTGAATCCCTCGGACAAGAACCAACTCCCACAAGCTGACCTCTGACCTCCGCACATGTGCTGTGGCACATGAACACACACACACACACACACACACACACTAAGGTGTTTATTATTATTATTAATTACTATTATTGTTGTGAGCATACATGCATGCACATACATGAGGTATATGTGCATGTGTTTGCCCCAGCATACGTGTGGAGTTCAGAGGACAACTCTGTATCGTCAGTTCTCTCCTTTCGCCTTTATTCTGGGAGGCCAAACTCACATCGTCAGACTTGCTGGGCAACAAACACCTTTACTCCCTGAGCCAGCTGACTGTCCCACTGGCCTTCTTCAGCATCCTCTCTGTTCGAACCTCCCACATCTCTTCTCAGCTTTCCTCCCACCAGCCTAGCGAATCTTATCTCTTGCCCTCCTTTCTCACCCCATCCCCGGGGCCCCACGTTTTCCCAGGTGAGAATTGCCCTTTGGGCTTCTTGGCCAGCCTGGATCTCAAAGGCTGCTTTCTTTGGGGACGGGGCTGTTCCCAGAACAGTAGTGAAACTAGGTCTCTCAGGCTCGAGATTCATGCTGGTTCCTCTTTCCTTCAAGTTCTCAAAGGAAAAGATTTCTTCTGCAAAAAAAAAAAAAAAAAAAAAAAAAAAAAAAAAAACCTGAAATGCCTGATACTGCCCAGAAAGGCAAATCTGTGCCCAGCTCTAACTGGGACGGGCATATCCGCCTCTTTCCCCTCCAGGCTCACAGAACACAGCAGAAGAAAGTTCAGAAAGAACGTAGGAGCCAGAGAGCGGGGCGGAGTGCTGCGAACCACAAGATAGCATTCCCGTGTGGATGGGAGAGGGGCATTTGAGCCTCTGCGCCGAGGTGACGAACCAGCAGCAGTTTGGTGGCTGCTTGGGGAAATGGGGAGTCGCTTTCCTTTGGGGTTTAGCAGCTGGTGGGTTCCACATGCTGTGGTGGATGCCCTGCACCTGCAGGCATGCGAGCTGCCTCGCTAACCGGACTCAGAGGGTCATGAAGAAGAAAAAGAAGGCATGAGGGTGGAAGGGGGGAGTATGGGGGTCCTGGGAATGTTGGGAGGCGGATATGAACAAGATACATTGTATACATGCATGGAGTTGTCAACATAGTATGGATTTCCACACGGAAGTGAGGGAAAAAGGTTAAGTCGAATGCTTTATAAAACAGCTTGGGTATGGTGGTGCACACCTTTGATCCCAGTGCTCAGGAGACAGAGGCAGGTGGATCCCTGTGAGTTCAAAGCCAGCCTGGTCTACATATGGAGTTCTACGGCAACAAGGGCTCCATAGTAAGACCCTGCCTCAGAAACAGAACCTAACACTTCACCTGCCTCTGGGCCATGACCTCCATCTCTGTTATTCCAGCTCTTCTCCTGGTATGCTAATTTCAGTGTTCCTGAAATCCTGGGCAAAGCGCAACCTGCCTAGGATTCTGGAAGAATCCAGGACGTTCCAGGAGGCTGCTGGTCCTGGTTCTCAAGGACAAGTGATCACTGTGTGTTCCTGAGTGAGAGGGGGCCGGCAAGGAGAGGTTCTTGGTCTCAGCAGTCCAGGGTCACATATGTTCCAGGAAGCAGATGCAGAGCCAAAGCTGGCATCCTGCCTTGGGCTGCCCTGGATTCCTCAGGGCAGGTCTGAAGAGGCAGCCTGCTGGGACTCTACAGTCAACAAAGACATAGGTATCAGGAAGGAACCTGCTCCTGGGAAGGTCTGAGCCAGCTGGGGACAACCAGGCCTGGAACCCCTGTAGAGATGTCCTCATCTCACTGTGATAGTTAACAACAGTATGGCAGCCAGGTACATGGTCCCTGCTCTGTGCTCACAAAACAGCCAGGATTTAGACTCATCAGATGAGCTCCTGAGGTTCTGGCTCAGCCACAGGATGCACCCTTCCTCCTGCCTTGCCCTGTGACCTTGGGCATGTCTCTTTCCTTAGCACTCCCAGCTCCTTGGAAGGGTGGACCTGATGAACTCCTAAATCCTTCAATCTCTGGCTGCTGCTGATGCAGGAAGGGGACTTCCAAGTAGGGAAGAGGGTAATACGGAGCAGAGCACAGATTTTTCCAGTGTCCCTATCTTAAGCCTTCATCAGGGGACAGGCTGGCAGGCTCCCCTTTGCCCTACAAATGCAGCCAAGGGAGCAGGTGATGTTCAGCCCCAGCCCAAAATATTCTCTGGTCACTGAGGGTCAGGAAGGTCTGAACACCAGGACTGCCTTCCAGGAGGCAGGCAGGCTGCATCTGCCTTGACTGACAGACCCAGAGGGCTAGTGGCCCAGTCTGTTTGACCCATACTCCACCCTAGTCCCTACCCTCTCACATGGTATCAGTTTATCTGGGCACCGGGCCTGGGCTGGGGCTATTTCTAAATGTTCTCCCTGTCTCCTTGGCCTGGACTTCCAAGCAAATCAGCCCATACACACACACGTGCAAAGTCTCTGTCAATTCTTATTGAGCTGCCTGTTGGCTTGATGCTTGGCTCCATATTGGGTACAGCACATGCCCCAGACTTGGCCCCTGTGCTTGTACGAGAAGTGAAAGGATTGGCCACATTTAAGGCCGTCACTAACACAGAGGGCTGCAGCTATGCCAGGAAAGACCAGAAGAGGAAGCCGCTCACTCTGCCAGGATGGTCAGAAAACAGTTCGGATGGGACCCACTCTCCTGGCTGGGTCAGAAGGACACTTCAGGGTCTGTTAAGTGTAGGATAGGAACTGGAAGGCAGAGAAAGTGGGTAGCTGCAGAGGAATCAACTTTTTCTGACGATTGACCTGGGGTAAGGCCAGAGGATAAAACTGATGAGAGATGCTGGGTGGTGGTGGTGGTGGTGGTGGCATACCCCTTTAATCCCAGTGCTTGGGAGGCAGAGGTAGGTGGATCTCTGTGAGTTCGAGGCCAGCCTGCTCTACAGAGGGAGTTCCAGGACAGCCAGAAATACTGTCTTGGGGGGAAAAATACTGATAAGAGATGAGACCAAAAAGAGTTTGGGGGAAGATGGAGGCCCCTCAGGGCAGGGGTCTGGTCTTCTAAAAGCAGCCAAGAGCCGTTGAAGGTTTGGTGAGGGGTTCTGTGATCTGGCTTGTCTTATAGTAAGAGTGCTCTGACTGTCTGTGGGGCTGGATGGGAGACGGTTAGGAGCTTCAATGGCTGTGAAGTCAGCTTCACACGCGCCAGCAGGAGAGGGACAGTTCGGGGCGAAGCCTCCCCTAGCTAAAGGTGGCAGGACTTGTAGCCACAGGCACCTCTCTTGGCCTAGAAGACTAGAAGAGCTTTTCACTCTAGAGCAAGGACGTCGAGACGCTGGTGGTTTGTATGCCTCACAGCTCTGAAGACACTCTCCCAAGCCGCAGTCTTGTTCTAATACTACTGGTAGGACGGACAGAGCTGTGGGAACCGGACACCTCTCCTGCCTCAGAATGCCTGCTGCCGCCACCATGGGGGCTGTCCGTAAGGACATCAACCTTTCCTGCTTCCTTACAGTGGACTCCTTGTAGGCTTTATAACCCCTCGAGGCAGAAAACTGGCCAGACCTCAGCCTGAGGAAGTTTCAGCAGCCCAGCCCCTCCCCCAGACCTCTGTAACTGTCCTCTCCAGCGACTCAGCAGGACTTATCCCAGATTATGCTAATTTAGGTGAAAAGTCTGGACAAAACCCCACCAATCCCTGAGCTCAAAAGCTGACCAATCTCTGAGCTTCCCACTAAAACCAACCAATCCCTGAACAGGAGGCCCACCAATTCACACTCTGGAAATCCCTGCCTAGAAAGCTGCGCCCCCTAGGAAATCCTATGTAAAGACTGTGTCTGCCCAGTTCCCTGCAGGGGTTGGGGCGATGATGTGGGTATGAACGTGTTTTTGTTTTGGTCCCTGGTGTGGGATGGGGGACTGATTCAGATGGTCCACAGCAGCAGACTATTTGCCTCAAGCTCCTCAAAGAGGAGTCCTTTGCCAGCTGCAGAGAGTTTGAATCTGAGGGCTCTGGAGAGAGAACCAATGCCAGAGCCCAGAGAGGAAGGAGCTTCTAGCTAGGTCAAGGCTGCTGCTGCTTCCCCTCTTTGGTTCCTGATGCTGTTACAGTGAGACAAGAAGTTGGAGAGCTCCTGAAAGAAGGATTGGACTGACTCCAAGGAACCCGACTACCCTAACCAGCAGGGAGCAATTAAGAAAGAACTGCGCCCCCTCTCCCACTAACCCTTTCCCTCTCCTACCTGGTGTTGGGATGTTGGAAGGGATTGGAGTGGATTAGGGAGAAAAAGATAAAAGTACGCCCACAGGGCAACCCTCCCTGGGAGCTGCAGCATCTCTGTTGAGACCTGCTCTCAGAGCTGTGTGATTCCTGGGCCCCATGCCTCAGGATAACCTTGGGACACTGTCTACCTCAGAGGTGGGATACCTTCCAGCCCTCGGAGCTGTGATTTTTTTTGGGGGGGGGACACAACTTCCCATCTGATCAAGAAGGCAGGCCAGCAGCAAACAAACAAAAACAACACTTAAGAAATGAGTCCCTGGGCTAGAGAGATGGCTCAGTCATTAAGAGCAATGGCTGCTCTTCCAGAAGACCAGGGTTCAATTCCCAGCACCCACATGGAGGCTCACAACTGTCCGAAACTCTAGCTCAAAGGATCTAACACCCTCTTCTGACCAGCTTGGGCACCAAGAATGTTTGTGGTGCACAGACTTACATGCAGGCAAAACACTCATACATATAAGATAAAATAAATAAATCTAAAATTAAAAATGAAAAGAAGTGGTTCCCATGGCTATGGGATGACTGTGGGTAAAGGCATATTCTGTCAAGACTGACGAGGAGAGTTCTAACCCTCGGACCAACATGGTAGAAAGAGAAAATGAATTTTTGGAAGTTGTCCTTTGACCTTTTCATGTGTAAGCTCCTCCTCCCCCCACGAATAAATAAAAAAAACTTAAAAGTAATTCCTTTAGGCTCCATAGCTTGACACAGCCCAGCCTGGAGTCCCTTCCCTCTTCCAGTCCCCGGAACAGTAGACTTTGGCGGCAGAAGACGGCGCTCTTGGCTAATTGTGAATCGAAGATGCTTTGAAGAAGAGGTCGTTCAGGAAACCCAAGGCCTCCAGTCACCACTGCCCCTCTCCAGACCTTGCTCTTCCCAAGGGATTGTAGATTCCTTGCCCTTGCCCCCTTCTCAGATGATATGAAAATCACAAGGCAGGGCTTGCTGTGGTGGTGCACATCCCAGCACTCAGGAAGCAGGGGCAGGTGGATTTCTGAGTTCAAGACCAGCCTGTTCTATATAGCAAGCTCCAGGCCAGCCGAGAATCAAACCAACCAAGCCGGGAGGTGCTAGCACACACCCTTAATCCCAGCACTCGGGAGGCAGAGGCAGGAGGATTTCTGTGAGTTTGAGCTAGTCTGTCTACAAAGCAAATTCCAGGACAGCCAGGGCTCTGTTACACAAAGAAACCTTGTCTCAAAAAACCAACCAACCAACCAACCAACCAACCAACCAAACAAACAAACAAACAAACAAACAAACAAACAAACAAACAAACAAAAGAGCGAAGGGGTCCTCAGTCCTGGAATAGTGCAGCGCCTTCCCAGCAGAGGAGAGGATCTTGGGGTGTCCACGACAACGCGCCCCCTTCTGGAAAGGGAAGGCATTGCAACCTTGTCCTTCTGAGTTGACCGCTAGTACTTTCTCTCCTTTTTCTCTGACTTTTCCTTGCTTGTCTGATAAAATGAGAGGGAGAGCAGAAAACCCCAGGATGGCTGGATAAGAGGAAACAGGAGGGGGGATAGCAACCCCAGGAGAAAGACGCAGTGGCAACACTGTGTTATAGAAATAACATTGTTCATGAGTGAAGAGCTTAAGGTGGAGGACGGGACCTGGAATTCGCCGAAGAAGCTCCATCTAAATTAAAGACCCTGCAGACCTCAGCTGGGCGTGGTGATTGCGGAGACCTAGGCCCAGAGCCAAAATTACCACGAGCTATCATTAGATGAGATTATCAGGAGCCATCTTCATTCCTTTAGGATAAAATTGCAGCAGGCATCTTGATTCCCTTAAGACAAAATTATCAGAAGCTATCGAAATTTCTTAAAGATAAAATTACTGCCGACCCTCTTGATTCCCTCAAGAGCCCTGTTACCTTGTGTCTGACGTGACATTCCCATGACTAACAGATACATTTCTCTGCGGACCCCGGAAGACTCAGAACCCAGGAATCCCACACCTGCCTGAGCCCCAGAGGAGATTTCACTGCTGTGCTGCAGCTGTCTCACCCTCTGATCTGATGATTTTATTCAGATAATTGGTAAATATATTGATTTATAACTTTTGTTTTTACAGCTAAAAGAAAGCAGTTGTTCTTTTTGCTCCTGTTTGTTTTGTTTTTCAAGATGGAGTTTCTCTCTGTATAGTCCTGGCTGTCCTGGAACTCACTCTGTAGACCAGGCCTGCCTCAAACTCAGAGATTTGCCTGGCTTTGCCTCCCCAGTGCTGGGATTAAAGGCATTCGCCACCATACCTGGCTTGAAAGCATTTATTCTTATAACCCTTTCTGCAGTAGAACCCCATTCAGGATGCTATGAACCTGTGTTCCTGGGCCATGCTCACTCCTATTGGGCTCAGAAAAACACCCTTTCTTTATTTTTTTAGAGTTGTTATTTTACCTTGACAAGAAGGGTGTCTGTGGGGCAGGAAAGAAGGCTCACTGGGGTCATGTGTTTCCTGTACAAGCATGAACTCCTGAGTTCAGGTCCCCAGCACATATGTAAAGTCCAGCATGGCAGTATGGGCCTCTTACCTCAGGGCTGAGATAGGTAGATTCCAGGGACTTGCTGGTCAGCCATTTTAGCTAACATGGCGACTTAAAGAAGAGATCTTATCTCAAAAAAAAAAAAATCGAAAACAGCCAGGGGCTGGAGAGATGGAGAGATGGCCCAGTGGTTGAGAGCACCTGGCTCCTCTCCCAGAAGACCTTGGTTCAATTCTCAAGTCCCAGTATCCACTTGGTTGGTTGGAGACTCACTGTTCCAGGGGATCCAATGCCCTCTTCTGGCCTCCAGGGGCACCAGGCACAGGTGGTATAAAAAAATAAAATAAAATGTGAAAAAACAAAAACAAAAACAAAAAACAACAGGCTGTCAATGTCTGGCTTGCATACGTACATGAATGGTGAGAGTGTGTATACACACATACGACACACGCACACGAGAGAGAATTTCTAGAGCTAGTTTTGAGGGCAACTCTTTCCCACGTTTAAGCCCAGACGGGGAGCTTGCTGACAACAGCAATGTGCCTTACCCACCTCTGTGACCCACGAGGACCTCAGGAATCCGCCTCCCCACACATCGGCCCTGTTTGGGGCTTTCCCTGCCACAACTGTCAGCCTATAATGAAGGCTGGGTGAACAGAAACCCTCCAGGTGAAAAGTCCTGCAGACTGACTGCGACTGTTACAACTGTGGAGAGATGCCAATCAGGCCAGTGTCCGCCAGGACCTATCATTAGCCCCTTTAACAGGCACTTCTGGTCAGCTGAGGTATGTGAGCAACGCCATCTCGACTTTTCTCTGTTTTTACTCTAAATATTACAGCTGCTGGCCAGCGTGGTGGTGGTGGCATGCATTTTTAACCCCAGCTCCCCAGAGGCAGAGACAGAGGCAAGTGGATCTCTGAGTTCGAGGCCAGCCTGGTCTACAGAGCGAGTTCCAGGACATCCAGGGCTACACTGAAGACCGTCTTTCAAATAAAACAGAACACCCACTTATTAGTGTGTTTGTGTGTGTGTTCAAGTGAAAGTCGGAGGCCAGCTTGTGGGCGTTGGTTCCCTCCCTCCACCGTGTGGGTCCCAGGGATCTAACTCAGCCTCTCAGGCTTGACAACAAGTGCCTGGCTCCCGAGCCATCTTGTCAGACCCTCTGAATGACTTTCTCATAAAACTTTGGAACACACCCCTAAGCCTGGCTCCCACCAAGCCCATAGTCAAACACGTGAGAAAAACACACAACGTCAACAGCCTATGGATTTTGCCACGCTGCTATACTTCCCTCCAAACTTCCTTTGTGAAAATATTTATTTACTTATTTTATGTGTATGAGTCCTTTGTTGTTATGCACACCGAAATAGGAACTAAGATCTCATTATAGATGGTTGTGAGCCTCCATGTGGTTGCTGGGAATTGAACTCAGGACCTTTGGAAGAGCAGCCAGTGCTCTTAACTGCTGATCAATCTCTCCATATTTTCTTTGTTTTAAGGCAGTGTCTGTTTATGTCCCTCCGTCTGTCCTGGATCTTACTGTGAAGCCAAATCTGGCCTCAAACATAGGATCCTCCTGCCTCAAGTTCCCAGCTGTGCTCTCCAGTGGCATTTTGTCGTTTGAGACTGGGTCAAACTGGCCTCAGACTGGATTTGTAGCTGTAGATGGCCTGGCACGGGTCATCTTCCTGCCTCTATTTTTAACTGCTAAAATTAAAAAGCCTTGGGCCACCATGTTTTGGTTTTTAGGGTTTTTTTATTATTTATTTCAATTTTATGTGCACTGGTGTTTTGCCTGCATGCACTTCTGTGTGAGGGGGTCAGATCTTGGCGGTGCACACAGTTGTGAGCTGCCGTGTGGGTGCTGGGGAGTTGAAACCCTGGTCCTTTGGAAGAACAGTCAGTGCTCTTAACCACTGAGCCACCTCTCCAGCGCCCTCTTTAGGTTTTAAAGTTTCATGTATTTACTAATTGTGTAGGTGTGAGAGAGTAGCATAGGTGTAGCGGTCAGAGGACATTCTGTGGACTTAGCTCTCTTTCTCAAGTTCACGTGGACTAGGCTTGGCAGCAAGGGCCTTTCCCGACCGAGCGTTCTGGTTTTGTTGCTTGTTTTGTAAGATCTATTTATTTTATGTGTCTGGGTATTTTGCCTGCATGTAGGTTTGTGCAGCATGTGTGTGCCTGTTCCCCCCAGAAGCCAGAAGAGGGCACTGCAGAAAGTGGAGTTACACATGGTTGTGGGTGAGCTGTCCAGTAGATGCTTCAAACACTGGGGTCCTCTACAAGAGCAGCAGGTGCTGTTAAGCACAGAGCCATGGCTCCAGCCCTCTCACCACCATCACTGCTGATGCTCTTCGTTTTGTTTTCTTTTGCTTTTGTCCTGACAGATTCTCATGTAGCCCGGGATGGCTGTGAACCACCTATGTAGCTGAGGCTGTCCTGCAGTTGCCTGCCAAGGGCTGGGATTACAAACTTGGGCCAATGCTCAGGATTTATGGGTGGCATTTTTATGCTAAGCTTTTCCGCTGAGGAGTCTTGATCAGCCACAGACATTTCACCCAGTGGCATGTTTCCTGGTCTAAGGGACTTTTTTTTCAGTGTCGGAAATGATGACCTAGTTTCACCCTAGCCCCTCCCCGGGAGGTGTGGCCCCGAGGCCAGCCTGCAATTTGAATTCCCCAACAGCTTCTCCTCCCTATTTCGAGGATGGATCCAGGAACCAACTGACCCAAGCAGGCCAATGAGGCCCCGTGGATTTGTTCTGCATATCAGAACGTGAGTTTGTTTTTCATTATTAGGTCTGGACAGACCTATCTTGCCCTTGGCCTCGCCCCAGCTCTGTAACCCACTCCGAGACTCACTCCGCTCACCACAGTGGTTGGCTGCCTGTGCTCACCCCAGGGACACACTCACCTGGTCCACATTCCTGCTGTACTTTGCTCAGACTGGAGCGTAAACAGCTGTGCAGTGTCTCAGCTAGCCTGTAAAGGGCAAAGATTATGTCTGTGTGCTCTCTACCGTACGACTGCCATCTACTGCAAGGTTTGGCATGGAACATGCTCTCAGTGTTTATCAGATTAAAATATCTGAATGGAGAACTCCTTCCGTCCCAGAACTCAGAGCTGGGAAGAGGAAGCAGGAGGATCAGGAGTTCAAGGCCAGTGTTGGCTTAATAAGTTCCAGGCCAAGCTGGGCTACACTGGGACCCCATTTCAAAATGTAAATATTATTATCATCATCATTATTACTGGATTTTTGAGACAGGGTTTCTCTGCTCCCACCTTACCCCCACAAGTGCACACTTATCCACACCTCTACAAGCAAAAGCAAATCAGCTTTATGTCTTTCTTTCTTTTTTTGTTTTTGAGACAAGGTTTCTCTGTGTAGTCTTGGAACTCTGTCTTGGAACTCACACTGTAGACCAGGCTGGTCTTGAACTCACAGAGATTCGCCTGCCTCTGGGGTGATGGGATTAAAGATGTGAGCCACCACCACCCTGCTTATTTTCTTTTTCTGGATGGCAGAAGTTCTCAACCTGTGGGTCACCCCGCCCCCCTTCATAGGGGTCTCAAACTCACAAAAATCCATTTGCCTCTGCCTCCCAAGAGCTGGGATTAATACTACAATACTCAGCCTTATTAATTATTTTTTAATGGTATCAGTGAGTGATTAAACTTAGGTCATTGCCGGTGGTGGTGGCAAATGCCTTTAATCCCAGCATTAAGGAAGCAGAGCCAGGCAGATCTCTGTGAGTTCAAGCCCAGCCTGGTCTACAGAGAGATTTACCAGACAGCCAGTGCTACACGGAGAAACCTTGTCTTGGGGCGGGGAAAGAAAACCCAAATAAAAAACAAAACCAAAACACCTCTCAAACAAGCAAGCAAGCAACCAAACAAACAAAAAGACCCTCTGTCGTAATCCCTGGACTGGTCCTGTTGTGTTTTGTTCTGACAGAGGGGCTGCAGAAACCCAGGTCGGCTTTGAATTTGATAGGACTTTGAGCTTCTGCTCCTCCTGTCTCTGCTCTCCACGTTCCGGGATCGCAGGTGTGGAGCGCGCCTAGTCTGTGCAGCGCCTGTTAGATAGACGCTTTGCACCGATGTGTCCACCAGGGGGCACCAAGGAGCCAGGTTAGGAGCGGCCTTCTCCCTTGGACCAGAATGGGTACCAAGGAGGCTTCTGAAGATCATCCTAGGAATTAGGAGCTGAGCTGGCCATTGGGCTGGGCCTTCTGATACCAATCAGCTGCATATCCTGGGGTCCGATAGTGTCTCTGCTCCTAAGATGTTCCTGAGCAGAGTTTCTGATGTGGCGTTATCCCTCCACCTGGGCACTGACTGTCCCTGAGCCCACATCCTAGCTCATTCTTGCCTGCTTCAAGGACGTGTCCTTAGGAAAAATGTGGAGGAGCAGGGACAGCTCATCCGCTCTCAGGACCTCAGGGCCCGTTTTCCTGACTGCCGAAGGTGGAAGGTGGTGAGGGGCGAGGGGGCCTACGCCTTTTTTTTTTTTTTTTTTTCCTTTCTAAGATTTATTTTATTTTATGTGCATGGGCATTTTGCCTGTACATGCATTCAGGGCTCACAGAGGCCAGAAAAGGCCATCAGATCTGGAACTGCAGTTATGGATGGTTGGGAGCTGCCATTTTGGTACTGGGATTCAAACCCATGACTCCTGCAATAACAGACAGTGAGTTAATAACAGACTGCTGAGCCATCTCTCTCCTGCCCTCTGTTGTTCACTTATTTGTTTGTTTATTTGAGACAGGGTTTCTCTGTGTAGCCCTGGCTATCCTGGACTCACTTTGTAGACCAGGCTGGCCTTGAACGCACAGCAATCTGCCTGCCTCTGGCTCCCGAGTGCTGGGATTACAGTTGTGTACCACCACGCCTGGCTATTATTTATTTTTGAAACAAGATCTCCATGGATCCCAGCCTGGCCTTAAGCTCTCTATATAGCTGAGAATGACTTTGAACTTGTGATCTTCCTGCCTCTACTTCCCAAATGCAAGTGTGTGCCGTGGGTGCCACCATGCCCACCACAGTTTCTGTTTTGTTTTGTTTGTTTGTTTGTTTTTTAAGATTTATTTTTCTTTATTTTATGTATATAAATGCTCTGCCTGCATATACACCTGCTTGCCAGAAGAGAGCATCAGATCACATTACAGCTGTTTGTGAGCTGCCTGGAATTGAACTCAGGACCTCTGGAAGAGCATCCAGTGCTCTTGACCGCTGAGCCATCTCTCCAGCCCCCAGTTTCTGGTTTTGAGGCAGGGTTGCACTAAGTTGCCCAGACTGACCTCGAACTTACTTCTGTAGGCCGGGAGTGCCTTGAGTTTTGATTCTCCTGGGTCAGCCTCCAAGTAGTTGGAATTACAGGTACTGGGTATCAGGCCCTGACTGGCCCCTTTATTTATTTGTTTGTTTCTTTTAAGGAGAGACTTGCTGTAGAGCTCTGGTACTCCGACGTGGTGTAGCCCAGGCTGGATCTCTCCCCAGGGTTGATTCCTTTTCTTTCTGACTCAGTGTACACAAACTCCTGTTTGGTCACAGAGTTACTGAAACCTTGTGCAGTATGGCAGCGATGACTGTGATCTCAGTCCTCGGGAGGCCGAGGCAGGAGGCCTGGTACAAATTTGAGGCTAGTCTGGATGACACAGTGAGTACAGGCTAGTGCTAGATAGCCTGACTCTGCCTCCGAGAGCAAAACAAGGGAAAGCCGGTGACTCGGCAGGCAAAGGTGTGTGGCACAGCCTGCTGGCCTGACTTTGGTCCCTGGGACCTTGCAGCGGAAGAAGAGAACCAGCTCTCGAAATTGTGCTCTGTCTTCCGCGTGTCCGTTGTGATACACGTGCCCCCACACATCCACATTTACACACTCAAAATACACAGATGTAATGAGGACAACCGGAGGGGCTGAAGAGACGGCTCGGTGGTTAAGAGTGCTTCTTGCTCTTTCCGGGGACCTGAAGCTAGTCCCAGCATTCATGTTAGGTGGCTCACAACCCCTGTAACTCCAGCTACAGGGGACCTGATGTCTCCGTATAGCCTCTGAGGGCACACACATACACACTCACACACACATATTTAATCTGTGTGTGCCTATGAGCCTGCATTGACGTATATGTACCACATTCATGCTAATGCCTGAGGCCAGGGGTGTTGGAGCCCCTGGAACTGCAGTTACAGGTCTTTGTAACCTGCCTCATGTGGTGCTGGAAACTGAGCCCAGATCCTCTGTCAGAGAAGTAAGCACTCTCTAGCCCCTAAAATAAATCTTAAAATAATAACAGAAATTAAGAAAAGAAAAAAAAAAGGAGGAAAAACCCTCAAATCACAGCAAATGCAACAACAAAACAAAAAACAAAAATGAAACTCCCAAAAAAAGTCATATAAAAGAAAGTTCAGGTTATATTGATAAACATAAAACTGAGCCTGAGGCAGAGGCAGACAGATCTCTGTGAGTTCAAGGCCAGCCTGGCCTACAGAGTGAGTTCCAGGACAGCCAAGGCCACACGGAGAAATCCCGTCTCAGGGAAAGAAGAAGATGGAAGGAGGAGGAGGAGGAGGACACTGTAGGCTAGAAAGCTGACTCAGCAGTTAAGGGCCTGTATTGCTTTTGCAACAGACCAGAACCCAGGTCTCAGCACCCATGTCAGGCACCTCACAACTGCCTTTAACTCCAGCTCTGGGGATCTGATGCCTCTGGCCTCAGCAGGCACCTGCACTCAGTGTGCATCCTTACAGATAAGAATGAAAGGAATATAAAATGAAGGGCTGGAGAGACGGCCCAGCAGGGAAGGGTACTTGCTGGGCAAGGAGTAGGATCTGAGTTCAAACCTACAGCTCCCACATGTGAAAACAATATCCTGGCATGACCTCAGGCTCCTGTTTAACCTCAGCCCTGTGTGGGGTGGAGACAGGAGGATCCCTGGGGCTTGCTGGCTGCGAGCCTCTCTCCAGCTTCAGTGAGAGACCCTGTTTCAAGGGGGTAAAACCCACAATGAAAGAACAGAGCACTGGACGCCTTCGTCTCTATGTCTCCCAGTATCCAAAGTCTAAACCTCTGCTGGGCCAGGGCCACACAATCCTGTCGATGGCTTCTCAACCTCTCAAAAAGCTAGCTAGCAGCTATCTGGGCCTCTTTGTTCCTGCTGGGCCCTGCTGGGGTCTCGGTTCACAAATGCTGAGAGGTCATTACTACCCTCCCCCCCTACAGAGGTCACTACTGCCCCATCCCCAAAGGGCACCTGGGACACACACTGCAGGTCCCACTGTAACCCCTCACTGGCTCTTCCAGTCCCAGGGCCCTAAGAACCAGCCAGGTTCAGGGATGGTGAGTTGGCAGGCCAACATCTGGCTAAGGTGGATGGTCTGGGGCCCAGAGAAGCCCTACAGGCTGACGGGAGGGGATTGTGGCCGGAGCTGCTGACCTGGACTCAGAAGTAGCAGGAGTGAAGGCACTTTAATGGGTCAGTTAAGTGACCAAGCCCTGGAGGTCTGACTGTGGCGCAAGCTATCCCAGCAGCCCCCTTGACTTCCTAGCCTGACTTACTGCCACCTCCACAGCGACAGGAGGACCCCTCTCAGGGCACTAACTAATGCCTCGTCTTCCGGCCTGTCTCTCCACCCTGAGCGAGGGAAACAGTTGCTTCTAGAAGTCAGCCATTGCCTTTTTTCTCCTACTTCCGTCACGTCTGAGTTTTAGCTGAGGCCAATGCAGCCCTGGGGTTCTGCCCAGAAGGCTCTCTCAGGATTTCTTTTTCTTCAGGATTGTTTGCCTGCGCTGTTTCTTCTACTTGGCAATGCCCTCCCAACTTCCATTTACATTGAACTTCCTACCACCACGCTGTTCTTCATGATCTGATAGGCTCCTTCTCTCATTCCTCCCTGCCTCCCCTCCATCCTCTCTTCTTTTCTCCCTCCTTCCCTTCCCTTCCATTCCGCTGCCTGGAACTTCCTTTCAGTCATGCATTTTGAGCAAGCAAGCATGCTTGCATGAATGCATGCATTCATCCATCCATCCGTCCGTCCATCCATTTGTCCATCCACTCTCTTTCCACCGCGCGCTGTGATCGGAAGAGCGGCCGGGATGTCCCAAGGTCAGAGAACTCACACTGTGTGAGAAGGCAAAGCGTGGCCTGCCACCTAATTGGCAGGTCTCCCTCAGAGGATGAAAACTTGGTGACCCTTGTTAAAAACATTACGATGCATTTCCAGGATGACAGGGGAGAGTTAAGGCAACCCGAAGCTCTTCCTGACCGGAGGGACCCTCTGTGGAGGCTGTGCACCCTGGAAGCCGTCCCTGCTAGCAGGGACTCCGTCAGGGATGGGGGTGGAAGAGTGATGGGCAGTGACCCTGATGGGATATGTCCCTGGAGCAGAGGTCATATCCACAACTGCCAACGTCAGGAGGAGAAAGGTGGCATACCTATTTTTGGAAACTGAAAGTTCCCAGACAGCACTGAGAGAGAGAAGGGCCAAGAACAGCTGCAGTCGGACCTGAGGGTCAGGAGGGAATTCCTTCTTTGTTTTTGGGTTTTTTTTGTTGTTGTTGTTTGTTTGTTTATTTTTTGAGACAGCGTTTTGCTCTGTAGGCGACGTTGGCTTTGAATTCCAAGCAATCGTCTTGCTTCAGCCTCACTTATTATGGGATTGCATGTTTCCGTGACCATGTCCAGCGCAGTGGCCGTGGGTTTCTCTGTGTAGCCTTGGCTGTCCTGGACTCACTTTGTACACCAGGCTGGCCTCAAACTCACAGCAACCCGCCTGCCTCTGCCTCCCAGAGTGCTGGGATTATAAGTGTGAGCCACGGCACCCAGCTTCCGAGTGGGTTGTTCAAAGGCATTCAGCAGTATTTCTCCCCATACTTCCTCTTCTACCCTGCCGCCCATCCCCACCTCATTTACTCCTTCCTGTTCCATTTTCCTCTTTCTCCGTTTCTAACACTAGAGCCCTTCTCTTTCCCCTGTTCTGAACATTCCCTCCATTCATATGAGAAGTTCTATTTTTAACTTTTGGGGAACTGCTACGCTGTCTTCCCTAATGTCTGTGCTAATTCAGTTTGTTAAGGGTTCCCCTTCTTCCTACATGCTTTTTATACTTGTTTTTCATCTGTGGTTCACCACCCTTGGTTTTCCTTCTTCCTTTTTGATTTTTTTTTTTTTTTTTCTGAGACAGGGTCTCTCTGTGTAGCCTTGGCTGTCCTGGAATGTAGATCAAGTCAGTGTCAACCTCATTTCTCCATGTTAATGACTCAAATATTCGGTGTCTTCAACAATGGGGTCTTTCTGTCGAATCCTGGCCTCAAACTCACAGAACTCTGCCTCTGCCTCCCTGAGTGCTGGGATCACAGGCCTATGCCACCATGCCCGGCTCTTCTTCTTTTTAGGATGTGTGCGGTAGTGTGTGTTTGTGAGTTCATGAGCACCCGAGTCGGGGAATGGGTGTGTAGAGGTCAGAGGACAACCCTGGGTGCTGGGTCCTTGCTTTCCACCCTGAGACAAGACCCCTGGCACCACTGTACAAGCTGGGTTGGCTCTTGAGCGTTTAGGGAATCTGCTGTTTCTGACTATCATCTCACTGTAGGCACACTGGGCCCCAGATGTGCACTACCACATCTGGCTTTACCTGGCTTCTAGGGAGCCAGACTGTGGTCCTCACGCTTACACAGTGGCCATTACACTCTCTGAGACCTCTCACCAGCCTTTCCCCCAACCTCATTTTTTTGAGGTGGACACCCAGCAGGTCCTCCATGACAAAGCTCTGTTCGCTTGGGCTGACTGCTGCCTGGGCATTTGGGAGGGTGTGGAGGGGCTGAGGGTGGAGGGGATGCTTTGCTTTAGGCAGGCTCTCCTTCCGGCTTGTGTCGCCAGGCACCCTTCCGTGAACCCTGAGTGAGGACCGCTCCCTGGCATGAAAGACTTTGCGTAACTACCTTCCTCCTCCTTGAGCAGCTGGGTCACAGCCTGGGGCTGACCAGGTTGGCAGTGCTAATGATGGCTTGTCATGAGCCATGAGCTGGGCTGTCCTGGTGAAATGGGTTGGTTCTGAGGCCGGCTTGATTACAGGGATCCTGGGCTTCACATCCTCAGGGGCAATCCTTGATGTCCAGCTGGTCTGTAGCAGCTGCAGGGACAGGTGGGCCTAAAGAATTTGGGAAGCAGCTGCTCAGATTCTTGGGGATTTGGGACCGTGGTGGATCTGATTTGTGGTGAAGCCAGTGGGGGGAGGGGCGCTAGTAATAGCAGACACTCTTGCTTAAAGATTTATTTACTCGCTTATTGGCAAAATCTCATGCTGTAGTCCAAGCTCACCTGTGAATACCAGGCTGGCCTTGAACTCACGGCAGCCCTCTGCCTCAGCCTCTATCTTACGTCCTGGGATTACCAGTATGTCCATCACATCCCAAGTTCTCAAACTTTTCTTTCCTTCTTTCTTTATCTGTCTCTATTATGCACATTTGTGGAACTCAGAAAACAATTTCCAAGAGTCAGTTCTCTCTTTCCACCACGTGGGTCCCAGGGATCAAACTCAGGTTGTTGACCTGCTGGCAAGCCCTTTTACCTGATGAGCCATTTTGTTGGTCCACAAACAAACTCTTTTTACTCCAGTCCAGTCAGGGGCCGGCAGCTGCTGGGAATCACCCTGACAGGGCCCTTTAATGATGCTGGGATGATAGCCGCACTCTGTTTCTGCTTCCCTCCTGGCTTAGGTCTTGAACTATGGGCTTGATCTATGGGCAGGAACTCTGTGCCTCCTCCCTTGGTCTGCTGGACCCCAGTCCTCCTTCTGCTGAGCCCCAGGCTATGAGCTGGTGTTGCTCCTGGCTAGCGAGGCAGCCTAGAGCCTAGGCAGCGCCATTCTCCCCAGACCCCAGTTTCTGCACAGTGTGGTGCTACTGAAAGCTTGGACCTACGTCACAGGATGGATGATGGACAGAGCAGGAGGTAATGAATGTGTGGGAAGGAGACGGAAGCCGCTGCACCACAGGGCTCTGGACTCCTGCTTTTGCCCTGGCTTCCTCCAGGAAACACTGGTGTTCCAGACACCCACACTTCCGCCGCTCCCCAGGAGACGCCGCTTGGCCAGAGCATGTCCAAGCTGTAGATGACAGAGTTCCAGGTCCCCACAGCTGCCCTGGGGCTGGTGGTTGCTCTTCCTCAATCTTAGCACATCCCCTTTACCTACAGAATGATACTGGCTTCACAGAGACTGGAAGACTTCATGGGAAGCAGGAGCAGGCTAAGCTGAGGTGCAGAAAGTCCTTCCTGTGTGAGCACACTTCCTGACCGCTACTGCCCAAGTGCTGGGATTGTAACCATGCCCCACCAAGCCTGAGTTTCTAACTTAATTTTTGATGAAGTATGGTCATGTAGCTCAGTCTTCCTGTAGGTTAAAAATGAAAAAAAAAAAAAAAAAAACAAAAACAAAAAACAAAAAAAAAACCTAAACAGAATAGTAATCATTCCCTTTTTGCTTAATAAGTTAGCCCTTCAAGTACACACACACATACACACAGAGAGAGAGAGAGAGAAAGAGAGAGAGAGAGAGAACAGCAAGCAATGAAATGGACTCACAAGACTATTACAGAAATCATTTTAAAAACTAGGTTTATAGCTGTGTTATAACATCTGAAAATAGGAACAGAGTTAAAATCGCCTCTGATGAATTCTGTTCTTTTTTTGTCTGTGGTTCTCTTGGAGCAGACACTTAGCTCATGTTGTGTATACATTTTTTTTTTTAAAGAAAGGTATGTTTATTTATTTGGGGTGGGGAGCATGTCACGGGGTCCGTGTGGAGGTCAGAGGACAGTTGTGGGAGTCAGTGCTCTCCTTCCACAGCGTGGGTCCCGGGGTACCAAACCTCAGTCGTGAAGCTTGGCAGCAAGTACCTTTATGTGCTGAGCCATCTCACCAGCCCCCCACCCCACCCCGTATAGATTCTATTATAAGAAATAAACTCTCGAGTATCCAGAAAGGTTAAAAGAATAGTACAGTCTGTCTGGGTGTGGTGGTATGCATTCAGCACTTGGGAGATGAAGACCAAGAGGTCAGGGTTAGCTTGGGCTACGTGACAAGCTCCAGGCTGTGAGAGGCTACCCAGTGAGACTCTGTCTCAAAAAAGCCAACAGCTACGACAAACAAACAACAAAAACAAGAAAGAGAAGGAACGTGTTTGCACATCACTACCTGGAGCCCACAATGAGCACTGGGTAGTAGTTTCACTCTGTCATATATCCGTCCTTCCATCCATCTCTCTATCCATGCAACAAATGTGAAGACCGAGCCCAGTAACATTTCTTTTCTTTCTTTCTCCCCCACACTAACATACCCTGTTACACACACTCGCATACCAAAGCCCACACACCCATGTGTGAAACCCACGTGTATACCTACTGCATATGATTTACTAACACTCCAAATTTACACGCGCCCTCTCTACGCACACGGCCACCTACATTCTCAAAGCAAACATCACCCTGCCCTGTGCGCGGCACCTTGGCTCACCTGCACTCAGAGTACCCACTTGCCTGGTGTCTCTGAGGGAAATATCTGCGGACCCTTGGCACTCCTCCTGTCTGACAGCTTGGCACTCTCCCCACTGTTTGCCCATCTCTTCCGCTTCCACCTGTCTTTTCTTTCTCATCCCAGACGCTTCCCACACAGGAAGCTGCAGGCCACCAGGTCACTCTCTCTCTCTGCCAACAATGACTGTCAGCATGGCTGCTGCTTCACCCTCAGCATACAGGTCACACTCTGCTGTCTGGGACTGTTGGTTGACAAAAAATGATGAAGTGGTCCAGAGGTGTGTATGCTGGGATCTCCGCTCCCATCCGTGTGTGTATGCCTGCACACGTGTTGAACATGCTGTGCTGTTCATGTGTTGAATATTCTGTCTATACTTCCAGGTGTATTTCCAGGAGTTTGAGTCTATCTGTCCTCCCTCCCTTCCTCCCTTCTTTCCTTCCTCTCCTTTCCTTTTTTCTTCTTTCCCTCCCGTCTTCCCTCTCTTCCTTTCTTTCCTCCCTTCCTTCCTTTCTTCTTGCTTTTTGGCTTTTTTTGAGACACGGTCTTACTCTGTAGTCCAGGTTGGCCTCAAAATCATGGCGATCCTCCTGTCTCACATCCCAAGTACTAGGATTATGGGCATGAGATACCATGCTCATGAATCTTCCTCAAAAACCTTGGTCACACAACTGGCATGTGATGCCCAGATGTGGCCCTGTGACCATGTGTTCTCGGCCGAACATCTGGCAACATGGTTCAAACTCTGCAGCTCCGATGCCCCATCCTCTGGAAAGACCTGAGCTCTACCCTGGCTTTGCTCATAGCCACTGAGTACATCCCACCTTTGGTACATCTCACAGGAGAGGCTCTTTGCCAATTGCCAGTGGCCATAGGCACTTAGGAACAGTTACCGCCCAGGTTGGGATCGTTGCTTCAGCTCCCATGCACCTCTGAGAGCAAGGGCAGCCCTGGTTGGGAGAGCAAGGTAGATAGTGATTATGTCTTTTCCCAGGTGCTCCCCCAATCCCAAGCCCTCATTACCCTACATGCATATTCATAAGGGATGGCCTCATCCCTACTCTGTAAATCGGTCATAAGCAGGAAATAGAGGCCAGTGCAGAGATCTGAGGCCCAGGGGACAGGAGGCTCAAGGCAGGAGTGCGTCTGAGTCCTCATGGACGGGAGGCTGGTGAGAGGACTGGGTACCAGTGAGCTGTGGGAAGTTAGGGGGCTTTGAAGGCTTGGGGAGGGATTAGTGTCTATATTTCAGGTTTGAAAACTAAAGCCCAGGGAGAGTAGGTCAGAGAACCCAGGGGCAAATGGCTTATGGCAGCCAAGATTGCTTCCAGTGGGAACTAGGGAGTTGAGCATGTTTCAGCTGGGCAGGAGGTACAAGGGGTTGGACCAAATGACTCTGGAAACTTTTCTCAATGAATACGGTTTCCATGGCATTAACTGGAAGAGCTCGGTCCCGCATCCTAGCAGTCCTGTGAGGACTGGAGAAACTGACTTGTCATGGCCACACAGCTGCTGACTGTGAGCTTATCTTTGGAGGTGTGAGAGTCAGAGTTATTCTAGTCTCACACAGGAGGTTTGAGACCAGGAGGAAAGCTGATAGGCTGAGGTGCCAAGCAACCAAGCCTTTCTACCCCCTTTTCTTGTAGTTGTTGCTTTTGTTTTTCCAGACAAGGTCTCTCTGTGTAGCCTTGGCTGTCCTGGATCTCACTCTAGTTCAGGCTGGCCTCAAGCTCAGAGATCTGCCTGCCTCTGCCTCCACAGTGCTGGGATTATAGGCATGCACCACTACCTCTGGGCTCTATCCACTTTTCCATATCATGCCCTCAACAGCTCCTGAGACAACCAGAGCAAAACGATTGTTTCCACTTTACAGATGAGAAGCGTGAGGCTGAAAGAGGAGGAGGAGGCACCCGGACAGGACCATACAGTGAGTAGTCTGCACAGGGCTGATCCCTCCCCAGAGCATGATGAGGGGGAAGCCAGAGCCTAGCTGGCCTCGGTCTTAGGCAGGGTTAAGGCCAGACAGCACAGTATCCTGTTGGGAAATTTTCCAGCCTAAAACTGAGGGGCTCTTTCTGTGCTCAGCTGTGCTAACGCCCTCTCCCCTCAGAATGCAGCTGCTCAGCTGGGCCTGGAGAACTGCCTTTAATTCCAGTGGTTGGGAGACAAAGGCAGGAAGATCTCTGTGAATTTGAGGCCAGCCTGGTCTACAAAGCAAATTCTAGGCTAGCCACACACAGTGGGATCCCGTGCCACTGCTTAGACCATGCTCTCAGATGCTCCTGTCTGCCTTGTGGGGTTACTCAGAGTAACTAGCGCAACTTCAGGAGAGGGGGCGGAAGTGTCCTCAGGATGGCACAGGTTCCGGGAGGCTGGGGCAGCATGAGGGCCCCAGGTGCCACCCCACTGTGTCTCTGTGCTGGGTCATGGAAAGAAGGTGCTGTTGGAGGATCCAGGAGACGGGGCAGGGGTGTCCAAGGGAGCAGGTGCTGGGATGGGCACATTCAGAGGGTGGGTGACACTTCAGGCTTAGAGGATGGGCATGTGTGGGAGGTGACTTTGGGGCTGCTGGGTCGGGATGCTGTCACAGTACAATGAAGAAGCAGCTTCTGGCAAAAGCTCACACAGCCATTCGGTAAGCACCTTGCCTTGCCTTGTATCCTCTTTGTCCATTGCTCAGAAGAGATGAAGGGGGGGAGCACATTGTTTTCAATTTCTTTCACTTTCCAAGAGAGGTATAAACGGCTAAGGACAGAGGTCAAGGCCATGCTTGATGGGCTCCTAGCTCTACTCCCCCTCTGAGCTGTGTGGATTTGAGCAGAAACGACAGCGATTTCTGTGACCGCAGCCAGCATCTGGACAATGCTAAGTTTACCAATAATATGAACCTCAGTTTCCTCTTCTGTGAATTGGGGCAGGGAACGAATCCTCTTTCTCAGGACCGACATGAACTCAAAGGGTGCCTAGAAGGATGCGTGGTGGCTCTTGCTTGAGCTCTGATAGGGTGAGTCATATGTGAGGTCTGTTGTTGTAGACACACAAGCGGAGTGGGCAGAGGTTCATTCCCAGGCCGGCCAGGTCACGGGCTGGTGGCCGCCGTTCTTTTCATCCAGAGGGTGTGGGATGGGAGCAGAGCTTTGAAGGCACCGCAGGTGGACAAGGAGAAGGACTTTCAGGAGGAAGGCACCACGTGGGCTGATGTGTGGAGGAGGGAAAGTGCAGGGTATTTGCGGAACAGCCTTGGCACAGTTACCAGCTCGGCCAGGTGCTGGATGAATCACCCAGGGAAGCAGTTGAGCAGGATCTTTGGACCCTGGGGCCAGCTAAAGCCTATGGACTTCCTTCCCTAACATTATCTGGCCGAGGGTTGATGGGGGAGAAGGCTGGCCTGAGCTACCATAATTACAGAACTCTGCTGCTGGTTCTCACACCTGGTCCTCGGGATGACCTGCCAGGATGCCCTCTGGAAGTGACCTCCTTAGCTAGGAAGTCATGGTCCCACATGGATAGGGCGTGAGGAGTGCTGTGCCGCATGTGTGTGCGCACGTGTGTGTGTGTGTGTGTCTATGTCTCTCTGTGTGTCTATCTATCTTGTGTGTGTGTGTGTGTGTGTCTGGGTGGTCCAACACAGGGCCAGTAGTATGAAGAACAGGGGACAGAGAGGAGGTGGCCTGAACAAGTATGGGGCTAGGGCCTTAATAGGAATGGGATGATGAAGGCTTCTATTCTCGGAGCACTTGCTGTGTGTTCTAACAGCCCCGTGAGGTAAGCACCTTTATACTTCAATAGGGGAAACTGAGGGTCAGAGAAGTAAAGTAGCCTTTCCTGTCCTTCTATCTGTCCCTCTCCCCTTTCCTTCCTCCCTCCATCCCTTCTCTCCTTCCACAGGATCTCACATAGCTCAGGCTGACCTCCACCTGGCTCCGCAGCCAAGGATGCTTTCGAACTTGTGATCCCTGCCTCTGTCTCCTGAGTGCTGGATTACAGGCATGAGGCACCATGCCCAGTTTTCTGTGGATCAAACCCAGGTCTCCGTGAATGCTCCGTAAGCACCCTGCTGCCTCCGCTACATCACCACCCTCCTTTTTACCCAGTAACTGATCGTTTAGCACCCATAGGTTTTGCCCAAAGTCCACCAAAGGGTTCAGGGAAGATTACCTCTTAGATCCTTCCTCTAACAGTGACAGTATTCTGGGTTTGGGCACACAATGGCCCCGGTGAAGTTCAAAGCCAGGTGTATTTCCAAATCCTCGCGTTGGTTCAGGATACAAGCCTAGGTCAGAGTTGGGCGGGCCTGTGCCCGCGTTGTCCCTGGACTTTTCCCCACCTCAACCTCTTTATGTAAAGTCTGGCCCCAGCACCTGTCCCAGGTGAGTCCTAGGAGGGCCCGAGCGTCGCCGGAAAGTGTCGAGCGGCTTCGGCAGGTGGGGCGGGGCCGGGGCGGGGCTGGCCTTGGGGTGGGGCCAGCCAAGCGTCTGAAGTCCCACCGGATCCGGGATCCGAGGCCGGCGCCCCGCGCCCGGAGCCCCGCACCGTCATGGGGGCCTGTCTAGGGGCCTGCTCCCTGCTCAGCTGCGTGAGTGCCCACCCCATTCCCTCCCGCGGTCCCGCGCACTTTTTATTTACCTTCTTCTTCCAAGTACTTTTATTCATTTTGCTTCCTCCAAAGTTGTCTTTCTGGGGCCCTTACCGGCGCCCTTCTTGCAGCCGCTCGGCTTTGGCCGCGGTGCACCGGACAGCTGGTGTCGCGGCTCCGGTGACCGCGAGGGAGGGTGGGGCACGGCCGGGCGTCCTCGGCACCGCCGCTCGGGGAACCGGGACATTAAGGCCCTCGGCGGGAGCAGGGAGCCCCGCGGCCGCCGCGCGTGCCCCAGCTCAGAGCGACCCCTGGGTGCGTGGCGCGTCTCTCTCCCGGCGCGGGACTCTTTGTGTAAATGGCAGGGTCCCGGTCCCTCTCTGCCTGCGCTTCTGTTCCTCCGGCAAAGTGTCCGTCATTCTGTCTGCCCCTGTCGCCTGGCTCAGTCTGCTCTTTTGTGTTTGTCCTGTCCGCGTCCCTAGGGTGCAGGCCCTGTCCGTCTGTCTGAGCGTCGTAACCGGCTTCAGCAGCATCCTCTCCCTGCGCGCGGTCTGGCCCGCTCACTCTAGGGCACTCCCCCTGAAAGCGCTGGACCCTTTTCCTCCAGCCCGAGCTGGGAAGGGGTTGGGGGTTGGGTGGGAAGGAGCTCCCCTCTCCCACCCTGCCCTTGTGCGAGGTTGGTGTCGGTTGTCACTTGCCACCTGGACCAAACTTTGGATTTGAGAAGACCCAGGAATCGAGGGAGGTTGTGTGTGTCCACCTGGTCGCCTAGGTTGGGGACCAGACGGGTGGCCAGCTCTGTTTTGGGGCAGCAACCAGGATAGGGGAGGGGATTCAGCCATACCCGGCTGGGAGGCCCCTACTTTCCCTTTCCCAGCCCCCTTTCCTCTCCTTCCTTCCCTCATTAAATCTGAGGTTCATTCAGACAGCTCCCTCCCCTTCTGGCCCCACACAAAGAGGGGCGGAGAGGGGCTCCCGCGGCTGGCTGCTGGAGGAAGGCTCGGGACTTGCTTCCTTTGTCCCTGATTTGTGTGTGTGTTAGGAGCGGGTGCCCAGGCGAGAGCTGGGCATCTAGAGGTTTTCTTTGTAGCCATTTTCTGAGAGTGAGCTCAGCTTGGCGAGGCGGTGGAGTGGGTTCCCCGGACACAGCACATGTCCCGTCTTGGGCCTCTATTTCCACTGAAGTGTGTGTGTGTTTCTCTTGTGCCCTAGCCTGAGCCGGTAGTCAGGAGTAAGGATATTGCTCGCTGATGCCCCTACCCCTTCCTGATTAGGGAAGAAGACCTTCCCACGCCCCCCAAGATTCCCATCTGGTCCTGGCTACCCCTTGCCCTGCTGGCGGAGGGGTTTTGAGAGCTGCCAATCCCCTATGTCTTGGTCTCCCATCAGTGAGCTGGAGGCCACCGCGGTGACCGCCCCTGGTGTACAGCTGGGGAGATGGACAGATGAGAGGTGGAAACTGCCACCCAGCTCCTGTGAACAGTGAGTGGGCGTTGTGGGAGCTGTTGTTATCCTGGAGGAACTGTAGGTGGAGAATTCCATCTGGAGTTCAGAGGCAAGACCTTCTCTGAGTCACCCAATCTGCAGTCTACAGGGCTGAGGCAAGATAGCCTTGCTCAGACCCTCGGTGTACAGGGGTTAGCTCTCTTGCTGCAGGTTGCACAGTTTAAAGCATGAAGAGACTTACAGTCAGGCTTAAAACCCGAAGCCAGAGAGTTGGAGAGATGGCTTAGCAGTTCAGAGCACTGACTGTTGGTCCAGAGGACTCATATTGTTCTCCCAGCACCCACGTGGAAGCTCGCAACCATCTGTAACTCCAGTTCCAAGGTATAAGACGCCCTCTCTGGTCCCTTTGGGCACTACACACACACACACACACGTACACACGTACACAGACATACATGCAAGCAAAACACCCATATACATAAAAATTCAAAACCTCTAAAGTAGTTTATAAAACTCTGAAGCCAGACATAGTGGTGCACATCTGCAATCCCAGTATTCAGAATGTAGAGCCAGAAAAGCCAGGAGTTCAAGGCGGCTTCTACGACATAGTGAGTGTTGAGCAAGCCTGGGATACATAATTCCCTGCTCAAAGAAAAAAAAAATCTGACTCTTGGTCTAGGCTTCTTTCCTTACCCACACCCTCACCACATTCTGGTTGCCTGGAGACAGAGCTGGTCTAGGGGAGAATTGGAAGGTAGTCAGTGCCTAACGTCTGTAAAGGACCTGCCCTTGGCTTTGCTTCCTCTGATATGCAGTGCTCCAGGCGCTGTACCAAGGCCCTCGGCGATGCTATTTCACTGATTGTCCCTGAAGCCCTGTAGCATCCTCATCTTGTTTTACAGGTGACCGTGCCAACAGTGGCCACCATTCACTATGGAACTGAGCTACCTTGTTGGACAGGCCCAGCAGGGAGAGAAGGATACTTCTTAATTTATAAATATTTACTTTCCTTGCTGCAACAGAAACCAACAAAAGCAACTCGAAAATACAGCAGGACAGGCTTGGTGGCAGGAGCTTGTAGGCGCTGGTCACATTGCCCTGGCTGGCAGGAAGTGGAAAGAGGATGGATTCTTGCGCTCAGTTCTCTCGCTTCTCTTCTTTCAGTCCTGAAGCCCAGCCCAAGGAATGTTATCATCCACGTTTTCGTGGGTGTCCCCACCTTTATTAACTAATGTAGATACCTCCAAGAGGTTTGCCTCTCAGATGGTTCCGTCCAGTTGACAATCAACAGTACCTGTCACTCTGTCCATGTGTCCTTTTCTTTAATCTTCGCAAAGACCCCAGCGATGTGGTTGATGTGATTCCCATTTCCGCCTGTGCTCGTGGCTTCGTTGGTAGAGTGCTTGCCCAGTATGCATGAAGCCCTGGGTTCGAGCCTCAGTATGGCATAAGCTGTGCATGATGGTACATACCTATAATCTCAGCACTTGGGAGATGGAGGCAGGATCCTGCCAGGTGTGGTGGTGCACACCTTTAATCCCAGCACTCACTCGGGAGGCAGAGGCAGGTGAATTCCTGAGTTTGAGGCCAACCTGATCTACAGAGTGAGTTTCAGGACAGCCAGGGCCACACAGAGAAACCTTGTCTTGAAAAACCAAAGAATTAAAGTTAAAAATTAAAAAAAAAAAAAGTAAAAAGAAGGATCAGAAGTTCAAAGGTTACCCTTAGCTTGAGTTCTAGGCCTGGGAATTGTCTCAGAAAATCGATTTCCATTTTGCTGATGAAGAAGAAGCTGGATCAGATAGATCCAATAATTTCTTCACAGCAGAACAACATTAGGTGGTGCAATGGGACACTCCTTGATGCTAGCAATACCCTGCTTCCATGAAAAGTTGCCCCATAGGAGTGAGATTTTAAAAGATTTATCTATTTGTGTGTGTGAATGAATGTGCAGGCATATGTGTGCACTTGCAGAGGCCAGAAGAGCCTCAGATGTCCTCTGTCACTCTCACCTACTTCTTTGGGGTGGGGCCTCTCCCTGAACCTAGCACTCATGTTGTCTTGGCTACGTTGGAAGCCATCAAGCCCCCTCTATTCTCCTGTCTCCCTTCTCCCCAGAAGCTTGGTCACAGGCGTTCATGGGACCCATGACTCATTATGTGGGTTCTGGGATCTGAACTCTGATCCTTGTGATTGCATAGCAAGCATTCTTAGCCCCTGAGCCATTTCTCTGGTCCTTGTGAGGAGAACTGATGGGAAGGCCCCAAGTGTTTCTAGGTGCCTGGGTTGATGGGAGATTTTTATGTTCTCCCTGGCTGTGACCTAGCTGCCCACTTCTGTCTGGCACTTGCACTGGGCAGATGAGTCCTGCCATAGATAAGGAGACAGGCTGGGTTCACAGAGGGTGGGAGTCACTGCGAGAGTCCCAAAGCCTGGATGGCCAGCAGATTTTTTGGGAGGGCTATGCATTTGAGGGGCTGTGTAAGGCATGGGCTCAAATCCTGGCTTGGCACCTTCTCATCTGCCTTCTGTGGGCAGCATATAACCCTCTCCATGTCAATCAGAGGAACAACGGGATCCAACCCGCATCTTTGTAGGAGTTAAACAGGATGGATGGAGAGGGTTGCTTGGGCACATTTTGCACCAAGCTGGCGTGCAGCAGCCAAGCCATAATCACGACACAGCGGCGAATTTCTGAAGACTGCCGATGGGGAAGTGGGAACACCAGGGACACCATGAAACCCAGGGCTGTCCAGATGCAGAACCTGAGCTTGGCCAAGCCAGTGTCCTGCCCAAGAGCCCATTTCATAGATAAGGATTGCTGAATCCAGGGAGGGGAAGAGAGCTTTCCTTCGGTCGGAGCTGAAAGAGTTGGCACCAAGCCCGCTCAGGAACCCATCAGGAGTGGTGTGGGAGCCTCCAGCTGACTCTCCCTCTGTGCTTGGGGGTTGGAGTGGCTCAGCCAGTAGAAGCATGGTTTGTGGGGGCTGCAGGGTTTTGGGCTTTTAAATGGTGATGAAATGTATATCTTATCATATCGTATTCTATAGTGTGATGCCTGCCATCTTTGATCTTTGTGATAGTCTTCAAGGACCTTGTCATTCATCTTCTCCAACAGTCCTAGTTAAATGATGCAGCCCGAGCAAGTGACATTGCCAGAGTGAATATTGTCAGTTCAGACATGCAGTGATAACTACAGGTGCCGTCTTGTCTCCTGATGTCAGTTGTCTCTTCTGGGTGACTCAGAGCAGCCAGGACCTCTCTCTCCACACCCCCACTCCACCATCTGCCTCCCCATTCTGGGACCACAGTTCTGACGCTAAGTATAAATCTGCTGTCACTCTTCTTTGGCGGTGAGTCTAGTTGCCTTTGTGGGGGAAATCTAGACTCCCTGGTGTAAGCTTTGAGGACAGTGGCTACCTCCCAGAACCATTCCAGCCACCCTGGAAGTCCTGAAAATTCAGTGGTGTTTGTGGCTGCTGTCCTCCCCTTCCCCTCTCTCCTCTTCCTCACCCTTCTTCTCCTCCTTGGTATTACGTTTTGCTCTTTGAGACGGGTCTCGAGTAGCTCAGGTTGGTCTTGAATTCATTATGTAGCTGATGATGACCTTGAACTTGTAATCCTCCTGCTTCTACCTCCCAAGTTCTGGGAGTACTACCTCCAGCTTTGTCTGTTTGCGTTGCTGGGTATTGAATTCACACATGCATTAGGCAAGTAAAAGTGTCTATGCCTCTGAGCTACAATCTCACTTCCCAGCTGGGGCAACAGGTTCAGGGAGGTGAAATGGCTTGCTCAGCATTCCTTTCCTTTCCTCTTCTCTTTTCTCCTCTCCCTCCCCATCCTTCTTTCCTCTCTCTTCTTTTTCTCTTCTTCTCACTCCTTCCAGGTCTCGTGTATCCCAGGTTAGCCTCAGACTCACTATGTGGCTGAGGATGACCTCGAACACTGATGCTCCTGCCTCTGCATCCTGAGTACAGGTGTGTACCACCTTGTCCAGGACCCAAAGCTCTGTGTGGGTTAGGTCCAACCGAGCCTCCTCATAGCCCTCACTCCCACTTAAGCTCTGTCGCTGTGGTCACTATTTCTTTTGAGTCAGGGCTCCATATGTGACCCTTACTGACCTTGGGCACCAGGGCTCAAGAGATTCTCCTGCCTCGGCTTTCCTCAGCTGCATCTTAGCCAGTTTTATTACAGTTCAAGGACACTGACTTCATGATATGCAGCTGTCGCCAGCACCATCTGCAGCACCTCTTCACCTCTGTAGACCGAAACCCCTGTGCATGGTGGCTTTGCAGTTCCTGGTCACCACCCCAGCTCACCGAAACTTCCTCTCAATGAATTCAGCTACTCTAGGTTCCTTATATCATTCATGTCCTTTGTGCTTGGATTATGTCATTCAGACTCATGTCCTACAGGCTGTAGCATGTGTTGGAACTTATTTATTTTTTGTGACACATCTCAGTGTGTGGCCTAGGCTGGGCCTGAACTGTCTCTGGCCTCCAGTTGCTGGGGTTACAGGTGTGCACCACCACACCCCATTTTTTTCCTTTTTAAGAGTTAGGTTAACATTCCAGTGTATATCTAGACCAAACTGTTTAACCTTCCAAGGATCTGGGATTGTTCGGCCTCCAGGCAACATGTGTGTGTGTGTGTGTGTGTGTGTGTGTGTTTGTATTGGTTTGAGTGTGGCTTTCAGTTCTTTTGGATATACAGATAGGAGTGAAAGCCTTTTTCATTTAAACACAACTCAGACTGTGGCCCCTCCCTGAACTACTTCCCCTGCCTACCCAATGCCCTATGAGTGCTTCTAGGGACACCGAGGGAGGGAAGATGAATGATTTAGGGATGTGGACCTGTACCTACCTGATTCCAAAGCTGTGTGGCTTGTTGGGGGGAGGGGTCAACTCTCCACTGCCATCAGTGTACAGGCAACAGAGAGAGGCTGCCAAATGCTTTATAGGGTTCACTGAAGGGATTTCCCCAGGGCTGGTCAGATGCCCAGAGGCCCTGTAGCTGCAGGGCCTAGTGGTGTGTTTTATCCCAGCACTCAGGAGGCAGAGACAGGCTGACCTCCAGGAGCAGAGTCTAGCCTGGTCTACCTATGAAGATCCAAGCCTGCCAAAGCTCTATAGCGAGATCATATCTAAAGAAGAAAAGGATAATGGTGGAGGCAGGAAGATGGAGGATCAGGAGTTCAAGGCCACCCTTAGCTGTGTAACCAGTTTGAGGCCTGGTTGACTGGACACTGTCTCAACAAGAACCTGAGTTGTTTTTGCAGCGCTGGAGATTTAGCCCAGGCCTTGTGCCAAGCTTCACTACTGGACTGCATCTTCAGACATACACACACACGTCTGAATATATATATATTGCTTTGAAATAGGATTTCACTAAGTTGCCCAGGTTAGCCCTGCTTCTTGAACAGCTGAGGTGACAGGTAAGCACCCCACATGTGGCTAAAACCTTTATTGTTTTTATATTTGTGATATCAGCAGATGGTGATCTAATGTGATACAACACACACACACACACACACACACACACACTCACTCACACACAGGCCCCTAGGATAGAGCAGCCCTGTTGTGGAAGACCGTGATGTACATGACAGCCTCCTCTGTTATTTGCTGCCATGTACAACCCCACCGTGCGCTTCCGGTGTTCCTGTGAGCTCATGTGGCTCTCCCACCTGTCCAGGAAGTAACACTAGAGGGAACTGGTCCAGGCAGGGCCAGGGTGGGAGGCAGACGGAATGGGGTGGGCTTGTGTGCTGGGGAGCAGTGTGTCATCCTGAGGTTTCAAGTATCAGGGGCCAGTGGAGAAACATCTGGGTTTTGACCTCTATGAAACAGCATGAACTGAGACAGCATCTCACTGGAACCTGATAGCACGCCTGTTACAAGTGTCACAAACTGAAAGTGTCAAGGGCCAGAGGTGAGGCCTAATGGAGCCAGGTGCCTGAGGTGGGAGGAGGTTTACGCTAGCCTTGCGGGGATTGTTTGCTTGGCTGGGGTGGTTAGAAATTAAACAGCTCCTGTCCAGGAGCCAGTGGACTGGGAAGAGGAGAGGCGTGCCTGTGGGCAGAGCCTGGCCCTGGAGGCACAAACCCGAGTCTCCTAGGCTACCTTACAGATCCTTTCCTCCTCATCCTTCTTCAGCCCTCAGCCATGTCACTTTCTCAAGGAGGCCTTCTAGGACCTGCCCTAATCCAGTCGAAACCAGCCTGGTTTGCTCATCATAGAAGTGGGCATCTCTCAGGAGCCGGATAGCTTATTCAGTGCTGGCAACTTCTGGCTTAAGGTCTAAGATGCACGAAAGGCTGTTCCTCTTGGGTTCTTAAATACCTGGGTGAGGGTGTGGCTGCTTGTGGCTGGCCAAGGAGGCTGTTTCCTCAGGGCTCGTGCTTGGGGACTGGCTTCCCAGATGGGTGAGTCTCTTCTTCACTGACTCAGCTAGGATGCAGACACACTGGTCACTCAGTGGTTTCGGGAAGGCTGCAGCCTCTGAGGCTGCTGAGCAGGGATGTTAGATCACCATCTACTGTCCAGAATGGGTTCGGGCCCAGGCAAAACAGACGCTGGGGAGTCTCCATTCCAGATGTTTTGAATGCCCTGGTTTCTTAGGGCTTAACATGTACCTGGTTCTATGCCCGACACTTCATGTTCATGTTCATGTTCAATGTTCTCTAATAGGCTTCCAGTGCCATTTCTGGGTCTGACCCCGTGAACAAAACAGACACAAATCCATCCTTGCTACAGGGAAGATGCAGGCAGACGAATAGGAAGCAAAGAATATTAGAGTCCTATAAAGAAAAAAAACAAACTGGAGAAGGGACAGGGGGTCCCAAGGAGCTGTTCAAGGCTGTTCAAGTTCAAGGCTGGCCTTGAGCTTTTGAGCTTCCTGCCTCAGGGATTACAGGCAGGAGCCACCACACCTGATCTGCAGATGTACATGCAAACAAAACATCGATATTCTAAAAAATAAACATTAAGAAACAACTTTAACCCCCTGCTTCATTCTCACAACTACTGTGAAGAGTGGCTACTGTCGAGATCCCTGTTTTATGGAAGGTGAACCTGGCTCAGAGGTTGGATGACAGGGCCACACAGGTCACTCATCAGTGGCAGCTGGCCTTGTGGCGGTTTGATTGCTCCCTCTACCTAAGCGATAAATGGCGTGACCCCAGTCCACTCCTCTGCTGCCTGCAGGATTTGTGGTCACGTATGGATTCAGTTTCAGTCTCGGGGGGCTAGAAAGTGAAATGGGGGTCATCTCCCCAGCTCAGCGCGGACTTGAAGACTGAGGTGGTGGGCGCTGTGTGCCCATGTGGGGAAGGGGACTGATGAGGCCGCCGTCCCTGCCTCCCCTAGGCCTCCTGCCTCTGCGGCTCTGCACCCTGCATCCTCTGCGGCTGTTGCCCCTCAACCCGAAACTCCACCGTGAGCCGCCTCCTCTTCACCGGCTTTCTCTTCTTGGGGGTGCTGGTGTCCATTATCATGCTGAGCCCCGGAGTGGAGAGCCAGCTTTACAAGGTTAGTGTCGGGGAAGGGGGCTGGGAGGGCACCGGGAACACCCCGCCCTCCACAGTCAAGTTAAGGGGACTGAAGTTCGGTGGGCCGCTGGTTGTGCGGGGGGCGGGGCTGGGAGGCTCCCCGTGGAGAATCCCACTCATCACGACTGCCCTCTATAGGCAGGTCCCGGGAGTGAGTCTCTCCTAGAGGGCCCAGGCTGGGAATTCTCGCTTTACCTTGGCGCGGCCCCCCTGGGGGCTTTTAGGCTTGTGTATAGGTGTGGATCCCTGCGGAGTGCGTAGAAAGGCCGACTCTCCCGGGGGGGGGGGGGGTCCGGCAGGCCTCTTAGGGGTTCTACTGAAGGTGAAGACCGTTCTGGGAACCTGAGATGGAGGGTGGGGGTGGGCGGTGGGGGGTGGCGGGTTGTGGCCGCAGGGACATAATGGTCAGCTAGACGGGAGCTGTGGTGGGCTAGGGGTCTGGGAGGTCAGCCCCACAGCGGGTGGGAAACAGGCTGTGGAGATGGAGGCGGGCTCAGACAGGATGGGAGGCTACAGGTGGGTGGGGCCCTCAAGTCGCCCTTTTGTCTCCACAGCTGCCCTGGGTGTGTGAGGACACAGCCCAGCAACCCGTGGTCCTGCAGGGCCCCCTGGACTGCGGCTCCCTGCTGGGTTTCCGCGCCGTCTACCGTATGTGCTTCGCCACAGCAGCCTTTTTCTTCTTCTTCATGCTGCTCATGATCTGTGTCCGCAGTAGCCGGGACCCCCGAGCAGCCATCCAGAATGGGTGAGGGGCGACCACCCTGGCCCACTCCCCTGGAGGGCTTTTCTTCCCTCTGCTTTTTCCGATGTCTGTCAGATCACCAGGAAGACCCTTCCCCTCTCTCAGGACCTGTTTCTTGGGGTGGAGGTTCTGGGCTGCCTCTGCTCTGCCTCTGAATGGCCCTGCGTCCACTCAGCTTCCCCCTTCATTTCTCCTACAGGTTTTGGTTTTTTAAGTTCCTGATGCTTGTGGGTATCACCGTGGGTGCCTTCTACATCCCTGATGGCTCCTTTCCCAAGAGTAGGTGGCTCCAGGGACAAGGGAGGGTGGGAGAGTGTGGGTGACTCTTTGCCATGGCATCACACTGACTCCAGGTGGCAGGAGGTCCTCCATATTCCTTCACCAGATAGCATCCTGGTGCTGGGTTTTGAAGCCTGAGGGTAACGGCAGGTGGGCCCTCCTTGGCTAAACCATGTCCCCCATGCGGAGTACAGCATGAGTGACTGGTGAATGAGTGTCTGTGTTTGAGCGAGAACACTGAATGAAGACACGCTATGAACCCTGGGGATCTGCCGTCCCCACAGCTGCTCCGGTGGCCCCAACCCCCTGCCTCACTGCCCTTTCCCCACAGTCTGGTTCTACTTTGGCGTCGTGGGCTCCTTCCTCTTCATCCTCATCCAGCTGATCCTGTTCATTGACTTTGCCCACTCCTGGAACCAGCGGTGGCTGTGCAAGGCCGAGGAATGTGACTCCCCAGCCTGGTATGCAGGTCAGTGCCATGTGGCCTCCACATTGAGGGGCTGGGTGCCGGATGCAGGGTCTGAAGTTGAGGAAGTTTGGGGATGGGGTGGGGGGAGGAAGAGACTGATCATGGGAAGCTACCTAAGGGGTCCTGAGGGTTGAGGTCACTTGCTTCTGTAGGATCGACTGCACACGGCAGGCAATGTGCCAGGCCCTTTTGACGGTGGCTCAGCCATACTTTAATGGTGTCTGGCCATTGACATCCTAGCAGAAGATTGCCCTGCTGACTTTCTTACCCTTATTGTAAGCCTGCAAGGTAGGCTGAGCTAGCACTCATTGCCCTTCCGAAATAGGAGAACCTGAGTGTGTTTCTAGAACCCACATAAGAAGCACAAGGTAAGCCAGGCAGTGGTGGCACACGCCTTTAATCCCAGCACTCAGGAGACAGATGCAGGAGGATCTTTGAGTCCAAGGCCAGCCCGGTCTACAGAGCAAGTCCCAGGACAGCCAGAGCTACACAGGAAAAATTTGTCTCATTAGAAAGAAAGAAAGAAAAAAAAAAAAAAAGAAAGAAAGAAAGAAAGAGAGGAAGGAAGGAAGGAAGGAAGGAAGGAAGGAAGGAAGGCCACCATAGAAGAATGCTGCTAGCTGGCTTGCTCATGGGCTCATGCTTAATTAGCCATCTTATACAGCTGAGGACTGCCTGCTTAGGGAATGGTGCCGCCCACAGTGGGCTGGGCCCTCCTACATCAATTAATAAGCAAGGCAATCTCTCACAGGCCAGTCTGATTGGCGAAGCTCTTCATTTGGGACTCCTTTCTCAAGTGACTATAGGTTGTGCCAAGTTGACAGTTAAAGCTAACCCTGACAGAGGCAACAGGCAACGACATTTGTCACACAAACCTAGTGACCTGAATTTGGTTCCCATAATTTATGTAAATGTGGGAGGAGACCATTGACTCCACAGAGTTGTCCTCTGACTTTCACGTGTGTGCCATAGTACACATGCTCCCGTACATATAACAAACTCACACAGGATAGTAGTTTAAAAAAAAAAAAGTAAGGAAGTTAGGTATGGTACTCACACTTGTATTCCCAGCATTTTGGAGGTGGAGAAAGGAGGGTCAAGAGTTCAAGGCAAACTTCTACTAAATAGGGAGTTGGAGTCCAGGCTGAGCTACATGAGACATATCCCTTCTTTAAAAACACACAAAGGATTCTGGTGTGACGGTTCGTACTTTAATCTCAGCACTCAGTGGACAGAGGCCAGTGGAGCTCTGTGAGTTTGAGGCCAGCCTGGTCTACATAGCAAGTTCCAGGCTATACAGAGAGACCCTGTCTCAAAATAACAACTGTAAAAGGAGGATCAGTGGGACAGTTTTAGAAAATGCAATATTTTCAGTTTGAATTGGAGTCTGGGTTTATTGCTGGATTATTCATTACAAAAACTTTAGCACATTCAAGCTACAAGGCTGCTGAAGTTGCCTGACCCAAACTTGAACTTCAGGTGGTGAGTGAACATACAATGGAGTGTAAAAGCTGGGTCTCTCATATCCTATACAGTCCATATATCCTATGTGTGTCTGCCTGCACGTATGTCTGTGCACTGTGTGTGTGCCTGGTGGAGGCCAGAAGAGGTCGCATCACCTGGAACTGGAGTTACGGATGGTTGTGAGCCACTGTGTGGGTGCTGGGCACTGAATCCTAGTCCTTTGTGAGAGCAATGAGCAAATTATCTTGAATGACAGAGGTACAATGGTGTTTTGTACAAAGACACCTACAGCCCTGTGATGTCTCTCTTGTACTCAGAGAATGTGAGTCACTATGGATTGGGTTGGGACAGGAACTCACAAAAGTGCTGTGGGGAGCCACTCCCTACATCAAGAAACTGAGGCCTGTGGCTGGAGAGTGGCTGCAGCCCCCTGGGGTAGTCAGAGGTGGGTTCCTGCCTCTGCCTCCCGGTTCTGAACCTTCGCTTGTCACCCCTCTGCCCAGGCCTTTTCTTCTTCACCTTCCTCTTCTACCTGGCATCCATCGCTGCTGTGGCGCTGATGTTCATCTATTACACGGAGTCTGGCGCCTGCCACGAGGGCAAGGTCTTTATCAGCCTCAACCTCACCTTCTGTGTGTGTGTCTCCATTGTCGCCGTCCTGCCCAAGGTCCAGGTGAGCCTGCCCAGTGGCCCAATCCCGGGCCAAGTCCCATGCAGGTAGGACTTCATGTAGGAAGTTGAGTCCTTGGGCAGGGGCTGACGACGGGTCACAGAAACTTGGGCTGTGTTTACAGGCCTCCTAAGCTCCTGGTCTCCTCATTTGCCAGTCAAGAGGAATGATCTTCAGGGTTCAAAAGGAGGTATCGGAGAGTGGGTTACAGTTTCCTGACATCCCCTCCCAGACCCTCTGAGACAATGAATGGGGCTGGCAGAACGGTCCTTTGTTCTTCAGAGAGTATCTCTGACCTTAGTCTAGACACACAGGGACTTCCCAGTTTGGATCTCAGTGTTCACAGGCAGCATAAGTGTTCGTGACTCCCAAACACTCCAGTCACGAAGACAAAGGTTGGGGTCCTCTCCTCCACTCAGAGCCTTCACTTCCCACTGCGAAGGTTGAAGCCAATGGAGGGTGATGCATGCGGGGCTCATTTGGTGGGCCCCTGCTTGTCACCAAGCTCTGCTATACATGTTGGGGATATGGCTATGCGGAAGAAGGAGAGGAATAGCTGGCCATTAGTGGTACCTGTCATTCACATCCCTCACTCCTTGTCATCCCCACTTTATGGAGAAGCAAACAGGCTTAAAGGAATGGGAAATGTCTCAGCTGGTAAAGTGCTGTCTGTACAAGCTTGAGTTTGGTCCCCAGTACCCATGCCAAAAAGGTCAGCTCTGCTTACAATCCAAGAGCTGGGGAGGTAAGGCCAGCCAGAGCAGCCAAATCAGCAAGCAGCAGGTTCTACTGAGAGCTTTTGTCTCTTAAGAACAAAGGAGCCAGCTTCTGAGAGACAACAGCTGAGGCTGTCCTCTGGCCTCCATATACATGTGTGTGCACACACACACACCCTTCTACAAAAAGAAGACAAAGAGGACAGTTAGCCAAGACTAGTCAATAGTAGAGCTGGGATTTGAACCAAGGCGGGCTGGCTCCAGAGCTTGCACATGTGCTGAGACCTGGTGGGGGAAAAAAATCCAGCAACAGGAGTCAAGGCCAAACAAAGCAAGTCTGGTTGCAGAGCTTTGTGGAGCAAAGGCTGGTAGGGCAGGAACCGCCACAGCAGAGGCTCAGGGTCTCATTTCCCCTGCTCCAGCTCACCTCCCCACTCCTTGTGGCAGAGGGGCCAGAAATTTGTCAGGTTTCAAAGCCGCTTCAGTTTGGGAGAGGCTTGCAGAGCAGGTTGCAGGGTCTGGGTGTCTGGGGTATGATGGGGGAGGGGGAGGTGAAGCTGAGCAAACTAGAGAAGCCCACCTGAGCACTTGCAGAAGAAAAGGCGCTGGCCATTTGGGGTGTCAAGGAAAAGAAATAGGGCGCTGGTTCTGGGTAGGAAGGAGCTGTGGGGTGGGTGACCTGAGCTCTTACCTATGGACTGTTTATTGCCAGAACGCCCAGCCCAACTCAGGTCTGCTGCAGGCCTCCGTCATCACCCTGTACACCATGTTTGTCACCTGGTCTGCCCTATCCAATGTCCCTGGTGAGTGTGAGACAGGTTGCTGGTCCAGCAGTGAACATATCAGGGACATCACAGGGGTCTAGGACACCCAGAGGCTCCGTCTTGGTGGGTAGAGGGGGTGTGGAGGAGTGGGAACGAAGGTCTTAACTGCTCCTGGAGTTTTCTTTCGTTGTATCTGCCATGTGCTGTCTGCTGCTGGTTGGGCCTTAGAGTGTTGTGTGTGTGTTTGTGTGTGTGTGTGTGTGTGTTAGTGTGTTTGTCTGTTCTCTTGGGTCAGTTCTCTGCCTATCTCCAGAGTTCTTTGACTCCTCGATCCCGTCAGCTAGAGGTTAAAGGTGCCTGCATTCCTTCCCCAGACCAAAAATGCAACCCTCACCTGCCCACTAGAAACGGAACAGGCCAGGTGGACCTGGAGGACTACAGCACGGTGTGGTGGGATGCCCCAAGCATCGTGGGTCTCGTCATCTTCATCCTGTGCACCTTCTTCATTAGGTACCATGGGCCTGGGCTGGGGAAGTGAGGGAGGACTGGGGAGCTTCCTACTGCTGAGATAACGCGGTGACCAAAAGCAATGTGGTGAGGAATTATGCTCCATCATGGAGGAACACTGGTTACTGGTTTGCTTTCGGTGGCTTGGCTTATTCAGTTTGCTTTCTTTCTTTCTTTCTTTCTTTCCTTTCTTTCTTTCTTTCTTTCTTTCTTTCTTTCTTTCTTTCTTTCTCTCTCTCTCTCTCTCTCTCTCTCTTTCTTTCTTTTTTTTTGCATGTGTGTATGTAAATATTTTTTCTTTTTTTTTAATTTTTATTTTTTTATATTAATTACAGGTTATTTACTTTGTATCCCAGCTGTAGCCCCCTCCCTCATTTCCTCCCAATCCCACCCTCCGTCCCTCATCTCTTCCCTGCCCCTCCCCCAGTCCACTGATAGGGGAGGTCCTCCTCCCCTTCCATCTGACCCTAGTTTATCAGGTCTCATCAGGACCGGCTGCAATGACCTCCTCTGTGGCCTAGCAAGGCTGCTCCTTCCTCGGGGGCGGGGGGATGTCAAAGAGCCCGCCACTGAGTTCATGTCAGAGACAGTCCCTGTCAGTTTGCTCTCTTATACAATTCAGGCTCATCTGCCCAGGGGTGGCATTACCCACAGTAGGCCAGGCCCTCCCACATCAGTCCTTAATTATAAAAATGACCCTTTTAGTTGGTTCTGTCCATGGGGATTGAACTCAGGTCATCAGGCTTGGCAGCAGGTGACTTGATCTGCTGAGCCATGTCCCTCCCTGGTCCTGTTAATTATTTTCGTGAAAACTTTTTTTATATATATGTAACATTTATTAAAGCAACGCTGTAGGTCAATAGAGATAGCAAAGAACCAAAGTATTAAGGCACAAGCTGTAGAAGATCCCAAGTAAAACTCCAAAATATCTAATGCACTGATTCATTTGTTAGCTAACCAGAGGCTCAAGCAAGGCCAGCATGCAGATAGTAAAGCACAGGCGTTTAAGAAAATTGTTCTTGCCTATGTGAGCATGATGCGTGCAGGAGTGCGTGTACCATGGCATATATGTGAGCGTCAGAAGACGAGTGGCTGAAGTCAGTTCTCCCCTTCCACCTTCACATGGGTCCTGAGGATGAAACTCAGATCTCCTGGCTTGTACAGCTAGTACCTTTGCCTCACCCAGCCACCTTGCCAACTCATGGCTTCTTTTCTGACCCTCCCTCTGCCTTCATTTCATAACTATGAAAAAGGCGATTGCTAAGGCGAAATCCTGAAGACTAAGGAAGCTTAAAGCTTCCAGGTGTGGTGCTCATGCCAGTAATCCCAACCTTTGGGAGGCAGAGGCAGGAGGATTGCTGTGAGTTTTAGAACAACCTGGGCTACACAGTGTGGCTGAGTTCCAGGCCAGCCTGGAGGACGTGAGGCTGTCCACAGAACAACCAGAGTGCCGGGATGAAGGCTCAGTGGAGAAAGTACAGGCTGTGCAAACATGAGGACCTGAGTTTAGGTCCCCAGCGTGTAGCTACAGCACGCTACTGTAAACCCAGCCCTGCAAGGTGGAGACAGGGGTATCTCAGGAGCTTGCTGGTTAGTCAGGGTATCTGAAATGTCAAGTTCCAGGTTCAATAAGAGACCCTGTCTCAACAAATAAAGTGGATGAGCAGTTGAAGAAGAAACCTAACATCATCTTCTGGCTGGCACAGGTGTACACACACCCACACACACACCCACACACACACACACTGTTACTACAGGCAAGGACACCCACATATCCACGATCACACATACGCCCCCAAACCAGCCTGTATTAATTTTCTCTCTGTTGCTGTGAGAAACACCATGATCAAAAGCAACTTGGGAGGAGAGGATTTATTTCAGTTTTTACTTCCACATGCCAAATGCTTCACCACAGAAAAATGTCAGAACAGAAGTCAAGGCAGGAACCTGGAAGCAGGAAATGAAGCAGGAGCCGTGGAGGACCACCGCTCTCTGGCTTACTCCCCATGGCTTGCTCGGCTGCTGTCTAGGCCACCCACAGTGATCTGGGTCCTTCTGGGTCCTCCTATATCAACACTTTATCAAGACGATGTTCTAAAGACTAGCCTACACACTGTTCCGATGGAGGCAATTCCTCGGTTGAGATTCCCTCTTCCTAGAAGACCCTGGTTTGTGTCAAATTGACAAAAACTTAACCAGCAAAACCTTGAGGAATGAGGCTCCTGGTCTGGTTGGTGTTTTTCAGTACTTGGTCTCAGCACCTGTTCTGGAAATAGTACTAAAGGATCATTTATTTTATACCCTGTACTGGGCATGCGTGACACTTTGAAGGAATCCAGGGTTCACAAAGGGTGTATTTTACCCAGGGACGTAAGGAGATGGAGTAGAGTTGAGAGGCTGAACAGTTTCCTGGGCCTCCAAGGAGCCTGGACCACCTGATTCTAGTGTTATGATCAGCTTCATGGCTCCCTGGGCCACACCCTGCTGTGTCTGCCCATCTCTGCGGCCCTAACAGCCTGCCTTCCTCTCCCACAGTCTTCGATCCTCTGACCACCGGCAGGTGAACAGCCTGATGCAGACGGAGGAGTGTGCAGTAGAGGCTGTCCAGCAGCAGCAGGTGGCCGTCAGTGGGGGCCGAGCCTATGACAATGAACAAGATGGCGTCACCTACAGCTATTCCTTCTTTCACTTCTGCCTGGTGCTGGCCTCCCTGCATGTCATGATGACGCTCACCAACTGGTACAGGTAATGCCGCAGCAGCCTGGTGGGCAGGAGGAGCCAGCCAGCCCGAGGTGGCTGGCATTTCCTCCGGCCTTTTGTGGGTATTCCGGTCTCTGCTCGAGGCTTGGAAACCTAGCTGGCAGGGTCTGTCTTAGATTTCCCCAAGCCTACCTTGCTGTGCCTTTATTGGTCCACTTTTGCTAAGAGATGGAAAGGGACAGATAGGAGGCAGGCTTGAATGAGCGGGGTGACCATGTTTGCAGATCAGGGCTGGATTGCGGGGGAGTCCAGTGTGGGATGCTTGGAGGGGCAGGATTTGAATATGGAAGTCACAGAATGAAAAGTTGGAGTCAACAGGTCTAGAGTTGGGACCATTGAGAGCTGCATCTTGTCAGGACTATTGGGGAGCAATAGTCCATCAGTATGCACCGGGGTAAGGTCAGTTGATTAAAATTAAGGTTCAGAGGCAATCAAACCAGTAGAGGGACAAGAAGCTGAAGTCGGGGTAAATAAGGTCAGAGGTCAAGGCTGAGCTAGTGGATTAAGAGCCAAAGTCAAGCCAGCCAAGGTGGCACACACCTGTAATCCCAGCACTCAGGGAGGCAGAGGCAGGCTGATCTCTGTGAATTTGAAGCTAGCCTGGTCTACAGAGTGAGTCCAGGATAACTAAGGTTACACAGAGACACTCTATCTCAAGTCCCCCTCCCCCCCAAAAAAAAGAACCAAAGTCAATTCAAGCAGGATTAAGGTCTGGAGTTCATCAATCCTCAGGGAGGAGGAGCCAGAGAACTAGGTGACAGAGTGCTAAAGATGGGGTTTCTGTGTATAGCTCAGGTGGGCCTTGAACTTGAGATCCCCCTGCCTCACTTCCTGAGAGGCAGGGATTACATGCCTGGGCCACCAGCACCTAGGACTTTTTTGTTTTGCTTTTGATACAGATTCTCATGTAGCCCAGGCTGGTCTCGAACTTCTGTAGTCAAGGATGATCTTGAACTCCTGAGCTTGTTGCCTCTGCCTCTCAAGTGCTGGGATACTAGGTGTGCATCAGTATGCCAGGGTGACAAGGTGAGGGATCAGGAGTCAAGTCAAATCAAGGCCTAGAACTATAGCCTGGATTGGAATTGAGCTTAAGTTTGGTTCTGTGGTCCAGGGTCATAGGCCAGGTGTCTCCAGTGTGAGACACAGGGATTGGAGTTACAGGGCCACGGTCGAATTTAGATGTCAGGGAATAAGACTGAGGTCACAGGACTGGGGGCCGGGCTCATGAGCCTGATGGTGTGTTCCAGCCCTGGTGAGACCCGGAAGATGCTCAGCACGTGGACCTCCGTGTGGGTGAAGATCTGCGCCAGCTGGGCGGGGCTTCTTCTCTACCTGTGGACTCTGGTGGCCCCCCTGCTCCTGCCCAACAGGGACTTCAGCTGAGGATGCCCTGCAGCCTGCCTACCTGGTGCCTTGGGGCTCAACAAGGGTCAGCCCACCCTGTGGGCCACACCTACCCACCCTCTTCGAGGACCTGCCCCGGTCAGGACCCTCCCTTCTCAGGGCCTCCAAGGTCTGTGGGATATTATGCTCTGACCCAAGCCCCACTTTCCCTGCCCGTGGCCATTCACACCCACCCTTGGGACAGAAGTAACACCTGTTCTCAGGGTCCCCAGAAGAGGGCATAAAAAGAGTGAGTGGCCCAGAGCTTCTCAGCTGTCAGGGGGTGCTCACCCCCCTGGGGCGCCGACAGCAAGGCCTGTGTTCCAGGCCTCCAGAGCCCACCCCCTTCCTAGACACGTGCCTTACTGAGTCTCTAAGACTTCACTCAATAAACATGCTTGTACATGTGTGTGCCTTCCATGTCCTGTGTTCCTCACCCTCGATGCCAAGCCCCATGCCTCCCTGAGCTTGATGCCATGGGAGTCCAGAGAAGGCCCATGCAGTCTCAGGCCTTGGAACACCTGGGAAAGGGCTTGTGCCCTGGAGCCACCAAGCCTACCTGGCTATGCGACCCGGAGGAGGCTGGGGCACCCAGCTCTTCCGTGATAAGAGGAGAGTGGTGCCGCCTGGTCAGCCAGTGGCTTCTGCGATGGCTCAGGGAGTGGCCTGTGGCCTGGACTCAGCCAGAGATGCTCAGAAAAAGCTCCTGGTGTGAGGGTCGCAGACAGGCTCCTGTTACTCCACTGCAGACCGTTCGGCCCGCCCACTTGTGGGTGTGGCCTGTAGGTAGGTCTCTGGCAGTCCGGTTGGGGGCTGTTTGCAGTCTTGGCTGGGACACAGCCACCTCCCAGGTACCCTCGGGGTTTCGGGAGTGCAGAGATGAAATAGGCACCCTGGAAACTGAGCAGGAAGAGTTGGGCCAAGAGGAGTGACAAGTGGTGGAGGCACAGAAGCCCAAGGATGTGGGGCTCAAGAGCAAGTACAAACTGGCTGGAGTGTGGAGGGCATGGGGGAGTCAGAGGAGAGTGAGAAGATAGGGATGGCACAGAGCCCCGTGGGCTGTGGAGAGACCAGGTTATCCCACAGAGGGAAGCCATGGGGTGCTGAGGCAGGAGAATGCCTAAAGGTGTGATCTCGGGACTGATGCTCCCAGAAGTCTATAGCTGAATTGCCGTGGAGTCACATTGTATTTTGGACAGATTTCCCTGGGGGAGGTGAGGCAGTCGGTGGCCGGAGCAGGGGGGCGGAGGAAGGCTCTCTCCGTAGGGATGGGTCTGGATGATGGGGTGGATCCCTACGCCTCTCTGCTGGAGAACCCTCTCCACGAGGTGGTCTGAGCACCCTGCAGCACAAATGTTATCCTTCCCTTGTTTCTCCTTTGGGAGGAAAAAATATGCCCGTGGTGTTCCTCGTGATCTGTGCGTTTGTAGAGCTTGATTAGCCAGGTGTGGTGGCCATGCCTTTAATCCCAGCACTCAGGAGGCAGAGGCAGGCAGAAATCGGAGCTCTGTGAGTTGGAGACCAGCCTGGTCTACAAAGTGAGTTCCAGAACAGCCAGGGCCATTACACAGAGAAACCCTGCCTCAAACAAAAACAAAACAAGACAACAACAACAAAAGAAGTGGTTGTAGGTTTGTGATAGCCTCAGATTGTTCACTTAGTGTGTTGTATGCAAGGGGCCATGCTGGGCCGTGCTGGGCCGAGCTGGAGGTATGGGGGCGGGGCAGAACCACCCGTTCCTCTGAGCTGGGGAAGGTAGGGTTGTCCCCACCCACCAGGGCAGGGATCTGGCTTAGCTGTCCCCTCCCCTTCTGCTGCCCAGTGATTACAAGTGCGTGAGGGTGCATGAGGCAGGTGAAGGGAAAGGCATGGACGTCTCCTATATCAGACCGCAGCCCTGGGCACTCTGGCCACCAGGAGGCAGCAGCACACACAAAGATGCTCACATTTGCTGCAGATGCCCCGTCCAACCTCAAGGCTCTTTCTAGCTGTTCCCAGGCCAGAGGCTGGTTCACCACAGAGCAGAAGAATCGAGCCCCATAACACCTCCTGCTCCCCAGCCTCTCCCCAGACCCACAGGCAGCTGCAGTAATTTTGCTGAGTGCTTTTGCATTTTGTCTCCTGAAGCTTAAGAAGGGGCCTGGGAGGCAGATCCGTGTTTAAGAGCGCTAGCTGCTCTTGCAGAGGACCCGAGTTTGATTCCCAGCACCCACATGGGGTGACATAATTGCCTACAACTCTAGTTCCAGGGAATGCAGCACCTCTTCTGGCCCTCCCGGGTGCTGCATGTATGTGGTGCACATACGGATAAACAGGCACACACATGCAAATAGCAAGTAGGTAAAGGAGTAAGGCGTGGAGTGGTGGCACACGCCTTTAATCCCAGCACTAGGGAGACAGAGGCAGATGGATGTCTATGAGTTCAGGGCCAGCCTAGTCTCCACAAGCAAGTTCCAGGCCAGCCAGGGCTACAGAGTGGGACTCTACCTCAAAATAAATAGAGGACTGGAGAGATGGCTCAGCAGTTAACAGCACTGGCTGCTCTCCCAGGAGTCCCAGGTTCAATTCCCAGTGTTCATAGAGCAGCTAACAATGACCTGTAGTTCCAGACCGGGAGGATCTAACACCCTCTTTCGGCTCCCTCAGGTACTGCATGCAGGCTGTGCACAGACACAGATGCAGGCAAAATAACTGTGCTCTTAAAAATAAAAACAAATACATCTTTAAAAATACAGTTTCGGGGGCTGGAGAGATGGCTCAGCAGTTAAGAGCACTGGCTGTGCTTCCTTAGAGGTCCTGAGTTCAATTCCCAGCAACCACATGGTGGCTCACAACCATCTGTAATGGGATCTGATTTCCTCTTCTGGTGTGCATGAAAACAGAGCACTGGTATAAGTAAATAAATAAATAAAATAAAATAAATACATTTTAAAAAAACTTGAGACAGTGTTTCTCTCAGTCCTGGCTGTCCTGGAACTTGCTCTGGCGACCAGGCTGGCCTCAGACTCACAAAGATCCTCCTGCCTCTGCCTCTCAAGTGCTGGGATTAAAGGCATGTGTCACCACACCCAGCTAAAATTAAGAATCTTAAGTTAAAAAAAAAATCATGGTTACTGTTCATGGTAAGTTTTGCTGAGAGCATCTCTTCTGATACTCATTCCCGTCTAAATCGGCGAAGATGCTGGGAATGGGCAACTTGACTCCCCAATTAGCTGCTATTGAATTCTCCTGTTGTCTCAGCTGCCTTGAGCAAACAGCCAGCCTGGCTGCCCTGATGCCAGCACCAGCCTTCTGGAACACTCCACAGACGCCTTGAGACAACTGTACAAAAGACGGTAGCTAATTGCCTTGGCTCCTGAGGGCTCAGTCCTAGCCAGGGCTGGTTGGAAGAGTTTGTAGCAGACTTTTTGCACTTACAAAGTTTGATGTATAAGTTTAGGTTAAGACTCTCTATAGTTTTTCCTCTCACCATCCTTTCATCCAAGAAATTTTACTTGACTACACATGCGCGCGCACACACACACACACACACACACACGTACACAAATCAAACATCTACTAACCATTACTTTTAAAAAGTTCTCTGTATGCATATACTTTTTCCAGTTGTGAACATGAAGACAGATTTGTATACCAATGTAATAGATGCGTTTATTTTTGTATAAAGAATTAAATCTTGTTTAAATTTTTTTTTTTTTTTTTTGTACTACAGGCCACAGAGCATTTTCAATATTTTTCAGAGTTGATCCACGTTTGGATTTTATAATTGTCAGTGTTGAGAACACCGCTTTGCATAAATACATGGTGTAAGATGGTGTAAGTGTAAGAAGGAGCCGGTAGCTGGGGCTGCTTCTCTAAGAGCAGGGGATTCTGTACGTACAGTGACGACGCTACAGTTCATGACATACGACAGTTTATAACCTGAGCTGAGGTTTTTCAGGCAGCACTGGAGGTGTGTGGCCTGATGGCAGGCCCTGCTCAGACCCCAGGCTGCAGCACGGTCTCACAATGCGACACGGGTGAACTGGGCCAGAAACACCTCAAATTCCTCATGCATTTGATTTTGAATTAAGTTTTGGTGGGATTCTACATGAGTGAAGTCACTGTCCACAGTTTCAGAAGCTTTGCTTTGAGGCCGGAGAGATGGCTCGGCGGCTAGGAGCACTTGTTGCTCTTGCAGAAGAGTGAGAGGAGGAGGGAGGAGGATGGGCAGGAGTGCGAGAAGGTGATGGTGAATTGCTGTTCTAGATAACCCAGCAACTGCATCCCCCTTGGCCAGAGGAAGAGTGTTTCTGGTGGAGGGACCGAGTACAAGGCCAGGTCATGACTGGGGAAGCTGCAGACACCATCTTTACAGCAGCAGCGACACCCCAGAAGCAGTTACTGTCTGTTTGGCAGCTGTAGAGGGTCAAGGCAGCTGCTTGACGGATATAGACGTCCTGGTGGCTTTGGCAGCAGTCCTGGCACCTCTTGCCTAGCTTCTGAACCCTGGTGTTGGGCTCCCGAAGATCCCTGCGTAGGACTGGCACCAGGTTCCCGAGCCCAAGGCCCTGGCTTCTCAGTGTCGGCAATAGTACAACTGCTGAGGTAGCAGGAGGACTTGGTACAGCCACTTGATAGCTGAAGACGCGGCTGTTGAGGACCCAGAACCGCCCACTGGCTGCACCCGCAGACCTGAACCTGCCAAGCGGTGCTGGTAAGGCACTGGGAACCACCCACTGATCCTGCCACTCAGGCTGAGAACTGTAACCCCCGGCTGCTGGGGAGGGCCAAAAAACCGGAAGCCCGATCCGGAAGCCTGCACAGCAAGTCTATCACACTAGAGGGCGCTCCTTGCCGCTGCTCACCCTTGTCTGCGGCTATGGCTTTCTGTGGCCAAACACAAAAGGGGGAGGCTGCCTGGGAGCGGTGTTTGTAGACCTTCTAGAAATCTATCCATAATTTCTATCCAGGTGGAACAGGAGAAACCTCGGCCAGGTGAGTGGTGACAGGGAGAGACATGGGCTGATGCAGTCAGGGTGGGGAGCGGAGGAAGGGACAGATGACCATTGCTTGTGGCACGTGGTCATTACAATTCTCAAAGTAATTTGTTTTCTGTATTAGAAAACGAACCTAGGGCCTCTGGCAAGTAGTGCTCTTCTGTGGGAATATACACGGGGCTACCTTTTTAACTTTTATTTTGAGAAGCCACGTTGCACAGACTGGCCTTGAATTCACTGTGTAGAGCCAAAGCAATCTTACAAAACTGACTGAATGAAAGCCACCCATGCGCTTTAACCTAGAAGATTCTGTAATCTGCAGAACAGAACAAAGCAGAAGCATGGAAGAGTGGAGGCACAAAACACAAGCCTGGAAGGATGCAGGTACCCTACATGGAAGGATGCAGGCAGGATGGAAATATCAAAGATGTTGTTGGGCAGCATTAATCACAACAAAGCTGGAAGCAAACTGAAAGCCTCCCTGGGAAGGAATGGGTACGGTTAAATAAATGTAACTACTCCTTCGCAGAAAATGAGTTACAGAGGATGAATCAGCTTTAGATCTGGAGGGTTCTCGGTCTGGGCTTTGAGAACAGGAAGACGAGAAGAAGTTTGTATTTTTAAAATGGTCCCGTGTGAGCTGGGGTTCCACTGCTGAGATTAAAGCACCGTGACCAAAGCGACCCGGGGAGGAAAGGGTTTATTTTGGCTTACACTTCCTGGTAGGGGTCTAATCCATCACTGTGGAAATTCAGGGCAGGAGCCTGGAGGCAGGAAATGACGCAGAGGCCATAAAGCAGTGCTGTGTACAGGCCTGTTCCTCATGCCTTGCTCAGACTGCTGTCTTTTTTTTTTAAATATATATTTTATTTATTTATTATGTATACAATGTTCTATCTGCATATACACTTGCATATATATGCCAGAAGAAGGCAATGCATCTTATTATAGATGGTTGTGAGCTACCATGTGGTTGCTGGGAATTGAACTCAGGACCTCTGGAAGAGCAGGCAGTACTCTTAACCTCTGAGCCATCTCTCCAGCCCTCAGCCTGCTTTCTTACAGCAGCCAGGACCATGGTCCAGCCCAATCTTTAGGAGGCATTTTCTTAATTAAGGTTTCCTCCTCTCAGATGATGCTAGCTTGGGTCAAGCTGATACAAAACCAGTCAACACAGGTCCTTTAAATTTGTGTGTGTGTGTGTGTGTGTGTGTATATATATATATATATATATATATATATATATATATATATAGCTTTTTTGAGACAGGGTTTCCCTGTGTAGCCTTGGCTGTCCTGGACTTGCTTTGTAGACCAGGCTGGCCTTGAACTCACAGCAATCCACCTGCCTCTGCCTCCCAGGTGCTGGGACCACAGGCATGCACCACCATTCCTGGTTAATATTTATTTTAATGTAAATGTGGGTGTCTTCGGAGGCCAGAGGGAGGTGGCAGATCTCCCGAAGCTGGAGTTACAGGCTCTGTGCACTGCTCAGTGTGGGCACTGGAAACCAAACTTGGGTCTTCTTCAAGAGCTGTATGTGCTCTTGACTGCTGAGCCATCACTCCAGCCCCAAAGATCTCCCTTTTATCTCCATTCAGAGATGAGCCAGTGTCTGGAAGCCCAAGATCACATTGCTGAAAGGTCAGGGACTGGCCCAGGGTCCAACACTGAATTCTAGGCTGTACCCATTCTCCTGCCTCCTGCCTCTGACCAGGATGAGTTCCAAAGTTCGACACACTAGGCTTTACATTCTGGTTCCCATTCAATCTGTTCTGGCCTTGTTTGCCTAAGCCAGTGGTTCTCAGCCTCCCTAACGCTGCCACCCTTTGATACAGGTCCTCATCTTGTGCTGACCCCCAAGCAATAAAATTATGTTGTTGCTACTTCCTAACTGTAATTTTGCAGCTGTTACGAATTGTAATGTAAATATAAAAATGTAATGTAAAAAAACATGTGACCCCAGGGTTGGGAGCCACTGATCTAAGCCATCCTACCTGTAGCCTGTCCCAATTCAAACTCCAGACCAGAGACTCACCAGCTAACAGTTTCCATCAACGGGGGATGAGGGGCATTTAACAATGAATTCAGAAGAAAACTCACGGACAGTTTTAGTTACGTTTAAAAGAAAAAAACGCAGGCCAGGCAAGCTGAAAACCTTGGCATCTTCCTGGAGGAAGGAGATGGAGACCAGGAAGAGAGAAAGCCGTGAAGTTTGAGTCGGGCAGGAGTGTGTTCCAGCAACGGAGGACAGCCTCAGGGCAAACAGGCAACATCACGCAAAAGGGGCGGGCTCCAGAGAAAGAGGCCAGAAGCCTAGTGTTAGAGCCAGGCTTCGGACAGAAAGAAAGAATGGAAAAAGAAGACAAAGGAGGTTACACCATTCTGAATCTAGACTCGGAGAGGCGGGCGGACCTAACAGCCTGAAAGCTGCTCTGAGCTGCGTGGACAGAGGGCGGGGTTTCTGGGAAGGAAAGTACTTTCACTCATTAAAGGCTCAGTCATTCGTCTCTTTAGTATGGCTTCACTGACTAGGAGGAAATGGTTTTCCCTTAATGGGCCTCCAGTGTGGCTCCCAATGTCATCGCAACACTGTTTGCCAGAGCAGCTTGTCTATGTCCACGAGCATTCACACATACCCCTGGAGCGAGTTACAGGAACATGGCAGAGAAGCCTGACTTTGTTATTTTGCTGTGCACATGCATGTGTGGGGGGTGCGAATAAGGGATGGTGTTTGAGGCAGGGTTTCATGCTGCCCAGGCTGCCCTGAAACTTGCTACGTAGAGGGCAATACCTTGAACTCCTGATCCACCTGCCTCTACCACCCAAATGCCAGGATTGCGAGCATACAGTACCACGCCAGGTTGTAAACTTTAAGCTCTTCCCTTGTAAGATACGGACAGTGGTTCCCCCACTGCCCTCTGATGCCCACATCTGTGACTCAGTGTATAGATTCCAGTCAGCCTGACCCCGTCTCACTCACCTCTCCCCACGTGACCCTGTGCCCAGAGTATCTTGTGTTTGCTGACAATGTTTAAGACCTCCCAGAACCTTGTCTCAGCATACAAACATCACAGGCTTCTTTGAGGCTGCATTTCTTACACTGGAGCTTGGGAGTAGGCAGACCATGAGACGCCGTGGGGTGCTTCTGTTTGCACCCATCAGATTCTGGAGAAAGCCTCCTCGGGGTGAATCTGACCCTCGTCGGAGCAGTGAGTGTGATAGACTCCTCCCAGTTAGGCCCCCACCTCTTACACTGTTTTGTAGTCGCCCAAAGCAGCGCCACCATCTGGGGACCAACGACACAATAAGCACCTGCTCCATCTTCAAAGCAGAGCCTCTTCCCACCAGCCCTCACCACCCTGATGTCCTGAGCTGAGCTAATGCAGGGCGTTGTGTCGTACCAACATCAGACCTGTGGGGGTTCATAGCTTCCTACCTCATCAGGCCCTAACAGTCACCCCGTGAAGCGGTTGCTTTGGGCCCATGTTTCACGACCAGAGTCACCGTGCTTCACACCCGTCCTGGAAGATCACAGGTACCGTGCCCGGAGTGAGTCATCCCACGCTTTCAACTTCAGTTTGCTAATCTGAAAGGTGGGTGGGGGAGGGGAGCTTCCTAATAGGCAAGAACACACCCGGAGAGGTCAGGGCACAGGTCCCGCTTTGCGTAGGGTAGGGAAGGCTGGTTCTGCCCTGCCCTCGCCTATAAGCGGATGTGGGGTGATTCTTCTGTGATGACTTTCTCCAGCCACCTGTTATCCAGAAAAACTGAGTCACAGCACAGTAGAACTCACAGGCCCCACCCTGAAGTGACCTCTGTTCTGCTGTCTGTCATGTCAAAGGAGCCTGTCTGTCATGTCCTGAGCCACGACACTGGACCGTGGTAATCACTTTCGGTGTGACCTTGGTGACTTACATCACCTCCAGGTGAGAAGGAAGAGGATGAGCCTGTGGGAACCGGGGACATTTACCAAGGCACAGTTGACTTGGATGGAGCCCGGCTCATCTGCACTCTGCAATAGGCAGTGTGTAAGAACACAGTTCTGTAAGGCTGTCACTGAGTATGTGTGTGTTAGTGTGCATGCGTGCATACGGATTCACATACGTGTGCACACGCATATGTGTGTGGGTTTGTGGAAGTCCGTAATAGGTGTCTCTCTATGATTGCTCTCCAGTTTTATTTGTTTTTAAGGTATCCTCATTATTTTGTGTATATGAGTGTCTTGCTTGCGGTTATGTCTGTGTACTACCTGAATGCCTGGTGCAAGCAGAGGCCACGAGAGGGTGTCTGTGTCAGAGTCCCTGGGGCTGGAATTACAGTCTCTGCTTCAAACACTGCAGGGAGACTTTGTACATGAAGTCTGGGCTCTAATTCTGTGTGTCTCCTGACCTCTCACTAGCCTGCTCCACACGTTTGATCATAAATTTAGTTAAAGTAATAACTAATTAAAAAAAAAAAGATTGAAAAAGAATGAGGAAAAAAGCCCAGAATATGTGTTTTTCGAAAGAAAATAAACAGAAGGCCATTAGGTACATGCAAAAATGTTCAAGGGGCTGGAGAGATGGCTTAGCAGTTATGAGCACTGGCTGTTCTTCCAGAAGACTTAGGTTCTGTTCCCAGCACCCACGTGGTGGCTCAAACCATCTGTTAATTCCAGTCCCAGGGCATCTGATGCCCCCTTCTGGCCACCACAGGTACTGCATGGTTGTGATTCTAAGACATACATGTAAGCAAAACACTCCCACATATAAAAATAGATAAATCAAATCTCAGAAATGTTCTATTTAAAAATAGTTCATAACTACTAATCACCAGGGAAATGGGCGTCACATCCACAATGAGAAACTACCTCGGACCTGTTAGAGTGGCCATTACTAAAAGGCCAAAAGACAGCAAGCCCAGTTGAGGGTGTGAGGGAGGAGGAGGCCTCTTACCTCTTCCATGAGGTGTCCCTGGGGATGGAAATAGTACAGTCACTAGGACAAGCAACACGGAAGTCCTCAACACAGTAAAAACAGAACCACAGTGTGACCCCACAATCCCATGTCCAGATACGTCCGAGGGAAATGACACTGCCATGCTGAGGGTGACCGCTCTCTGTGCTCATCACGTTGTTCTTCACGACGGGAATGATCCTACATATGAACGGATGGTGTCCGTGTCAGAGTGCGCAGCTGAATGTCACTCATCCGCAGAAAAGATTGCGGCTCCCTCATGTGCGGGATGTTATGTAATGTGAAATGAGTCGGCAAAACACAGCAGGGAATCACTTACATGGAGAATCCAAAAACGCAGGTCAGAGACACAGGGTCCCAGGGCCAGGAGCTGAGGGGGCAGTGGGTGGGGTGAGGATATGAAGGACAGGAAGGGGCTGGGGAGAGAGCACAGACTTAACGGTTCTGTAGGATGAGTGAGCCCTGGAGACCTAGTGTACTGCATGGGATGGACATGACAGTGCCAACTGTGTATTTGAAATTTGCAGAGAACAGTCTTAAATAGTCTCACCAATCTCCCTGTCCTGTTTCCTCCAGTCTTCAACATTCCACTGTGGAATGAGCTGGGAAGGTCACAAAACTCACAAGAAGGTTACAAGACTCAAGGGCCCCTTCCTGGGGTTATACAAGCAGTGAGTAACTGTTGGAAAGGGGAGACTCCTCACTGCAGTTGCCTGACAGCTGGCAGAGAGCTCTCACCACACAGGTCTTGTGATTCATCATCATACCGTAGTGGGTTTCTCGGGGATGCAGGTATCCCAAGCGCTTATGCTCCTGTAAGTGACCCTTACCCACACGTCTGTGAAGAAGCCCAGTAGACAGACTGACTGAGTCACCAAGTGTCTCAGTGACAGTGTTCATTGCTGTGAAGAGACATCATGACCTCAGCAATTCTTATAAAGGACAACATTTAATGGGGGCTGACTTACAGTTCCAGAGGTTTAGTCCATTATCGTCATGGTGGTAAGCATGGCAGCGTGCAGGCAGACATGCTGGAGAAGGAGCCAAGAGTTCTATGTCTCAATCCGCAGGCAGCAGAAGGAGACTGTGTGACACACTGGGCATGGCTTGAGCATAAGAGAGCTCAAAGCCCCGCCCCTTCAGTGACACACTTCCGCCAAAAGGCCACACCTTTTAATAGTGCCACCCCGTCTGGGCCAAGCATTCAAACACAGGAGTTTATGGGGACCTATTTAAGTTGCCACACCAAATTAGACCAGGGCAGAATAATTTGTTCCCTATCTGGAGTGGCTAGATGGTACTCACATCCACCCAGGAAAAGTCATGCAACACCCACATACACCCACACAGAGTAAATATGGGAGGTGATCTCCAGAGAGAAAAATCATTTCTCATTGTTTGTGTACATCAGAACATCACACGCAACTTAAATAAGATAGAATTTTATTTACTATTCCTAAGCAAGCCAAAAATGCTTTGGTGTTTACCAAAGCAAAAGAAAGCCCTCATATCTTTGAAAAGTATTGTGTAATAGACAGAGGGGAGAGAGTCCATGCCTGAAATAGATGGTCCTTTTTAATTTAAAAAAAAAAAAAAAAAAAAGGTCCTGTTGATTATTGGAGGCTGAGTGACTGCTCGTGACCCCAGAGGCAAGGTGGCTGCTATCGTGATGGCGCCAGATCTGGTTGGAATCGGAATGGTCAGGCCTTGGAGGGACCCATGGTGTGCTCCCTGTGGGTTGACCAGTTATCTGTCTTATATCCTTCCCAGGCATGACACCAGCCACACAGCCTGGGGCCTCCCACATCAATCATAAATCAAGAAAATTTCCCGTAGACGTGCCCACGGGCCAATCAAGTTCCATCTTCTCAGATGTCTAACCAAGGCACCCAAAGAAAGCTCATTTCAGAGTCTGTGCAGGGACACAGGCGGTGACCCTGCTATTGGGACAGTTTCCCTCCGTGTTTGCCTTCCCTCATGTTGGAACATTGAAGCCATTCAGCTTCATTTACTTCAGGTCACTACTCAGTAGAGGTGGAGCTGCTCAGCTAAGCAAGAGGTTCAGGTAGGCGTGTTCAATCTTCTGACATATTGACAGGATGCTATAAACTTCATTCGTGAGAACCACGGGATTGAATCACACTCTCTCACACACACACCGTAAAACATACTCACCAAGAGTATACCATTGTGCTTTTGACAGTTTACAGTTTTGTGTAGGGCGACATTCATGGTCCCCTCATCCTCACATGGCCCGCAGGCCCTTGCTTGGACATGCCCATCAGATCCTCTTTCTCAGGGCTGAGCCGGGTGTTTAAAAGGCAGAGCCTGGGTAACCGAGCTCCCGTGAAGGAAGGGGTCTGAACTCACTGTGCCCCTGGGTCTGGCTCCCTTCGTGTCCAGATCCTGCAGGGTCTTATTAATGTAAATCATGTAAAACTCACAATGATAGGGTTTGGCAGCTTTTCCCTGCTGGGATGGATGTGGTCATGCCCCTGGGGACCAGCCTTCAGAACAGGAGGGGTGGAGGGGTGGCAGGGTGGGGCAGGAGGGAACGGTTGTCATCTCCAGATCTTTACAAGGTCGCAGCCTGGCTCGTAGAGAGTCAGAAACTGCTCATCCACCCAGGGAAGAAGATTAATTGTGCTGACAAGGGAGGCGTGACATGATCCGTGGGCTGGTGGTTCATGAGGCCTGTAAATCTTCCCAAATGACCCCATTATGTATCTCGGAGATGCCAACAACCAAGCCAATCCTGATTTCCCACGAGAGCCCAAGGGCCTGGTGTGACAGTTCGTGAGAAGAAAAATTGCATTTCCTTCTTTTGCATGTCCATGTGTGTCGTATGCGTGTTCGTGCGTTTATACGTGGGTGCAGAACCACGTTGTTCTCACAGAGGCCAGGCAACAGGTGTCATCCCCTCCAGCGCTCCATTGTAGTTTTTGAGCCAGGATCTCTTACTGAGCCTGGTGCTCAGCAATTTAGCAAAGCTAGACAGCCACGGAGTTTCAGGGATCCTCCTGTCCCTACCTTCCCCGAGAAGGAATCAGAGAGATGTACTGTGGGGCCCTGCTCTGTATGTGGAAGTCGAGGACCCAAACCAGATCGCCACGCTTGTCTGATCACACCTCACTAACAGCCATCTCTCCCGTATTAAGCTCATAGAGTATATAATCTGTATAACGCCACCCAGAACAAGATATAAGAAACAGATTTGCTAGCACCCCAAAAGACTTCCTGGTGTCTCCTCTTAGTCAATGAGGCCTAACGACTCTTTTGACTACAATTAGGATAGAGCTGGCTTGGTTTTGAGTTTTATATTAAAATATGCCGTACACACTGGCCATGGGGACAGTGCAACTTAGCTATTCTGGAAGCTAAGGCAGAAGGCCTGAACACTCAAGGCCAGTTTGGCCAACTTAGTAAGACCTTGTCTCTCTATGTAGCCCTGGCCATCCTGGAACTCCCTGTGTGGACCAGGCTGGCCTCAACTCACCGAGATCTGTCTTCCTCTGCACCCCCAGAGTGCTAGGATTAAGGGTATGTGCCACTAGGCCCCACTAAAAAAAAATTAAATGAAGGACTGGTAATGTAAGCCAATGATAGGGTGCTTACCTAGCGTGTGAAAAAGAGAAAGAATCATAAAGCGTTATGGCAAGCATGTATATACAGATATTATTATTATTGTAGCAGTAATAGTATTGAGTGTGGTTTCTTTGGCTCTAAATTATGTTCAAGATTCACTCATGTTTCTACATTTAGCACTAGCTTGTTCTTTTTCGTTCCTATGTACTAGTTCACAGAATAGACTATGATTTGCTTATAAATTCTACTGCTCATGTTTTTTTTCTGCTGGTTTTTACTTTGAGGAAGTCATAAATGTCCCTCCTGTGAATGGCCATTTTGTGCATGTTTTGGTAGACACACTGATTTCTAGCAGACATCTGCTCCGAACCAGAGTTCATCAGCTGTAGGGCACAGGCGCATTTAACGTGTAGGTATTATCAATATGTTTTTCAAAGTAGCTTTACCAACTTACAGGTCCACTCCATAGAACGACAGTCCCATGGGAGCAGCAGAGATGGCTCCGTGGCTGAGAGTGCACACCGCTCTTCTGAAGGGCTGGAGTTTGGTTTCAGCACCCACATGGCTCACAGCTGCATGTAACACCAGCTCCGGGGGAACCAGCCTCTCAGACACACTGCATACTCTTAGTTAAATATAATAATATATATTGTTTTAAAGAATGAGATGAGAGCCAGGCATAGCATGCCTGTAATCCCAGCCCTCAGTGAGGTAGGGGCAGGTGAACTCTGTGAGTTCGAGGCCAGCCTGATCTATCAAGCGAGTCCAGGACAGCCAAGGCTACAGAGAGAAACCCTGTCTCGAAAAACCAAATATCAAAACCCAAAACCAACCAACCAACCAAACAAACAAAAAGTTGAGATCTAGAGAAATGGCTCAGTGGTTAAGAGCACTTGGCACTTGCTGCTTTTACAGAGGACCCAGGTTCAGTTCCCGCACCACCGTATCGTGGATCTCAACTGCCTGTAAGCCCAGTTCCCAACCACTCTTACCTCCAACAGCACCAGGCATGAGTGGCTCTCGTTCAGGTGAGAGCTTTATTGAGTTGTTTACACTGCAGACAGACAGACAGACAGACAGCGCAGGACAGGGGGAATCCAAAGAGAGGCCTCATCCCACCCCCTGCACCCCATATTCCCCCATTCCCCCAAGTCGTGGTCTAAGAGGTCCTGGCCAGGAGGAAGGAGGCTGGATTGACATGTAAACTGGACACCAGAGTCATATAGATGCCAATAAAGTGGAGTAGGGCTGCTTGGTGTTTGGCCAGAGTAGAGCTGCTCCAGACCCCAGGCATTCAGGGGACAGGGAGAGGAATGCTGGGTCCACAGGGATCTTCACAGCAGCTCCGTGTGCCTGCCGGCTCCTTGCTGCCCAGAGGGTAGAGTGGAAGGGCAAGGAGCTGGATCTGTGAGGCCTTCCCCAACAACTCTGCAGCCCCGGGTCCTTCACCTTCCGGGTGCTGGGCTCCAGGTGTGTACTTTCTTATACCCCACCCCAGGACCATCTGCCTAGGGATGGGACCACCCACGGTGGGCTGGGCACTGCTGGATCCGTTAGCAATGAAGAAAATGCCTCACAGACATGCCTGCCCACCCGAGAACGGATGGAGGTGGTGCCCCAGCTGGGACTCACTCCCTCACATAACTGTGGGCTGTGTTAAGCTGACAGCTAAAGCTAATCACAGCAGTTCTCTCTCTTCAGTCTTGAGCCCAATTAGAAGAACCTGCACACTCCCATCTGCGTCTCGCAGGTCTTTTGTGGCATTTCAGAGCGGTGGGTATTTTGTCCCTGAAAGCCTTACTTTTTTTTTTTTTTTTTTTTTTTTTTTTTATGAATGGTACCAAGGATTGAACCCAGGACCTCGTGTATGTTGGGCCAGGGCTCTACCACCGAACTACACCCCCAGCTCACTAAAGCCTTCCTTTCATGGGAGTCTTGGTCTAAGTGATATCAGGTGATTTTCTTGACTATTATTTCATACTTATATACAGTGGTGAGATGTTAACTTTCATAGTGTTGACCTCCAGGTCAACCCGCCTAGGAAATTAACATTAGGGGTGTGTGTGTGTGTGTGTGAGAGAGAGAGAGAGAGAGAGAGAGATCATGTGCACGTGTATGTGTGCTGTACATCACCAGTTCCCAGTGAGCCGGTTGCAAACCCACTGTAGAACCAACCCTTCCTTTCGGCTAGCTTCAGTAGACAAGGAATGCATTAAAGGCTCTCGGGCAGTGCACGGGATTATAAGGAAGGTCAGCAGGTCAGGCGTAGGACAACCAATAAGACCCCTCCCCACACATCTGAAAACTGCCCTAACAGCTCCATGTGGGCCCTGGAAAACGTCACCACTGATGCAGACAGTGGTCCCCAAACCTCCAGAGTCACTTCAAGAAACTGGATTTCTTCGCTGTGCCAAAGCCTTTTTAATAGGGCCAGAGAGCTTGGGGCTCCACAGATTCTCCAGGGAGGGCAAGATGACAGCTGTCCTGCCCCATGCTGACAGTGTCACTGAGCATCTGAGGTTTTTGAGACAGAGTTTTTCCGTGTAACCTTGACTGTCCTGGAACTCACTCTGTAGACCAGGCTGGCCTCTCGAACTCATAGAGATCTGCCTGCCTCTGCCTTCCTGAGCACTGGGATCAAAGGTGTGAGCCACTACCACCTGGCTTCGTTTATTGTTTTGTGTGTGTGTGTGTGTGTGTGTGTGTGTGTGTGTATGTGTGTGTGCGCTTTTGTTTTTATTTGTTACAGTTTGGTGTTTTTCTGCATTTTTATCTTTTTTTTGAGAGAGAGAAAGAACATGAAGTTGGATGCATAGGAAAATGGAAAGGATCTGGGTGGGACTTCAGGGAGGAGAAAGAATGTGTTCAAAATATATTGTATGAATTTTTTTATTGTTTTAAAACTGTAACAAAAATAGCCAGGTGTAATGGTACACACCTTTAATTCCAGTAGGCATATCTCTGTAAATTTGAGGTCAGCCTGGCCTATAGAGCTAATTCCAGGACATCCAGGCCTACCCAGAGAAACCCTATCTTGAAAAACCAAAATAAATACATAGATAAATGAGTAAGTAAAATAAAATGACGGCCGGCTAGAGTGGTCCATGCTTGTAATCTCAGTGCTGGGAAGTGGAGACAGATAGACCCATGCAACTGGCTGTCCAGCCAGTCTAGCTTAACCAATAAATTTCAGAACCAAATAGAGACCCTTAAAAGAATCAAAGGATCCAGATTAGCTCACTCCTGTTGTAGAATATTTATTAGACTGTAGAGGGCTTCTTCACCCCAGCTAGTTCCCGAATAATTGGGACAAAGACCTTATGGATTTATAAGAGCTTTAAAACATAGTAACTGTGCAGATATCAACCCTCTAAGCTACTTTGCTATTTTCCAGCTGCACACCCCAGATTACTTGCAAAAACTGTTCCTGCTTGGCTGCTTCTGTTCCATTAGGCTAGTCCTCATGGCCATGTGCTCATAGTCCATGACAACTTCCTTCTCTCCAGTTTCCTCTCCTGGTTCTCTCCTTCATGGTTCCCATCTCACCCCAAGCCAGGGAACCTAAGCCCCGCCCACTTCTCTCCTGCCTGGTTATAGGCTTCTTGATATTTTTATTAGGCAATCAACTTTAAATTGGGGAGCAAGGTTTACACAACATCACTTGGTGGACCTGAGAAGGTTCTTGTCTGGACAGAAGCCAGATCTTGGGGACCAGTATTTAGCACTTGAATACATAGCACCAGGCCAACCCCCAACACAATCCATCCACATCCCTCTTTCTGGAACCACAACGCTGGGGTCAAGCTTGGGGCTCCACAGATTCTCCAGGGAGGGCAAGATGACAGCTGTCCTGCCCCATGCTGACAGTGTCACTGAGCATTGTGCTGGGGTCTCACAAGGGGCCACTTGCTTCCTGTTTGTCCCGGTGCTGAGTCAGCATGGTGCTAAGGTTGCTGTATCTTAGACAGTGCTCTCTGCTGACGCTCTGAGTCCCCTCATCAAGGTAGCAGGCCCCAGACGGGACCTGCCCCACTGGGTCCCTATCTCTGAGTCACCCAGATAGAGCACTTGGTGTGCATGTCTCATGGGCAGCTGTGAAACAGCTGTGAGCTTTCACTTCATTTCTCTCATCCATTGATTGTCATTGTATTTCCTTTCTTTCTTTCTTTCTTCCTTCCTTCCTTCCTTCCTTCCTTCCTTCCTTCCTTCCTTCCTTCCAGGGTGGTGAGTTGCTTTAAAATGTGTGTTAAGTGGCTGGGAAGATGAGTCAGTAGTCAAAGCGCTTACCCCACAAGCATGAGGATAAGAGTTCAGATCCTCAGAATCCATCTAAAACTCAGGCAGACATGATGGGCACCCGCAGTCCCATTGCTTGGGAAGCAGAGATGAAGTACGCTGTGGGCAAACAAGCTGACTAGCCAGAACCAGGCTCAGTGAGAGACCCTGCCTCAGACAAATAAAGATGGAGAGCAACTGAGTGAGCACCTGTCACTGATGTCAACTGCAGGCCTCCCCATAACGCATACACATGCACACAAACACGTATGTAACACACACACAGCTTTATTCATTTTTATTAAAAATTCCCCCTACAATACATCTTGATCACAATCTTTGCCTCTTCAACTCCTCCCAACCCACCCAACTTCATGTTCTCTCTCTCAAAACAAGAAACAAAAGATGAAAAGAAAAACTCAGTGAGACAAAATTTGTCAAAAACAAACAAACAAACAAAAAACCTCAGGTTCTGTCAATTGCGGGGATAAATCCTGCTAAGTGAAATAAGCCAAGCCCGGAGGCATGAGGATCTCGCTCACATGTGGAAGCTAAGAGCCAGGCTGAAAGAGATGTGATGGGGAGCAGTGGATCACAGAGTGGGGCGGGGTGAGGAGCGAGGTGATGCTGGGCAGTGGGGACTTAGCCGCAACAGCACAGAAGGCAGGTGTTCTGGGGCTCTCAGACCACAAGGCCTCAGAGCGCTTTTGTTTGTTTGCCTGTTTGAGATGAGGTCTGTCTTGTTTTTGTTCTTAAATTTCCTTTTTTTTTTCTTGAGACAAAATCTTTCTTTGTAGCCCTAGCTGGCCTGGAACTCACTCTGTAGACCAGGCTGGCCTCAAACTCACAGAGATCCACTGCCTCTGCCTCCTGAGTGCTGGGATTACAGGGGTGTGCCACCATGCTTGGCTTATGAGGCTTTCTGGGTCAAACCCCAGCAATTTCTCTACCAGTTGAGCTGCAGCCCAGACACAAAGTTGAGATTGTATTTTAAAGCGTGTGTTTTTAAGTAGACAAGATTCTTCAGTGGTAGAAACATTTGAAGTTCAAACCTGAGGACCTGCATCTGATCTCTAGAGCCCAAGGGGAGGGGGGCAGAGCACCTACTTCTGAAAATTATCCTCCAGCTGCACTTTCGTGCTGTGGCACATGGGTGCTTGCACATGTGTGAGAGTGTGCGTGCACGCACGCACACACACACACACACACACACACACACACACTGATAACAAATAGAAAAAATTAAAATTAAAGAATAAAATAGCAGGGCTGGAGAGATGGCTCAGAGGTTAAAAACACTCACTGTTCTTCCAAAGGTCCTGAGTTCAATTCCCAGTAGCCACATGGTGGCTCACAAACATCTATAGAAAGATCTGGTGTGCAGGCAGAATGTTGTATAAATAATAAATAAATCTTTAAAAAAGAATCAAATAGCTAAAAGAGATGATCTGAAGTGTTCTCATCACAAGGAAACAGTAACTATTTAATGTGAGGGACATGGGAATTACTCCAAGTTTATTATTCTATGATGTTTACGTTAATGAAAAAAATGACACTGTATTCCATATTGTTTATGTGTCAATCAAAAAAAAAAAATCAAACAAAGCTTAGGGTTGAAAGTGTAGCTCCGTAGTGGAATGTTTGCCTAGAATATAAGAGACCCTGGGATTCCCAGGACCACACCCCCAAAGGTAAAATGAAACCTAAAACATTAAAAGTTTCAACAAAGAAAGTGTGAGCTGATAGCTATTAAAGGCCATTGCCACTGTCACCATCAACTTCGCTGTCCTAGTTATTAGTAGAACCAGGTCCTAGCGAAGCTCCACACAGTAACGCTTTCTGTCACTTGCCTTACCGTGTCCTCTCCTCTCATCCCGTCTCATCTGTCTTAGCTGCTTTTCTCACTGCTATGACAAAAATGCCAGACAAAGACAGCCTAAGGAAGAAAGGCTTTCTTGGCTCACAGTGTGGGGGTATAGTCCGACATGGCTGCAGCAGTGGAAGGTCACATCACACTCACCGTCAGGACGCAGAGAGAGAGAGAGAGAGATGAATGCTGGTACTCAGCTCACTCCCTCCTGCCCCAGCCCACGGGACGGTGCCATCCACATCAGGTGACATTTCCCACCTCAGTTAACCTGATCTTGAAAGTCTCTCGCAGATGTGCCCAAGGCTTGTCTCTCTCTTCACTGACTCTAAACTCTATGAAGCTGAAAATTAACATTAGCAATCACACCATTCCATCCCACCCCACCCCACCCCACCCCATCCCATCCCATCCCACCCCGCCCCGTCTGTGGCGGTTTGAGCAGGAATGGCTCCCATAGACTCATGTGTTTGAATGCTTGGCCTATAGGGAGTGATACTATTAGGAGGTGTGGCCTTGCTGGAGGAAGTGTGTCACTGTGGGGGCGGGCTTTGAGGTCTCCTATGCTCAAGCTACGCCCACTGTGGCACACAGTCTCCTTCTGCTGCCTGCACATCAAGATGTAGAACTCTCGGCTCCTTCTCCAGCACCATGTCTGCCTGGATGCTGCCATGTTTCCTGCCTGCCATGACGATACTGGACTAAACCTCTGAAACTGTAAGCCAGCCCTCTTTGTAAGAGTTGTCCAGGGGAGGTGCAGAGCTAGAGAAAGGCTCTTCCAAAAGTCATCTTTGTGGAAATGAGGTCCTTTTCCCTTTCTTGTTTGGAGCCACAAGCTGGAAGCCTTATTCAGATCCTCCATGTTTTGACAGTGGAATTCAGGAGGCTCCAGTGGCTAAAGGATCTTCCCTAGATCCACAGAGCGTCCTCCTTTGACTCCAGGCTCCTCCAGTTATCTCTGCTTGACCTTCTGAGTCCCTGAGGGCCTGAGAGCTTTGGCCCCTGAGGAGAGAGGAAAGAGCTGGAGTCTCTCAGCTGAGGATCAGCAGCCGCCTTTCCTGAGCCCACAGGAACACGTTGATCCTGTCTAGTGGTCCAGGGACCTGCTGGCCAGCTGCTATTAGTTTAGGCACCCGTCACCATCCAATGCTTCTTGAGGCCTAAGATTCAATATTAGGCGGATAGGAAGACGGGTCCGAAGTTAACAGTGTTTGCTGTGCAACCACGAGGACTGGACCCATGTAACAAGCCAGGTACCCTGAAAATGCCTGTAACTCCAGCTCCAAGGGATCCAACGTCATCTTGTTTCTTCACCCAAACACACATATGTGCAGGTACTAACACACACACACACTTAAATAAACAAAACAAATCTTTCACAAAAACATTGGATGTTACATTTACTCTTAGCCCAAGAGCCATGAAGCCATGGGATCTGAGATTTGAGGCATCAAAATAATGTATCCCTAAATCAAAGGCGCACACACTTAAGTCATACTACCATCAAGCCAGGGTGAGGCAAGAAAGGAGTCTCACATCTCCTGGGCTTTGTGATTGTGGATTTGTGTTCTTCTTAAATCTGTATAATTTACAGTGCCCTCTCTTTGGTCATATGTGAGCTTGAGAAGTCATGCCCTGCTGGGCAGTGGTGGCATATGCTTCTAATCCCAGCACTCAGGAGGAGAGTTAGGCAGATCTCTAAGTTCAAGGCCAGCCTGATCAACAGAGCAAGTTGCAGGACAGCCAGGGCTACACAGAGAAACCCTGTCTTAAAATGAACAAACAAACAAACAACAACAACAAAAGGTCATCCTCTGTAAATATGGCATATCATTCTACTTTCTTACGTTTTTTTGTTTGTTTTGTTTTGTTTTTGAGACAGGGGTTCTCTGTGTAGCCTTGGCTGTCCGGAACTTGCTTTTGTAGACCAGGCTGGCCTTGGAGAGATCTGCCTGCCTCTTCCTCCCTGTGTGCTGGGATTACAGGCGTGCATCACCGTGTCCAACTAGTTGTTTGGGTTTTTTTTGTTTGTTTGTTTTTTTAGATTTATTTATTATGTATACAGTATTTTGCCTGCATTTACATCTGCATGCCAGAAGAAAGCACCAGATCTCATTATAGATGGTTCCGAGCCACCATGTGGTTGCTGGGAATTGAACTCAGGACCTTTGGAAGAGCAGCCAGTGCTCTTAACCTCTGAGCCATCTCTCCAGCCCCTTTTTATGTAAGTATATCTGTCAACTCTGAGGAAATGGACAGAGGAGGAATACTCAGGCCTCATGGCCAGTCAGCCTTGCCTACTCAACAAGCTTCAGGCCAATAAACTCTGGATGCCGAGGAATGACACCTCAGAGGAATTGTTGTTACAATTTTGATTGTTACACAAAAGGTTTTTTTTGGGGGGGGGGTAAAAGGAATTTCTCATACCGAAGCCCCTAACCTAATCTATCTGTCTCCTGAAGGAAAACATCACAGCTCTGCACCTTTAGTCCTTCCCGTGTAGAGCGTTGAGTTTGCATTACTCAATACTGTAAGATACTCCAGGCCTGCCACAACCGCTCCGTGACCAAAGTCATGAAAAGGCTGGAAAGCCCCTTCAGAAAAACAGTCACAGAGAAAACGGCCACTGTTTTCTACAATGAATGATTTCTTCAAGGTCAAAGTACTTCTAGAAAAAAAAAATACAATTTCATTCTAATGTTTTACTCTAGATATAAAGATTCCACTAGGTTTCCTTCTATGCAGACAAAACAAACACAAAAAATAAGAATAAAATAAATAAATAAATAAAAACCCCACACCTAGCCCTCTGAACAACTTCTCATTGATTTTATTGGCACAAGCGCTTCTTGTTACCACCCACAGTGTGTTTTGTGAGCCTTTCCCTGCTGGGCAGCAGTTGAAGCCCCCTGCTCAGAGTCATCTTTGGGCCATCTGCTCTTTCCCATGATCCTGACAGGACGCCGAGCTCTGTGGGTTGAGAAAAAACACACTATTTTTCCTCTGCCCTGATTTTACTCAACCGAGGAGACTCTGATCTCAAAAGACGTGTGTGCACGTGTGTGTGTGTTCTCAAGAACAGCATTCTGCAGCAGTGGGCATCTAGACAGTAGTGGTGGCAGCGAGGCCCTGCATGTTTATTATTTCACACATTCATTCCTCCTCCTGGGGTCCCGTTTTCCAGGTGAAGAAACTGAAGCTCAGAACAGTCAATGGATGCATTCATGGCCACGTTTTTAGAGTGGAAAGGCGGGCTTTCTCGCTGCTGTCTGGGGAAGGAGGACCACAGAGGGTCTCCAGGCCAGAGACAGGGCTGTAGGGAGGGACTAAAGAGTAGGTTCATGTCTGGATTAAGACCAACCACGTCTCCAGCTCTCCTGTCATAGGAAGGACGAACCGGGTCCTTCCGTCACTGGCCCCTTGTGTACCCACTCTGCCCAGGAAGGGAGGATGTATATGACTGATGAATAGGATTATTCCTTAGCCACTCTCTGCCGAAATAATATCCGGACTTAACTGGGGCTGAAGGTGGGGTGTAAGCCTTCAAAAAGTGACAGCTGACATTCTAGAGCTGGCCCTGCCCCAAGGTGCTGATCCCACCATAGGGAGGCATTAGAGGCTCTCTCAGAGAGGCGGGGTGGGGGTGGGGGAAGAAAGGGAGGGTGACACAGACAGGCTCATCATCCCACTTAAAGAGGCAGCGGAGGTGCCATGAGAGCCCAGCATGTGTGCCAGCCTGCGGGGCCACCTCTTATTAGAGTTTTGGGGTCTTGATCCTATACCTAGGCCGACCCCCCTCTGGTGGGACCCGGACACCCCTGGGGAAGAAGGGGAGAGGTGAAAGGGCTTCTGGGCTCTCCTGGTTCTGAAGGTGAGATTGCCCCTGGAGGTTTGGGCTGAAGGCAGGCAATCTGCACCCTGAGATCTGGTTGAGACCGGATTTCACCACAAATATTCCACCCCCCAAGGCCAGACAGCACCGTCGCCCCAGCTCTCTGCACTGTATTTAAAGAAGCAGGTCATGACGGTCACAGGCTGAGTCACGTGTGGAAGAGTCATGGATACAGTCCCCATTACGGACCAGAACCCTCCTGACTGCCTGTCACTTTCTGGAAAAATACTGTCAACAGTCAGGAGATCGGGAATGGGGACTCTGGCCCCCAAGATGGTGGTGCCTGGCACGTTGATGGCTCAAGACGTTTTGTTGTTGCTGCTGCTTGTGGTTTTTGTTAAGACTGGGTCTAATGTAGTCCAGGCTAGCCTAGAATTCACCAAGTAGCTGAGGATAACCTTGAACTTCCAACCCTCCCACCTCCACCTTCCCAGGCACAGGCTACACAGTTTACTGGGTGCTGATTGGACAGGGCTTTGTGCATGCTACCTAAGAACTCTACCAGCTGAGCTACAGCCCCGGCCCCTCAGATGGTTTGAAATGAATAAATGAGCAAGCTGCTGTGGTCAGCCTTGCACTTGGCTGTGGGATAAGACCAGACAACCGGATCTAGGGAATGGGTCCCACCCTTCAGAGCCTCCGTTTCTCCCTCTTTAAAAACGGGATCAACACTGACTAGCAGTGAGGACGTGACGGCTCCTAAGTATGGCTGAGAAGGTTTTCATCGTAGGTATGAGGGAGAGAACAGCCAAGCGACATCTGGGAGACTCCAGACTGGACGTGGCTGGTGGAATAGATCAGGATGTGAAAGGAGGGGCGGGGGTGGGGTGGGGAGCGAGAGAGGAAGAGAAAGGGAAGAGGAGGTCAAAAGGACCAAGAGTGCGTGTAGGGACGAAGAGAGCCAGCCGAAATGGCTGAGCTACACAGGAATCAGCCGCTGGGGGGAGGAAAGGAAAGCTCAGCCCCTGGGTGGGAGGCGGGGTGAGAGGTGCTGGGAGGAGCTTCACTGAGACTTGTCCAGGGTTTCTTTGGGGAAGGTCCAAGGGACAGATGGGTCTGGGTCTCAACAACCAGGTGGAAAGTGTCCCCCTCCCCCCCCCCGCCGCCAGCTTCTGGGCATCAGTCAGGCGGTCCAGGGCCTTCTCTGGAACACAGTGGCAAGAAGGCCTTGCACACACACCGGATAGAGCCTGGCATGAGACGGCCTGGCATCCATGATGTCCTAGTAAAAGAACTCACGCTAGAAGCAGACCAAGGCTCACATTTCAGATTCTTTAGGTAGCGCTGGCTGTCCCGGAACTCAGCTCTGTAGACCTGAACTGTCTGGCCTTGAACTCAGAGATCCTCCCGCCTCTGCCTCCCAAGTGCGAGTACTGGGATTAAAGGCACAGGTCACCGCTGCTCGGCCGGTACTTGAGATATTTCAGAAGGTTTAACCACTCGCTTCTGCTCCACTTGTTCTTGCCTTTTGAACTCAGGGTGTGTTCACCTCTTGCTCATGTCCACGCTGAGTAGTTGAGAGCAAGGGCACGTAGGCAGGGATGGGAGGAAAAGGAGAGGTCTCCAGGTTCCTGAGCACCGCTGCCATCCTCCCTCCTCCCCTTCCAGGGTGGTCCTCCGGATACAGACCCAGGACGGCACCTTCCCACTGAACACCAAGTTTGGAGCCCGGCTGGGGGCCTGTGGACACCTGCTCCAGGATGCCGGAGCGCTGGGGTTGGTTGCGGTGGGGGCCTCGGAAGCCAGCACCTGCCTTCCCCATCTTGATTTCTGTCGCTGTCCCTAGGCAGCCAAGGACTCTCAGGGACAGCTCTGCTTTGTGTGTGTTCTAAGCCGAGAGCATGGGAGGCCTTGGGGACAACACTGACTGAAGTAAACATTAAAAAACAAACAAACAAACAAACAAACAAACACCTTTACACTCCAGACAAACAGTATTTTTCAAACAGTATTTTTAAAAAATCAAACCGAATGCGAAATCTCCACGGATGAGAAAGATTGGAATTTCAAGTGACGTCAGGACTGGCGTAGCTAACTAACTTCCTGTTTCCCTTGGGGTCTAATCGCTGTTACAGATCTAGTCTCTGAAATGTTTGCATTTCACTCCTCCTGGATACGGGCATTCATTTTACTCCTTCGGAGCCCTGGGTGTGGGGGCGCACACAGTAACCCCAACACTCAGGGAGGCAGGAGAGTGGCAAGGTCAAGGGCGGGCTGGACCACTGGAGACCCTGTCTCCAAAAAGGGGTGGGTGGGGCTAGGGACGGAGCTCAGCTGGTAGTATGGACTGGATAAAACCAGTCATGCTACCCGTACCCCACAGTCCCAGCACTTCAGAGTGGAGGCTGGAGGGTCAAAAGTTCAAGGTTATCCTTGGCTATATAACAAGTTGGAGGCTAGCTTGTGCTATATGAGCTAGTGTCTCAGTTTTTGTTTTTGTTTTTGTTTTTGTTTTTGGTTTTTATTTTTTTCATGGTCCCTTACAATTTTTTTTATTAAAATTTTTATTTAAAAAATTTTACACCTACTGTGTGTGTGCATGTGGAGGTCAGAGGACAACTTCTAGGAGTCAGATTTCTTCTCCTGTCCTGTGGGGCTCAGGTCTTGAACTCAGGTGGTCAGATTTGGCAGTGAGTGTCTTCACGTGCCTCTGAGCCGTCTGGCCAGCCAGACTTTCTGTCTGTTGAGAAAGCCTCACCCACCTCAACCCATCTGACCTAAAACGGTTGCTCAGCGTATCTTCAGGGGGCACTGGGTTGTGGGGTTCTGGTGGCATGTATCCTGGCTAAGAGAAGGGGTGCCCCCTCAACGAAGGCACTGGGAGTGGGCAGCTGGCAGAAAACGTCACTCTGTCATGAGCCCTGACCGGGTGAGTTAGGATGTGCGTCTCCCTGAAGACACTTGATGTGACCAAGGCTGCATACTTCTCTGGGGGCCAAGTGGGCCAGTGTCACTGTGGCACTGGCTGGCACCTCTCTTGAAGCCCGTGGGTGGATGTTTCTCCGTGCATCTGTCCTCACACTGACCCGAATCTCTACCTACGTGTCTTCCGCACCGATGGCCACCCTCAGCTTCCACGTGGCTTCCGGCTGCTGTACACCCAGAGCTACAGGCAGGCCGGCGTTGACTGCCATCGTGTGCTTGAGATGGGCCGAAAGGCTGGGCACCACACGAGCCTCCTGGATCTTGGAGGGGGCTTCCCGGGAATGGAGGGTTCCGAAGCCAGATTTGAGGAGGTGACAGAGGTGACCCCAGGGCATGAGTGGCAGCCTGGGTGGGGGGGCAGACAAGTGTGTGTGTGTGTGTGTGTGTGTGTGTGTATGCCTGTGCATTTGTGTGTGGTAACCTTGTGCGCCGGGGAGTCTGTTTGTGGGCTCCGGGGTTTGCCTTTGGTAGACATCTTCACTGGCTGAGTGTGAATCTGAGTGAGTGCACCTTATTTTGACTCTTTTTGTTGCCTCACAGCTCTGATCCAAGATCAGGAGCTACATCTAACAATGGTCTCCCCCCCCTCCTCTTCTTCCTCCTCCTCTCCCTCCTCCTTCTTTACCTCATCCTCCCCTTCCCTCTTTTTTCTCTTCTTTCTCCTCCTCCCTTCCTGTCTGTCTCCCATCCCCATTCCTCTCCTTCCTGTCCTTTTCCTCCCTCCTCCTCTCTTCTTTTTCATCTCCAGCCTTGCTTAACGTAGATAACTGAGTTATCTTTCCACTCTGTGTCCTTCTTTAGACACGTTAGCCAGTGGCCCTGGCTAGGCCTGCTAGAAACTCATTATGTTCTGAGTTTCTGATGACCATGTGCCAATTATTTGCAATGTCAGATTCCTAAGGGTGCCAGAGCCCACACACTGGCTGTGGCTTTGGCCTCTCCCGGCCTATGTGTTTCTCCTTGAATAAGAGGAGGTGAGCTTGCTTTCTACATGCCTATTGTAGGGACAACGGGAAAGGGGTGGGGGGCTGGTTATGATGGTCGATTAGACTGAGATACAGCAGAGGCCGGATCTGTCATCGCAGATGGCAAGAGTGACCAGTGCTGCTCTGGCCCAGTACTTCCTGGAGGGAACTGGCATCAAGGTCATTGAGGAGCCTGGCTGCTTCTCACAGAGCCTGTGTGCATGGCTGCTGTGAACATCACAGGCAAGAAGTCCTCCCTGGAGCCAGGTGGGTGCCGGGTATAGCCGCTGTCTAGGTGTTCCCAGGACTCAGGGAGAGGTTGGACAGTGGGTCTGGGGTATACCCTGGGCACCTAGTTATAGGAAGTGAGACCAGAGCTGGTCACTGGACTGGCCCTGTGTGTGTACCGTTTACTGTTCCCCAGAAGGGAAGGTGAAGGACAGAGACCAAGGCGCTCTCTAGGTATTGGGTATGTCTCTCCTGCACTGAGGGACCAGGTGCAAGGTACATCCTACAAAGCCCTCAACACCCGGTAACTAAACCGGGAGCAAACCATTGGGTGCAGCAGGTGACAGTTCCTGAGTTCCCACAACGGGTAGAGCGGGGCTGATTGCTGTGATCAGATGCACCCGGAAGGCTGACATCCTCTGGTGACAGTAGCCATTGACACTCCTCACCGTGTCTCCCACGAGGCTATTTTGCCTCTTCGTGTGGGAGGAATGTGGGGTTCCCTGTCCCCAGAGAATGGCCCAGAAGCCTTTTCATGGCAAAATGGAGACTGTTCCCAGGTCTCTGTTCACTGGATTCATGCCCCTTGATCTCGGGGACTGAGCAGCACTGACAGGCAAATATTTGTCAGTCACTCTGATGCCCTCCCCTGCCGTGTTGATGAAGTGTCCCATTGGCGGATGCCGGGCTGTAGCTCACCTGTCCTCAGTCGTTTCGCCACCATCAGTTACAAGGCTTTGGGAGCTTGTTAGCTGTTACCATCCCCAAAAGCAAGAGCTGCCAATCTGCAGAAATCACTGGCAGCTGAAATACATATTTTTACCTCAGAACTGCTCACCAATCTTGCGAGACGGCTTTGGGCAACCCCCAGGGAACGTGTGCAGACGTGGCGACTCAGAGAGGGACTGTGACTCATCCGAGGCAGCATACCTAGTCAGTAATGCAGCTGGCCCAGGACCTTCTGACTGACTCCAGGGCTGGTGCCCTTCACCCCTGGCATCACAGTGAACTCAGTCCAAGATTGATCCAGGTACCACTGGGACTGGGGTTAAAGAGAGCGGGAGGGGAAAGAAGGGACACCAGGGGGAGAGAAAATCCGTACTCAGGGTCAGCATCCGGTGGTAGCCGGTTGCCCAGATGCTGAGAGAGTTTGACTGGAGCCCTGAATGCGAGTTCAGCAGCACTGTTGGAAAGACAAGCGAAGCTGCTTGTGTCTGGAGGAGCCAGGAGTCACATAACAAGGGTGTGAGGGAGCTAGGGAGAAAGCTGCCACCTGCTTATCTGAGCAATATCAATAGAGGCAGAGTGCTCAGAAGGAGGGAACCATCTGCAGCCATTGCTGCTGTCACAGTTGGACACCGTTTTACAGCACACCCAGGATTTGTCCTAAGGATTTGTTCTCATTAGCTATGGCAAGACATACTTACCCGGAGACAGCTGCCTCAGATAAATTTTTACACAGTTTCCCAGAGACGGGGTCCCCGTGCGCACCATCTACAGAGAATGGATCGGGAAGGGAAAGGAGGCCAGGAAGTGTGGGTTTGGTAGTTCAAAGGCCAAGGATCTGGTGTGATCCCTGACCGAGATAGCATAGATGCAAAGGTAGTTTTCATTTCCTCAGATGATGGGGGTGAGATGAGAGCCCTATTCAAGCCTTACCAATACCTGGCTCAGGTTGAGCCCAGAGCATTTCTATCTATCCCTAGACCTAGGCCTGGAAACTTCTAGCCTCTGTACAGTCTAATCTTTCGCAAGCCCAGACCTTGAAGGCTTCAGTTTCCAGCCTCCGTCTGCTCACCTAGGCCTAGAATGTTTTCAGCCTCTGAGACTTCCTGCTGAATAAGCTCACCCTTTCCAGATCTTTCTGAACTCTGGATGGCTGGTTCAACTCAGCCGTCCTTGCTCAAAATTCCTCTCTAAGCCGAACGATTCAGACTGGCTTCTCTCAGCTTCTCACTGAATTGCTCTGCTTGGAAACGCTCCCTCTCAAAATTCCATGAACTGAAATGTACGAACTCAGCTGCTCTCAGCTGACTGCACGGAAACTGTGCTATACTCCTGAGCTCTACTGCACCATCTCTGTGAATTCTCTGCACTGCTCTTTTTTTTTTTTAAGATTTATTTATTATTTATACAGATTTCTGCCTGCACACCAGATCTCACTATAGATGGTTATAAGCCACCATGTGGTTGCTGGGAATTGAACTCAGGATCTTTGGAAGAGCAGTGAGTGCTCTTAACCTCTGAGCCATCTCCCCAGCCCTCTGTACTGCTCTTAAGCAGCTTCTCTTTCCTGTCTGTTTTTGTGAGAGCTGGGCATGTTTTATTTCTGACTCATTCTGTCAAATCTTCTTCTGATTCGTCAGTTTGTCTGTCCCTCAATTAGACTTCATTGTTTGGGATTAAAGGTATACACTAAAGGTGTGTCTGTATTTCAGCCAGAGAGATTAAAGGTGAGTCTAAGGGTGTGTCTGTATTCCAGCCAGATTACACAGACTTAGGTATTTGAATATGATCCCTTGCCAGAGTTTCTCTACACAAAGAGGTCATCAGGCCATAAAGTACATGTGACATCTCCCATAAGGACTGACTGAGAGCTAAAGATAAAGCCCTAGGGAGGGAGAGTCTTGGATTGGCATTCTGAGGAATTTGGATGATGTCTGTCTAGGTGAGGTCAGCCTCTACAGGGAGCAAAGGTCACCAGGTCAGTAATAATCTCCATCCCCAGATTTCTGGATGGAATGCAGGTATTTGGTTTCCTTCATTGAGGAGATACCCCTCAATGAGTTATTAACATTCCTGGTTTCCCTAGTGGTCTGTGAGCACAGGGACCTTTGTGCCCCAACAACCATGTAGCTGGGAATGACCTTAAACTTCTGATCGTCCTGCCTCTACTTCCCTTCTCTACTGAGTTTACTGATGTGCACCACCAGGGCTGGTTTTATATGGTGCTGGCATTGAACTCAAAGCTTTGTGTATGCTAGACAGACCAACTGAGCTATATCCTGTTGTTGTTGATATTGTTGTTATTTAGACAGAGTCTCACTTTGTTGGCCGGGCTGGCCTGGAACTTGTGGCAACCCTCCTTCCCCAGCTTCCTGAGTGCTGTGATTGCAGACATGAAACACCACATTCCACTTCCATTGTGATTCAGGAGGGAGAGTGATGATGAGGCTGGGCATGTAAGACAGGCTCAGTGCTGGCTGGTTTGGATGATTTCAGCAGGCTCCAAAGTGTAAGGGCGGCTGTGACAGACACCAAGAGAAAATGGCTGGAACACGAATAGCTCAAGAAATGAATCAGGAGGGCCGGAGAGGTGTTTAGAGTACTTGCTGCTCTAGCACAGGACCTGTGTACAGTTCTCAGAACCATACGGTGGCCATAAGCATCTGCAACTTCAGCTCCAGCACCCTCTTCTGGCCTCTGTGGACACTGCACGAATGTGATGTACAGACACACAAAAGCAGCTGGCTGCTTGGCTCCGAACTGTTGGTTATACATTAGGAAGGCCATCTGTGTGGACAGTTACTGCCTCTAGGAATTAGCTAGCTCAGGAAGGTCAGACTCCTCTGGGTCTGCAGACCTCAGATGCCAGAGTATTAAGTATTCCACCTGTAATGACAGCACTCAGGGTGAGGAGGCAGATCACGAGTTCGAGACAAGCCTACATTATACACCTCATAGGCCAGTGTGGCTTCGAGAATCTGCCTCAAACAAAGAAACCCAAACAAAACAAAACAGGGTGTGGTGGCAAATGCCTGCAATCCCAGCACTCAGGAGACAGAAGCAAGAAGGTAAGTGACTTAAATATCATCCTGGGATGCATGGTAAGACCCGTGCAGGGACAACCCCAGCTCACTGCCTACCCCTGTGAACTTCTGGCAGGGCTCAGTTTCTCCAGCTGTAAGGTAGGGGGTTCCCAATAAGTGTACTCCTCAGACAAGGAACTTAAAACAGATCACGCCATGCCAGTTTTCATGCCAGGCATCAGGGCCCGGTGCAGGCCCGAGCCATGACAGAAGTGGGGGTTAGGAGAGATGCTTAGGACAGGGCAAGACTTCTGCAGTGCTGAGCAGCAAGCCTGGGCTTCTTCCAAGGGTGTTGGAACTCATACCTGGCCAAGCATACCTCATCCTGTTCCCTCCCTGTTCCCAGAAGGCCACAGGAAGCTGGCATACTACCTCAGTGAGGGCTATTATGGTGCCTTCCGAATCTGCCTCAGGGAGCCTGTCCCCAGGATACCCATCGTGGTGAAGGTAAGGGGGCCCTTTGTGTCCTGAGATCACCAAGTCCAGCTGCTGACTCAAGAGGTGGGGTCTCAGGTCATCCATGCCCTGCAGGCTGCTATGCTGGGCATGGGTGTGAGGCTCTGCATGTACATTTACATATGTGCTTCCTAGGGCACACCTGGTACTCTTGCCTGTGCACACACGTGTGTCTGTGGAGGCTGCCTGGGTCTGATCAGCTCTGTGTGCATCTCTGTATGTGCTGTGTATGTCTCTAGAACTCTGCAAGGTTGGAGGTGCAGGGGCCTTGGGGAGGAGTCATTCCCAAGCTCCCTTCACACGAGAGCCGACCTCGAAGTTGTCAAAATCCCCGCTGCCTGGCCACGTCCTCATACATAGAAACAGCAGCATCAGTTTATCATTAGAACTCCCCAGGTAGCAGAGCGAGGTGGCACACGCCTATAATCCCAGCACTCAGGGAGGCAGAGGCAGGAGATCTCTGTGAGTTCTAGGCCAGCCTGGTCTACAGAGCGATTCCAGCACAGCCAAGGCTACACAGAGAAGCCCTGTCTCTGGAAAAACAAAAGAAAACAAACAAACAAACAACTGAAAAAACCTCCCCTCTCCAGTGTGCAGCAGACTCTTGAGATGCACACTCTGGTCTTTGGGTCCTGAGCATGTGCATATGATTCATTTGTTGGCTGGTAAGCCGGGACACAGCCGGGACGGAATGCAATCTCCAGAAGGACAGGACCTTTGCATGTGTCCTGAAGGCTGGCATGGAACAGCAGCTCTGCTCACCATTCACTGTAGTTCAGCGGCGCTGGCCTTGCTGGTGTGTGGCCACGTGTGCCCCAGGGCCACACCTAATATCCTGTCGCTGTGGCAAGACCCTGCCTTCTCTGACCCCTTCTTCTCCTTGCTGCAGGAGTTCCCCTCGGAGGCCTGCCTCTTCCCCTGCACTATTCCCCAGCCCCATGTGTGATGCCTTTGACAGGCTCTTCTTCATCGTTCGTCCATCCATCCATCCATCCATCCATCCACTCCCTCCTCCACTGCTCTAGACCCAAGAAACCCATGTTCAACACGAGAGGAAAAGCTTTACCTTAGAGGTAAGAAAAGGCAGAACATAAGCAAACACATACCTAAACGACAAGCTGATGTGGGAGCATAGGTCCTACAAAGAAAAAACGGAAAAGGAAGAGGAACAAGGGAGCAGCAGCAGGCAGCTCAGGGCCTAGCAGAAGTGTGTCAGTGCAAGCAAGAGAGCCCAAGTCCAAAGGTCAGGATGATGACCTTCAAGAAGAGGCCAGAAGACCCATGTGAGTGAGCAGAGTGGGGAAACAAGGTTAAGATGAGACAGGGAAACCACCTAGGAAGGTCCATCAAGCATCTTGCTAAGTCAGGGCTTTATGCTAACTCAGAGCAGCTGAAGGCAGAGTGCAGGAGAGGCAGGAAGGAGGTTCCTGTCAGCCCTGTTAAAGAAGGGGTGTGGATAAGGGGAAGTGAGTGTGGACCTCAGGGTTTAGGTCCAAGGCTGCCCTTTGATGGCTGGGTGCTGGAGAGGGTTAGGAGGGCAGAAATCAAACCTCTGCTTCAACAGGTTTGTCGAGATGCAAGGACCTCCAAGTGGGTCCTACCAAAATCAGTCTCTGAGGAAAGGTCAAGATAGAGCGAGAGGAGTATTGGGTGGCCTCCATAGTTCTGGGACCAAGGGCGTCAGCCACAGACAAAGTAGAGAAGGATGCTCAGCTATGTCCTAGGCTGCTGACGTAAGAGGCGAGGTGAGATAATGGAACTCTGAAGCCACTGATGGGCGTAAGGGCTCAGGGAGTGTTACGGAGAGTGTTACGGATCCCAGCACAGGCGACCTCTATAGAGGCAACAGAAGCTACAGCAGGAGGGGATGCCACTGGGGAGAGGAAGGTTCATGGTCTGAATTTCAAGAGCAAAACCGTTATGGGTGAGAAGGAGGAAGCGGGTGGGCCCTCCAGCCAGGCAGGGCAGGGTGGCGGACGCGCGGTCCATCCGTGCCTCCAAGCCTGTGCAGGGAGGCGGAGTCAGCAGGCTGAAGGAATCTAGGGTCGGGGAAAAAGTGGCTTTTTCTTCACATTCTCTTCCCAGCGATCCAAGTACCAAGGTCTTGGAGAAGGGAAGGGGGCAGGAGGGGCTTTGCGTTCCCAAAAGGGAGCAGAGGCTACAGCCAGAGCAGGGCTGGGGGAGGATGCGCCTGCGCACGACTTGTGCCGGGGCAGCTGGAGGCTTGCGGGAGTCAGGGAGCTGGCGGCCAGCCCTCGCTCCGGTCCTGCGGTGCGAACAGGCGCAGGGTGAGTGGGTGGAGGTTGCAGGAGGTACAAGGACAGGGAGATGGCTGAAGCCTGAGGCAGCTGCGGGGCCTCCGCAGATCCCGGCTCTACCCACGGCCCCAGAAGTCCTCGGGAGTCCACATGTAGGGACATCTTCCCGTGGGTCTCTTAGCCAGTGCCAAAGCCAGGGATTAAAGTCTATTAAGGTCTTCCGTGTGCTCTGTTCTGCAACAAGACCTGCGCACAGCAAGCGTGGTCATGCGTAAAGCCTGCCACTGTTTAGTCTGGGCTTCAGCCATGGTGCCTTTCTGCCACCTACTGACCATGGTCGGTATTGCACCCTAGTTGACCTAACAAAGGCCAATTGTTAAAAAGGCTGGATAGGCGTCTTTTAAACTTTTATTTATTTTGTAGGTGTGTGAGTGTGTTTATAGGGGACACGCTCGTGCCACGGCGATCACGTGGCGACCAAGGGATAACTTGCGGAAGTTGTTTCTTTCCTCTTCCATCATGTGGGTTCTGGGGGTTGAACTCCACTTTGCAGCCCCCTCCTTTCCTCCTTTTCTTCTTTTGCACCCCACCCTCCAAGTTCCGGGGCTCTGATCTAAGGTTTTGCGTATGCTAGGCAAGTGCCCTACCACTGAACTACACGAGAGTCTAGAGGCGACTTTAAGTAGCCATCTGCCCTTCCCCACTTAACTCAGTCATTCATGACGCTTACTGAACACTTACTCTATGACTTATTGCTGTGGGCACCAGGATTAGTCCAGAATCTCTTTAGCTAGAACATCCGGTGTGTATGTGGGGGCGGGGTGGAGGGACACAGGAAGTGGACAGGGAAATAAGCTAGAGAATGATAGAAAGTGCTGGATGACTAAGGTAATTCAGAGAGGAGGAGACTGGAGAAGGTGAGGAGATGAGGAGATACCAGACAGGTGACTGGCTGGGGAGAAGGCTGGTCCAGAAGGGAGCAGCAACAGTGACCAGAATGGCTAACAGGTTTGGCTTGATCCAGGAGGTCAAAGGGAAGCCATGGGACACATGAGCCTCCTGCCTCAGCCTCCTGAATGCTGGGATAACAGGCAGGTGCTGCCACAGCCGCCTGGCAATATGAGCATTGAGAGAGAGAGAGAGAGAGAGAGAGAGAGAGAGAGAGAGAGAGAGAGAGAGAGAGAGAGAGAGAGAGAGAGAGAGAGATCCAATATTTCTATAAAACCTTCCCAAAGCCAACCATGTATCGCTATCATCAGTTGTTTTCCCAACATTTCACAAATGAAGTGTTGGACAAATACAGACTAACAAATCGTCTTAAGGATTCCTGGGACTTTCTTGCAGTTCTGATTTCTCATTGCTGAATCCCAGGGTCAGCATCTGCTAGGAATTTAGAGGTGTGTGTGTGTGTGTGTGTGTGTGTGTGTGTGTGTGTGTGAAGACCAGAGGTGACATTGGTTTCTTCCTCAGTGAATCTCCTTCCTTCCTTCCTTCCTTCCTTCCTTCCTTCCTTCCTTCCTTCCTTCCTTCCTTCCTTCCTTCTGCTTTTTGAGACAGGGTTTCTCTGTGTAGCTTCAGCTGTCCTAAAACTCACTCTGTAGACCAGGCTGGCTTCAAACTCACAGAGATTCACTTTCCTCTGGCTCCTATGTACTGGGATTAAAGGCATGGGCCTCCACCGCCTGGCAAAGCATCTTAGTTTCTTGAAGCTGATGTTTGGGTATCTTCATTCAGACCCACTGAATCATCTCTGGAAGCTGAGAACAGGAGTCTGCATGTTTAAGAAGTATTCTGGAGGCTGTCCTTAAAACAAAAATCCAAGGATTGGAGAGATGGCTCAGCAGTAAAAGGAGATGCTGCTCTTGCAGAGGACCTGGATTTAGATCCCAGAACCCACATCAAGGGACTTATAACTTCGTATAAGTCCTCCTCCAGGGACATCCTATTCTGACCTCTTCAGGAACACACACACACACACACACACACACACACACAAACACAAACACACTAAAAACAAATCTTTAAAACAAACAAGTCAGTCAGGCATGGTGGTACACTCCTTTAATCCCAGCACTGGGGAGGCAGAAGCAGGTGGATCTCTGAGTTTGAGGCCAGCCTGGTCTACAGAGTAAGTTCCAGGACAGGTGGGACTGCTACACAGAGAAAGCTTGTCTCAAGGGCGTGGGGGGTGGGGAAGAGTAAAAAGCCCCAACCCCTACGGACAGAATTTTTATTTTTAAACATTAAATTATATTTGCTTGTTTATTTTATCAGGGGTGAGGGAGTAAGAGGGTAGGAACATACCAAGGCATGAATATGGAGGTCAGAAGACAACTTGTGGGAGTTGGTTCTCTCCTTTCACATGTGTGTTCAGGAAACCAGATTCTGGTCAGGTTTCGAAGCAAGTGCCTTTATCCACGGAGTCATGTTCCTGGGCTCCTAGACTCTTTTTATGCTTGAAGATGGACAAACACAGAACACAATCTGTTCTAGAGGAGCCAAGGGTGGTTCCAAGGAGTCTGATACCCTCTTCTGACCTCCAGGGATTCTTGAAAACACACACACACGAACACTCCTGCTTAGAACAAAATCTTTCTTTTTTTTTATTTTTATTTTTTTTTCGAGACAGGGTTTCTCTGTGTAGCTTTGGCTGTCCTGGACTCACTCTGTAGACCAGACTGGGCTCGAACTCAGAGATGAGCCTGCCTCTGCCTCCCAAGTGCTGGGATTAAAGGCGTGCACCACCGCCACCACCAGGTTTACACTTAAAACAAAATCTTAAAACAAAGCTCCTGGCAGCCACTCAGGTCTGAAGGCAGAGCCATTTGCCACTCCCCGTCTTCCTCCCAGACCCTCACCCCTGTGCCCAAAGAGAAACCGTCACCCCAACTTCTGTTTTGCCTGTGTCTTATGTGTATGGTTTGGGTTTTGTATAATTTCTGCGTTAGTTATTTTTCCTCCTGTGATGAAACAAAAGCAGCTTGAGGAAGGGAGGGTTTATTCCAGCTCAAGTTAGAGGCCCATCACCGCAGAGAAGACACGGCAGCAGGAATTCCAGGCAGCTGTTCATGCTCAAGTCAGGAGGCAGAGAGGGACAGACTGCGGCTGCGTGGCTGGCTTTCCCTGGTTTTATTCAGCCCAGAACCCCAGCCAAGGCAACGGTGCATCCAAAATTTAAGAGAGGTGTTTGCCCACCTCATTTAACCCAATCTAGAAACTCCCTTAGGACACGCCCAGGACCCTGTCTCCTAGGAGATTTCAGGTGCTGCTAAAGCTCTCTAATCATGATTCCACTTTGCCCATTTTTTGTGGGTTCTTTTGGGACATACATTTATTTTTAAAATTTATCTATCTGTCTGTCTGTCTATTTATTTATCTATCTATTTATTTTTATGGGGAGTGGGGTTTCGAGGCAAGGTTTCTCTGTAGCCTTGGCTGTCCTGGACTCACCTTGTAGACCAGGCTGGCCTCGAACTCAAAGCTAATCCACCTGCCTCTGCCTCCCTGAGTGCTGAGATCAAAGGCGTGCACCACCACGCCAGGCTCATACATTTAAATTTTATGATGAAAAACACAATCTGCATTAGGATACCTACAACCTTCCAGCCTATAGTCATCCAGCTGCAACAAAGACACCATTTTCAGCCATATTTCCGGTCCCAACTATCCTGGTACATCCTTATTGAAAGCTTGATACAGCCAAGAGAGACCTGGGAAGAAGGCTAAATGGAGAGATTGCCGCCCACAGTGAGGCCAAACATGAGCATGAGCCAGAGGGAGCTAAGCCAGGTAGCAGGGGTCCCCTGTAGTACCTGCTTGCATTCCTGCCGCCAGGTTCCTGCCTTTCAGTTCCTCCCCCCCCTACTCCCCTCCATGGTTGCCTGGAAGTGTAAACTAAACAAACCCTTCTCTCCCCAAGTTGCTTTTTTGCTCCGAAGCGTTTGATCCCAGCAACAAAAGGCAAGCCAGAAGACAGCTTCAACAGCCCCTGGAGAAGGCGGAGTGTCAGGTCCCTCATTGTCCTGGGTAGTCAGAGCTGTGTTTGCTTTGATGTTTCCCTTCCTCTCATTTAGCCTTCCTATCTCTTTTCCTCTTGTAAGTCATTTGTTAGTGAGAGCAGGCCATTTGTCAGGGCTTCCCCGCCATGGCTGCCAAGTGCGGCCCCACAGCGCAGGGCTCGCATTCCCGCACTTCCCTGCTCAGTGGGGCATAGTTATTACAGGCTTAATCCCATTTATGTCTGATTTTTTTTTCTTTTTGACAAGTCTGAGCATCGAATGCATGTTTAGCATCAGGAAACCTTTTGCATTGCTCGTTCTCTCTCTCCCCCTCCCTCCTCACTCTGTGCTTTTCTTAACTGCAGACCTGAAGTAGACCAGCTGTCTTGCTAAGTATCCAGAAATGGCATTGCTAGTTAATACGGCAGATAAATGTTTAGCTTCCTGAGACTCTCTTGAACTGTTTGCACCTGCACACATTCCCATCAGCCATGGACAAAAGTCTTAATGGCTCCAAAGTCAAAAGTGCTATTTTTCTTTTCAATCATTTTAGTGCTATGAAATACTAATAATTTTTAAAAATTGTGGTTTTTTAAAAATAATGTTTGTTGCATCCTTTAGATAAACCTATTTGTTTTTTAATTTATTTTGGGACAAGGTCCTACTATGTAGCCTAGGCTACCTCAAACCTTCAATCCTCCTGCCTCAGGCCCCCCCACCCCCACCCCCATCCCTGAGTGCTAGGATCCTGGGATTTGAAAAATGTCTTATCAAACAATGCTAATTCCTTCTCTTGCTCTGATTTGCCATCTGTGCATCTTTTACAAAACTTCTGACTTGCATCAACAACCCGGGGACCCCCACAAAAATATTGGCTTAAAATAAAGCCTCATATTGTCTCATCAACCTGAGATAGGAACCTAGGAAGCTGGCTCAGTACTATGGATGGCATGGGCTGCAATGACCTGCTGGCGTAGATCAGGCGAGAGATGAGAGATGACCTAACACTCGGGTCTGGTGTCAGCTGGGGTGGAGGCTGTGCTTGCGGTCCCCAGGTAGATTAGTCAGTGTTCTCTGGAGAGACAAAACCAACAGAATGAATGTATATCCTAGAGGATTTGGTAGATTGGCTGTTCACCACCACAGAGGCTGAGAACCAGACAATGCTCAGCCCGTGAGGACAGATGCCTCATTGGTTACAATCTGTCGCTGAAGGCTTGGAGCATCCCTGGATTGCTGCTGGACTTCTGTGCCGGAAGGCTGAAGAAAGCTGGGTGCGGCTGTCAGCTCAGGTTCGAACTCTGGTTCTCAGGCTTAGCAGCAAGAACTTTCACCCACTGAAACCCCATCTACTACTGTTTCTGCATTACTAACAGCCCTATGATATTTCGTTAAAGATTGCTTCCACTCTGTGCATGACGGATATCGGCCTGTGGTTTTAAAATAATGATTTTATTTGGCTTTAGAGTTAGAATATGCTGACTTCATGAAACATGTTGGGAAATGGTCTTTCCTCCTTCATAGTCTGAGTTTGTATAAGACTGGTGTATTTTTTTTCCTTCAGTGTTGGAATACCAGTAACGCCATTGGAGCTGGGCGACCTCGGTTCGGTTGATAAAAAGCTGACTTGGCTTTTCCTTTCTTCCTGTGTTGGTTTTGCTGTGTTATCCTTTCAAAGGGTTTATTTCGTTTAAGTTGCTTCACCATGCGACAGAAGTTTATCCTGTCTCCTTGTTTTTTTGTGAGTAGGGTTTGTAATCACGCGCATCCTCACACTGGTGGTGTTCTCTCTGTCTCTGTCTCTCCCTGCATCTCCCTCTCAATCTTTCCACATAGATCTGCCCGCCTTGGGACTCTCTCTGCAGAACAGGCTGGCCTCTAACTCTGCCTCTGCCTCCCAAGTGCCGGGATTAAAGGCATGTGCCACCATGCCTAGCCCTTTAGTCTTCCTTTTGTTTTTAGATTTTCACTTGTGTGTACATGTGCGTATGCTACACGTGTAGGGAGGGGTTCCTGTTAAAGTCCTCACCTTATTCACTGCAGGGCATGGCTGCTGTACCCTGCCCTCTACCCAGGGGGGGTGCTACCCTCCCAGAGGCCGTTTGTTTACTATAAAATCCAGACATCCACTGCCCCTTTTCCATTCTTTCTCCCCCTTTCTCCCCATCCCCTGCCCCCAAGTGTGAGCTCCCCTTCCTCCTCCTCCCTCTCCTCTGCTGCTCCCAATAAACCTGCATTTATGTAATACAGCTTCTTCTCTCCTTTAGCCCATTCTGATTGATTTAATCAATCAGTTCCCAAGGAGGCCAGAAGACGGTGCCTGATGTGAGTGCTGGGAACTAAATCCAAGCGCATCAAGTGCTCCTAACTGCTGAGCCATCTATCTCTTTAGCCCTTTGGTTTTTTTTTTTCTCTCTTTGTATTCTTGTTAGGAGCCTATTCGTATTATAAATCATGTTTAGAGAACTTTTGCACTTTTTAGCTGCTTAATTAATTAACTTACTATTTTCTTTAAGACAGGGTGCCTTAGCTCAGGCTAAGCTCAGGCATTCATGGCAACCCTCTTGCCTCAGCCTTCCAAGTGCTGAGTTTACAAATGTGAGCCAACGCATCCTTTAAAAACGCATTTCCTCTTTTCACTCAGTCAGCATTTCACTCCTCTTTTTAAAGCCTTTTTATTGTTTTCTTAACTTTTGAGATGAAGTCCCATGAAGCCCAGGCTGGCCTTGAACTTTCTGTGTAGCTGAGGGTGACCTTGAATCCTTGACCCTCCATTGCTGGGCCTGTCACTCCATTTTCAATTTTCTTTTCTTTCTTTTTCTCCTTCTTCTTTTTCTTTTTCTTAATGTCACCAAAACCTACATTACTCTATGAGCTTGCGTTAGTTACAACCACTCATTTTTACATATTCTGTCTTAATTAGACTCTCTCCTGATTTTGCCATGCATTATTTAGCAGCTCATTGTTTAATTTAATTTACAAGCGTTTAGCGCACTGTTATTGTTTTCTGGCTTAGCTGAATTGTGAAGCACACTGAGTACGAACGGGGCTTCTAGCCTCTGAGTTCGCCAACCTTCTCTACGGCTCCAGAGTACAGCCCGTGTCCATAAATCATCCACGGGAAGCCGAACATCTGTATCTGGGCTCTGTCAGTTGAGTCAAGGTGGCTAACCCCTTTGTTCCAAATCTATCTCTGGGGATAATCTTATTTCCTGGATGCTTTTGAGACTTCCTCTTTGTCTTTAGTACTTTGTGTTTTCGCCCTGACGTGTCTAGGTGCATTTTTCTTAATTAAGAGACGCTGTGAAGAGTGGCTTAAAGGGAGGCAGCGCAGAACTGCCCCCTGGCTCGCCACGCGCAGCCTTCTTTCTCATCAGCAACCTTGGTGCATAGGTGAAAGTATTACATTAAAATAAAATACTTGGCTGGGGATTTGTCCGGCTCCTTCAAAGAGTAAATTAATGTGAGGTGGGCGCCGGGGGGCTTTGAGCCAGCGACTTCTCCCCTTCTCCAGTTAAATCAGCGGCACGCGTTTCACTCTGCCTTTCTTTGGGTACCCTTTCTGTACCCTTTCTTTGTGTTATTTTAGGAGGCATTTGTTGTTGTTGTTTGAGACAAGGTCTCACTGTGGAATCCTGGCTGGGCTAGAACCCGCTGTGTGAACCAGGTTAGTCTTGAACTCACAGCAATCCTCCAAGGTGTGTGATACTATGTGTGGCTTTTCATTATTCTGTCATTCATGTCTAGAAGTTTAATTCAGTCTCTTCAAACTAATGGTTACGGCTGGGCATTGGTGACGCACAATTTTAATCCCAGCATTCAAGAGGCAGAGCCGCAGGCAGATATCTGAGTCCAAGGCCAGCCTGGTCTATAGAGTAAGTTCCAGGACAGCCAGGGATACGCAGAGAAACCCTGTCTTGAAATAACAGCAACAACCACAACACAAAAAACAAAAGCAAAAACAAAACAAAACAAAAAAACTATCCGGTCACCCCTGTAAATTTCCATTCTTCGTGAAGACGTTCACCAGAGCTTTGCCAGTGAATCTGAAGATTTATTTTAGTGACTAATGTGGATCCTGGGCGCTTCTTCCTCCAGAGAGTTCAGTTTGTGTTTTCTGGGATGCCAGAGGCACAAATGGTCCACATCACTTCAGTCTGCGTTCAGCCTTGAGGTTACAGACTGACCACCCCCAGGACACAGACTGGAACTCAAGTCTTGGCATGGCTCGCCATGACAAAGGGGCTCAACGCTTGCGGAGGAGCTGCCATCTTTGTCTGGTGCTTTGCTCCCTTTAGTCTCATTTGTTTTCTTTATCGTTTGTCGCACTAGTTTATCCGTTTAGTGTGTGGAGGGGCCTGGATGTGCACAGTACACCCTTGGGGGTCAGAGGGGAGAGTGTGAGAGCACTTTTCTCCTTCCACCATTGAGACCGGAGATTGAACTCGGGCTGTTCATTAGCAGTTTTTTGTTTTGGTTTGGTTTGGGTTTTTTTGCCCAAATGCCTGTATGAGGGCACCAGACTTCCCTGGAACAGGAGTTACAGTCAGCTGTGAGCTGCTACGTGATGCTGGGAATCGAACTAGGGTCCTCTGGGAAAGTAGCTTGTGCTCTTAACCGCTGAGCTATCTCCCCAGTCCCCACTGAGCTCAGGTTGTTAAGATGACGAGGACATCTCAATCCACTGGGCCATCATGCTCAGTTATATACTGTTTTATATTTTTTTAAAAAAAATCTTTATTATGAAAAACATCACACAACAAAATTAACCAGACCCAGAGCTGTACAAGGTAGTGACATTCTATATTGAGTAGTCATTTCGTCCCTTCTCATTCCCTAGTATTCACCAGTTTTATGGTTTTTTTCTACATGTTATTCTGCGCCCACAGGGACATTTCTTTGCATATATACATATACTATCAGCTAGGTTCCACATATGACGGAGAACATGCAGGGTTTTTTTTTTTTTCTTTCTGAGAGTGTGTGACCTAGCTTAAAACTATATATTCTAAGTCCACCCATCTTCCTGGAAACTTTGTGATTACATTCTTGTTTGTCTGTTTTGAGACAGGGTCTCACCGTACAGCTCTGGCTGTCCCGGAACCATTCAGTACGTAGTCCAGGCTGTCCTGGAACTCAGAGATCCACCTACCTCCGCCTCCTGTGGTGACGGGCGCACGCCTTTACACCAGACACCTTGTGCTCTGAGCTTCTGTTTGTGCTCCTTTCCCATGGAGTCATCCAAACAACAGCCCAAACTGTCCAGAGCCAGGAAATGTCCAATAAACGTCATAATGAAAGAGAACTTCCTGCCTGGTTCATGTTGGTCGCTGCCTCCCTTTGCCTTTCTTCTGGGAACTCCTTGACCCTGGCACCCTGACATTCTCAGCTGTCTTATCATTTAGGAGGGGCCAGGGCAGGGTTGACAAAGAATAGCATATAGCCCAGGCTAGCCTCAAACGTGCTCTAGAGCTGGAAGAGCGGCTGGAGGGTGAGTGTGGTTCAGAGAGGCGAGGTTGCCTGCCTGGCCTCTTACAACCAATAAAAACCAGACTGGAGAACTGCGTGGCGGTCAAGAGCACTGGCTGCCCTCCCAGAGGCCCCGGATTCAATTTCCAGCACCCGCATAGTGGCTCACAACCACTATGGAGTTGCAGTCTCCAACTCCAGTTCCAGAGAATCCTCTTTCGACTTCCCAGGGTCCACGGCATGCAAGTGCACACACACACACACACACACACACACACACACACACACACACACACACACAAGAAAAGCACTCATACTTAGGAAGTCAATAAATACTTTAAAAAAGAAAAAGAAAAAAAATTTAAAGAAAAAACCCTCCAAAACAGAGCCACGCGGAACCCTTTGAGCTGGTTTAACGAGGTCTAGCCTTTTCTTCCCTGGTCCGTACAGTGCCCTTTTGGGGACTTGATTTCTTGCTAGGTAATGAGTAAGGTGGTCCAGGCTGGGTCTCTTCATTTCTACAATAGACCTGACACAGGAAGCTGGTCATGGAGAGTTCCATGGCGCCCACAAGGTGGCAGTAGTGTGTAGTGGGAGCCCAGGGTGGGCGATGACGCTGCAGCCCAGGCTTGCAAAGTGATCTTTGCTTCCCGTCGTGGGAATAAAGAGAACATGATTTAGCTTAGGCTTCAAATCCTCGTTTCCCCTCCATTTCACTCCATTTAACAAACTCTAAAAGAGGCCCTCCTCTAACACAAGGGAGGGGCACTGAAGTAAGTTACGGCCTGTAGGTCTGCTAACCCTTTCCAAGCTCAATGTCTGACTTTGCTTCCTCCCTACACTATACGGACAAACTTGCCTTCTTCAGTCCCTCTTTTTATTTTTTGATAAAGGGTCTCACTATGCAGACCAGGTGGACCTCAGACTCACAGAGTTCTGCTTACTTCTGCCTCTCAAGTGCTGGAGTTAATGGCATCTGCCTGCTCTGCCTCCCGTTTGCTGGAATTAAAGTCATGGGTCACCTCGTTCAGCCCATTCCCTCATTCTTAAGGCTCAGCTCCAAGCCCCCACCCCCACCCTGATCCTCTCATAACCAGTCCGGGCTCCCCCTTGTCTCAGCCTGGCCATGAATTAGCTTCCATTGCTAGAGGGCTTCCAGAGCAGGGGAGAGTTACCCTCAGCTCTGCCTCCTTCTGCCAGCCCAGTGAGTGTGGGAAGACCAGAAGTTGGAGTTGAGCTGGGTTTGTGGCTGGCCTCACAGAGGCCAGAACCATTGACAGAGCCCCCCCTCCAAACCTCTTCTTTCTCAAAGCCCATGCCTTGTGAGGTCCAGCTCTCTCTACACTGCTTGAGAAGATAAAGAGAGAAATGTCCAGGAGCCACTAGATTAAAAAAATAGAATCAATGGGACATGGCGGCGTAGGCCTGTAACCTCAGCCCTTGGGAGGCTGAATCAGGAAGATCGGAAGGTTGATGCTCGCCTCGGCTGCACAGCAAGAAGTGTAACTACCTAACCAACTAATATAGGAAAAGCAGAATGATCCGGATCAGGAGTTTAAGAGCATCCTTGCCTTCGAAGTGAATTCCAAGCCAACCTGAGCCACAAGAGGCCCTGTTTTAAAAGTAAACAATAAGCTGGGCAATGGTAGAGCACACCTTTAATTCCAGCACTTGGGAGGCAGAGGCAGGTGGATCTCTGAGTCGGATGCCAGCCTGGTCTACAGAGCAAGTTCTAGGACACCCAGAGATACATAGGGAAACCATGTCTTCAAAAACAACTAAAAACAACCAACCAAACAAAAACAACAACAACAACAAACAAACAAAAAAGCAAACAATGGAACTATTAAAACCCAAGAGAGAAGTTCTTTTTTTTTTTAAGTTAATTATGGAAAAGCTAAGGAGACAGCTCAGCCGTTAAGAGCATGGGCTGCTCTTGCAGAGAACCCAGGCTTGATTCCTGGCACTCACGTGGTGGCTTACAACCATCTGTAACTGGTTCCACAGGATTCGACACCCTTTTCTGGGCACCAGATATGGTGCACCTACTTACATACATGTAGATAAACCACTTATACACATAAAATGAAATAAATAAATAAATCTGATTTTTTTTTTAATTTTGTAGTTAGAAAATAAGCCCTTTCTAGGCTTAAACTAAAAGCTTTATTTGGTTTGGGCTGGAGAGATGGCTCAGCAGTTAAGAGCATTGGCTGTTCTTCCAAAGGACCCAGGTTTGATTCCCAGCACCCACATGGCAGATCACAACCATCTATAATTTCAGTTCCAGGAGATCTGATGCCGTCTTTGGCTTCCACAGGCACCAGTCATGCAAATCAAACATAGACACACACGCAGGCAAAACACTCCTATATAAGTCGGGCATGGTGGTGCATGCTTAATCCAAGCATTCTGGAGGCGGAGGCAGGCTGATCGCTGTGACTTCAAGGCCAGCCTGGTCTACAAATCAAGTCCAGGACAACCAGGGCTACACAGAGAAACTCTGTCTCTAAAACCAAAACAAAATAAAGAAAACCATTCATACATATATTTAAAAAACCAAAAAAACAAACAAAAGAAAGCAATAAAACCAAAATACTAGAGGTAGAGAAGTGGCTCTGTGGTTAAGAGCACATGATTTGCAACTCTGAGGACCTGAATTTAGATCCTATTCCTAAGTGGTAAACTTAGGGCTAGTTTACACCAGGTCTAGCCTTTTCCTCTCCTCTCCCTGGTCTAGCCTTTTCTTCCCCTCTCCCTGGCAGTACCCTCTTTGAGACTTGACTTCTCTATATGTAATGAGTGGCTCAGGTCTGCATCCCTGGATGTCACTAGACTCAGACATTCTCCAGCCAGGACTTCATGGTCTGGATGTGTCTGTGCTGTGGGAACTACCGCCACTTGCTGGCTGTGTGCCTAGCCCCAAAATATGAGCTCCATGTATAGGGAGAGACCCTGCTTCAAAGGAATAAGACAGAGTCACCCCCCCCCGCCTTCTTTCTCTGGCCTCTGTGTATAGCCTAAACTCCAACTTTCCCCACCAATACATTTTCAAAATTCGAAAATTAGAAGCTGTAAAGAAATGGAAATTGTTTTTTATGCTTTTGAAGAAACACTCACTCTCGTGCATAAGATAAACACAAATTTAAAACGCATCTAGATTCCATTTTTCTCCTATCAGATTGGCAGAAGTCCAAAGTCTGATAACATTCTTAAGCTGCATTCTCTGCTGAGCAGGCAGGCATGCACATTACTGCTCAGGACACGGGTGCCTCCACGCAGCCCTCATGTGGGACAAGACAGCCTCTAACAATACCACAGAGACACCCATGGAGGCGGAATCCTGAGGTGACCCTCATTGCCGTCATCACCACAGATCCCCCTGCACTTGCTTGTGTCACAGTTCTGTGAATATCGGACTGAATTCAGTGATTAGGTTCCATTAAACATTCAAGATCCAAAAGGGATCTTGAAGGCAGAGTTAGGTGACGTCTCAAGCCAGTTGATCTTGAGATGGGCACATTATCCTGGGTCAGGGGAGCCTGCTTGGAAGCCTCGGGTTTTCCCAGCAGAAGTCATTGATTCGAAGGGTGGGAAGGAGCCATTGTGAAGATTCTGGCTTGCCACCCTAGGGAGCAAGGACTCTGGGAGTCCCAGATTGATAGCTACCAAGACTCCAGGTCTGTGTGTGTTTCCAGGAACTAAATTCCACCACAGGGATGAGTTGGGAGCCGCTCCCTTTCAGTGCCTCCAAATGAGAACTAAGCCTTGCACACATCTTACTCTTGCTCAGACCAGCCACACCATGACAGGCTTTTCACCACAGATACATATGAGCCAAACGCCTGATGCTGTCTTTACCTGCAGTGTGGGGTAATCTGGTATGTGGCGATAGAAAGCCAGTGCAAACCAGGCCGTGGCAGTGTTCTCCTTTGATCCCCGAACTTGGGAGGCAGAGACAGGCAGAGATCAGGCCAACCTGATCTACAAATCAAGTTCCAGGACAGCCAGGGCTGCGCAAAGAATCCTTGTCTAGGAAAAAAAGAAAATAGAAAAAACGAAATCAGTGCAATGCCTTCCGTCCAGCTGGGAGATTTGTTCTGTCAATATTCTCGCTCCCTGTTTGAGACAGTGTAAGCACGATGGCTGGTTGGTCGTAGCACTGGTTATGAATCCAAGATTAAAAAATAGGCCAGATACGGTGACTCATGTCTGTAGTCCCAGCGCTCAGAAAGCTGAGCCAGGAGGACTGCTGTGAGTCTGAAGCCAGAGTGGGTTCACAACCACTTAAGAGCCTGTCTCAAAACATCAGACGTATAAAACAAAAACAGGTCTGGGGCCGAGGGTAGAGCTCAGAGGAAAGGCATGGGACTCTCGAGCTGGGTTGTGGGTTCTGGCAGGACACCGAACTAAGGGAAAGAAATCAAATGCCCACCCTTGGGGATCTAGTTATGCATGAATTCAGTGTGTCCAGCAGGGTGTTGTTCAGTGGTTTTGTAAAGGGACCGTGAGGCCCTCTGATCGCTGGTGAAGATCTCAGATGTGTTGCTAGTGAGAAGGAGGGTGGTTGGTGCTGCCTGCCAGCTTTTCTATGGAAACAGGTGCTGGAAACAAGCAGTCGCTTTTTGTTCTTTTGTTTTGTTTTGAGACAGGGCTTCTCAAGACGGGGTTTCTCTGTGTAACAGCCCAGGTTGGCTTTGAACTCACAGAGATCCACCTGCCCCTGCCTCCCGAGTGCTGGGATCAAAGGCGTGTGCTACCACTGCGCCACAAGCGGTCAGTTTTGTATGTGCATTCTCTGCAAGAACACAGGAGATGCTGATGCTGACAAGAAAATGACCTGAGGGAGGTGGGGGGGAAAGGAGCCATCACAGGGCAAGTGAGGCAGAGGCAGAGGCAGAGGCAGAGGCAGAGGCAGAGGCAGAGGCAGAGGCAGAGGCAGAGGCAGAGGCAGAGGCAGAGGCAGAGGCAGAGGCAGAAGGAGACGTTTTACTTCATGCCTTGTAGACTTTTGTGTTATTTTGTTGTTGTTTGACACAGGGTCTAGAGTTCCTTCCGTGGCCGAGGCTGGCCTTGAACCTGTGCCTCAGGCTTCCACGTGCGGTGGTTGTAGGTATGCACCACCTTGCCTCTGGTTTCTGCTCTGTTCTGTGTGCCCTGTTCACCTGTGTACAGGTGCGTTTCCCTTCAGAGGTGAGCGTGTGGAGGCCAAAGGCTGAGTTCCTCCTCAGTTGTTTCCTTTCCTTATTTTTTGAGACCAGATTTCCCCATCTCAGAAGACTGCTGGCCGGTAAGCATCCTTTCCCAGGCCCCACCTAGCTTTGCACCATGCCCCAGCACTGGGGTTCAAGATGCACATCTGGCTTGAGGCAAACACTGGAGATTCAAACTCAGATCCTTGTGCTGGCTTATACGGAAGGCACTTTAACCACTGAGCCAGCTCTCCAGCCCGTGGTGTGTGCGTGTGTGTGTTACCCCAGCAACTCACAGAAAATTGAAGAGCCCTCCTGCTCCTTCCTGGGCCCATGCTGTTCCTGTCCTCACATGCCCAGCCTGATTCTGGGCTAGTCTTCCACGCGGCCCTTGACCCCTGGCCTCCCCACGTCTGCCTCCTGCTCCAGAGATCCTAGAGATTTGAGATAAGATGTTTCTCAAATAGCCGTGTCTGAGTAGGTCTTCTGACGGGGACTCAGCGTCCCCATTTGTGAATTGGGGAGGATAAAAGCTCATCAGGTATGGAAAGAGGAATGAGGTAAGTGTGCAACCCTCAGGCTGTTGCGGGTGCCCCTAGGACACACCAGCACGGTCCAGCCAGCCCTCCCAGCTCCTTCAATAGCAATAAGAGGCTTGAGCCCAATGAACCCTTGGATTTCCGTGCACTCTGAGCCAGCAGTGAGCAGAGAAGCTGCTTCATTTCAGATATGGGTTCAGACTGAGGCATGGCAGTCACACAGACAGGCAGGAGTGAGGGCTTTGACCTGCAGCCAGGCCTTGGCCCGCATGCCTCTCTGCTCAGGTATGTGTGTCTGAGGAGACGTGTGGGGACTTGGAAACGCTCCTGTACTCTCTCTACTTCCTCAGGGTCTGATGGTAGGCTCACAAAGACTGCTGCCACCCGGCCAGCCCCTCCACAGAATGGCGGTCTGTAGAAGGGTCATGAACTGCTGGGGTGGCGAGGTGGCCATAAGCCCCGTTGCCCACTAAGTCTGTGTAAGCATATACCGCTAGCCCCAGCCTCTCAAGTGCCATCACTTCCGGTGTGCCCCCATGTCCACCAGCTCCTGACCTCGAGGTTGCCCCCTCCTCACAGTGCTGGTGGGCGCCATGAAATATGGATGCCCATAGGCTCCAACTGTGCTCCTTTTATTTTTTAACATTTGTTTGCTTATTCTGTTCATCTGAGTGTGTGTGTGTGTGTGAGAGAGAGAGAGAGAGAGAGAGAGAGAGAGAGATTCAGTGAACACACACATGGCAGGGTGCACACGGAGGTCAGAGGACAGCTTGCCCGAGTCAGTTCTCTCTTGCACCATTTGAGTCCTGGGAATCAAACTGGGGGCTGTCAGAACGGAGAGCAAGTGCCTTCAACTGCTGAACCAGCCCTCAGGATCCCTGACCGCATACCCCGTGTCTCTTGCTTCGTTTGTGCCAAGTCAGATTCAGATACTGGAGCTTCAAGCTGACACGGGAATTTGAATGTTTCTCTTAGCAGCAATCACACTGCTGGGTCCGTCTGCCTGCCTTCCGAGGCAGCTTCTGCCCTCTCTGCCTGGGCATCACTGCCCGCCCCTGGGAGCCAGAGCTGTTGGCTGTTCCAAAAGCTGATGTGCACAGAGTATGGGGAGACCTGCGTGGGTGAGAACAGCATGCAAGAATCCCAGACTGACTGCTTTAATCCTGTTTTGACTGGTGTAATCTGGTTTTAGTGGGCGTTGATCCAAGAGGTTTGCACCAAGTACACTAGTCCCTGCTCTTTTTCTCTGGTGGGCTCAGCTGGAGCCTACTGGAGTCTGCCCGACTATTCGGAGGTCCTGCCTGGTGTGTTTCTGACGAGGGTAGTCACGGTGAACACTTGGTTTGCATTTGTGCTACGTCAATACAGTCAGTTGTGCCTTGAGGCTGGAAATTCGTGTGATCTCACAACTGTCTCTCAGTAAAGTAGCGTGGACTTTACACATGGAGAAACTGAGGCACGGGGCTTCCTCTGGCCCCAGGGTCTCTGTATGGCGCCCTCTTATTTCAGAGTGAGTGGGTGAGCACATGGACCCCCTTCAAGGTGTGCAGATCGGCCATAGCGTGGCCTCAGCCTCCTGCATGCGCAGAGTGCAGGCTGTATGTGCCACCACATCCGGCCTCGGGCTGATTTGTCCTTGTCTGGACAAGTTCACTAGCCAGCATGGGCTGCTTTGTGCTGGTCTGCTCTTCTCTTGGCCTTGATTTTGGCACATTTTAGTTGATACACAAGTTTCGTCCATCTTTGACGTGGGAACCACTGTTTCCCAGGCGTGCTAAAAATTCTACCAACTTGGCCATTTAAGATGACAAAAGAATTCGGGGGTTTCTTCCTTCCTCTCCCCCTTTTTCCTTTTCTGAGACAGGGCTACATATAGCCCCAGGCTGGCCTTGAACTCCTGATTCTCCTGCCTCCACCTCCCAAGCACTAGAATTACCTGGTGTGCATCACCACATCCTTTTCCCTGCTCAGGTCACATTCCCTAATGCCAGCGAATAGGATGGACATGCTCTTCTGAGAACGTCCAACCTTTCAGGCCACATGCTGATGCTTTCCCCAGAGAGAAGAAAAGGGGGGTTCACCCCCACCCTGGGGGTTAATTGCCTGTGGTTAGGGACAAAAAGGGAAAGTGTAACGCACACCCCTGGCCCTGGAAGAGCCCTTGCACTTATCTGGACCCATGTGTTTGTTGATCTTCCTGGCTAGGACAACGGAGACTTCCCGGAAATGTAAGTGAGATGTGGAAACGCTCCTGTAAACAGGCAGTGGGACGGTGCCAACTCAGAGGAGCAGCCTCGGCCACAGGCAACTGTGAGAGCCTCAGCTCCGAGGTTCGCCTGCAAGGACGCAAGCTGTTGATCCTGAACTTGGTGCTTCATTGAAAGTGGATCCAGCTGAGGGTAGGCCATAATGAAGAAATGAGGAGAGGGACCAGGCAGAGCTGCCTATACGCCCAACCACTTGGGAGGCTGAGACAAGAGGATCAGAGGTTCAAGGCTTGCTTGGGCTATAGGATGAGTTCAAGGCTAGACTGAACCCCTTAACGAGGGTGGACCTCAATATAAGAAGCAAGAGGGTCTGGAGGTACAAATCAGTGGAAAGCATCTGCCTGGCAAGCATGAGGCCCTGTATTCGCTCTTCACTGCCGCCAAAGAAAAAGAGCAAGAGGGAGCCATCGCCTCCAAGCAGCCCAGGATTCCTGGCGTGGGGTTTGAAGAACTAACATTCTAGATGCAACTGGGGTGGAGACATGGTGCCATTACACAGCAAGCCAACTTCAGCACTCAGGGTTCCGAGGGGTTAGCGGGTTCCTAACACTCCTGGCACAGAAATGTGACAGAAAGAGACTGCTATCTCTCCTCACTGGCTCTCTCCACTTCCACTCACAACTGGCAGCCCAGTGGTCAGTGTGAGAGCCAGCCTAATCCTCTGAAGATTGTGGCTGTTGGGGATCTTGGGGCACGGGCCACTGCCCCTGCCCCTGCTTTGTCCCTGACCAATGGGTGGGCTTGGGCAAGTCCAAGAGTTTTCCTGAGGCCTGACTTTCCCATCTATAAGCAGAGTTAATAATGTTTGTTCAGAGAAGATGCATCCTAGGTACCTGGCTAGTATGACAGATAACATGCTTCGATGAAATAGCTAGCTGCTAGCAGATTGGGTCACTACAAAGCCACAGTCAGCAGCTTCAGTCAGTCACCCTGCTTGGCCAGAGGCCCAGTACGCAAGAGGCCCTGGGTTCAATTCCCCAACATCACTGTCATCACCACTGCCACAAAACAAACAAACAAACAATAAGAAAGAAAATAAAAATACATTTTAAAAAAGGACGTCCCGGGCTGGAGAGATGGCTCAGAGGTTAAGAGCCCTGGCTGTTCTTCCAGAGGTCCTGAGTTCAATTCCCAGCAACCACATGGTGGCTCACAGACATCTATAATGAGATCTGGTGCCCTCTTCCGGTGTGCAGGTGTACATGTATAAATAATAAATAAAAAAGGACTTCCCTTCTTGGTTTCCAGTTCCTCCTTCTAGGCCATCTCTATTAGCACAGAACAAGGTTTTAATTTATTTTATTATTTTATTTTGAGACAAGGTCTCACATAGCCTAGACTGGCCCTGAACTTATGACACATAACTGAGGATGACCTTGAGTTTCTGTTCTTCCTCCCTCTACCTCCCCAGCGCTGGGATCACAGGCGTGTGAGCATGCTTTTGCTTTTCTATCTCCCATATTTGGACCTGACCCTCACTTGACCCTCTCGTCCCTTCCATCCAGGGCTAATTCCCTGCTTTCCTCACATAAAAACTTGCCAACAGATCGCCTCTGCTTCTGTTCTCCAAGTCACTGGCCCTTCTCCCTGTGCATCCCCTGGGATGGCCGGTGTCCTCAGTGTCATTCCCCAATTCCCTCCCGGCTCAGCAAGGCTGTCCCAGCCAACTTGCTTCAACCTTTCTTCCTTGGTGGCTAATCCAGGGCCATCTGTCCTCATATCACAAAGCTCACCTCTCCTTTCTTTTTCATTGCTGGGCCTGCACTCAGCCCCTCTCATAAACAGACCGCACCCCAGCCATATCCACAGGCCCTCTCTTTCCTAGGAACCATCCTTTTGTTTTCTGGACACACCTGGCTTTCCTCTACCTCACTGGCCACTCCCTCCTCCCAGGCAGGGATTTAGAGACCATATCACGCTGTGTTGAATCTGCTTGAACTCTGAGCTCAAATCTTCCTTCCTCCTGTCTCAGCCTCACAGGCAGCTGGGACAGCTGGGGAGCCTAGCCTGCACCTGGCTTCTCCGCCAGCCCCTGTGTGGAGAATCCAAGGCCCGAGGTTGCTTTCTCCCTTGCTGGCGAGCCCACACAGGTCACCCTGGCTCCCTCCCTGGAGACTCTCCTGAGCCCACTCAGCTTCAACCGGGCTCCGCCCCTCCGTGGGCAGGAGGGCAGAGCAGTGGTTTGGCAGCCAGGCAGTTAGCCCAGCAGCCCTGCTTGGTGTCTGTTCTCTCTAGCTCCTGGCATCCCGCTCTGCAGCAAGTCTGGTTAATTTCGCCTTCACAATATGCCTCAACAGGCTCACAGCTCACTTCTGATCACCACTACCATTGGCTCATTGGTTTCCCCGCTGCCTTCCACACAGCTTCTAAGAATCCATTCTCAGCCTGGTTGGGGTTCAGGGTGGGGGCCGCACCAGCATCTGTAGTGACAGCACTGCATGCCTTTAGTCCCAGAATTTGGGAGGCAGAGGCAGGAGAATCTCTGAGTTCAAGGCCAGCCTGGTCTACAGAGAGAGAGTTCCAGGATGGCCAGGGCTACACGGAGAAACTCTGTCTCAAAAAACAAAAAACAAACAAACAAACAAAAAAAAAACCAAGCAAACAAGCAAACAGAACCTCTCCTTGGCCCATGACAGTCTGTTCTCTACCTAGCAGCAGAGATGACCTTTGCATGTATAAGCCATTAATTGATTAATGGGTTCTCCCAGGCTGGCCTCAAACTTACATTCCTTCTACCTCTATCTCCCAAGTGCTGGGATTCCAGGTGTGTGCCATCACCCTGGGCTTCAGTCAGATTGAACCTTCTTCAGTGGCAGAAGAAAAGCCCAGCTCCTTTCTACAGACAGGCGCATCCGTCCTCACCTGCAGCGGGCCTCCAGCTGCAGCACGCTCACTTATGGCCAGCCTCAGGGCTTTGGTTTCAGAGCATCTGGAATACCTGTTCCAGCCCAAGGTCTGTGTCGAGAGTCTACTTCTGCAGACATCAGCCCAGACACTACCTGGCCTCTGAGGTCACCATGACCTGCGTGGCTCCAGGTCCCCAGGCTTTGTGCAGAGCGTCACATGGCTCTGTGTTTGTGACTTCTGGTCTGCTTGTTGACCGTCTCTATGTCGGCTTGCTCATCCTGTTTAGGACTTTACAGCAGGACCTGGGTCTGCACACCTCAACTCTCGATGCTCCATATTTGTCACAGAGCCTGCGTAGCTGGAACGCAACAAATACTTGTTGAGTGAATAATAATAAAATCGAACGCAAGTTTTCTTAGCTACGGTTTCTGTTGGTGTGATGAAACACCATGACCAAACAGCAACTTGGTGGAGGAAAGGGCTTGTCCCACTTACACTTCCAAATCACTGTCACTGAAGGAAGTCAGGACAGAAACTCAGACAGGCCAGGAACCTGGCGGCAGGAGCTGATGCAGAGGCCATGGAGGGGTGCTGCTCACTGGCTTGCTCCTCATGGCTTGCTCAGCCTGCTTTCTGATAGAATCCAGGACCACCAGCCCAGGGACGGGCTCCATCTGCATATACAGGCATTTTCTCAACTGGGGCTTCTCCTCAATGACTCTAGCTTGTGTCAAGTTGACACAAAAACTAACCGCCAAAACAAGTGTGACATGGCACGGCCCAACATGAGCCCTCATGGCCAGTGTTTTGTCTCCTACACGCACTGTGTAGTACTAGGCCTTGATCAAAACTTTTTTTTTTTCTTTTGAGACACAGTCTCAAGTAGCCCAGGCTATCCGTAAACTTATATAGCCCAGGGCAATCTTACATTTCTAAACTTCCCTCCTCTGTGTCCCGACCCTGAGGTTGCTTGCATGTGCAACCACACCAGTCTATGAAGTGCTGCAGGTCAAGCCTGGGCCTCTCTGCTTACGAGGCAAGCATACCACCGACTGAGGTCCAGCAGTGTTTTCAAGTTCAATTGCCACACCCTGGGAAAGCCCAGCACGCCTCAGCACACCCCAACCTACCGAGATCTTTCACTCCATCTCCAGTATCATCTCTTGAAGCCCCGGACCTGCACAGATAGCCAAGGGGCGTGCAAAGCCTACTAGCCCTGGCTGGAAGGCTGTTTGGGCTGCTCAAGTCCAGAGACCTGGTGGAGCATGGCTGCCTCACTCAGCCTCTTGAGAATGGTCTCTGGGGGCAGTTGGGAGGAGCTCTGTGTCTCCACAAGACGACCAAAGAGGCCTCTGCTGCAGACACAGGTGGCTTCCCCTCCCCTGCAAAAAGAACATTCAAGATGTCCCTGAGAGGCTGTGGTAACAGGTGGGAAACCAAGGCCCAGAGAGGGACAGCCTGCGCAGGGTCCCATCAGAGGGAGGGCAGTCACCACAGAATCTCAGGCCTCCTGCCTCCCGGGAATCTTGATGGTGTCCCCTGCCCACTGTTCTGTCCTAGGCTCTAGGACAAGCTCCCATTCTGAGCAACAATTAGAAAGTGAGTCACCAGGGTGGACGGTCAGTGGAAAAGGAAAGTGGGGTGTCTGGCACCCCCAGGCCCTGCCCTTTTCCTCTGCTTCTTGGCCAAGGAATCTAGTGAGTCATGAGATTCCACAGTGGGCTGAGAGCCAAATTCTGTGATGACAGGGGTGAGGGGTGGAGGGGTGATCCGGCCCTGCTCTCCTCCCTGCTCCAAGTTCCTGTCTCCTGTGCACGGACAGACACAGGCAGGCAAACAGCCAAACCCCAGGCAGACCGAGCTAGTCCACAGGCATCTAGCAGACAGGTGTTCACAAGTAGGAGAGGGTTCCCGCCACACAGACACCAGCAGCTTAGACGGATGGACCCTGGGCACACGGGCAGATGGACAGGCACAGAGACACACACTGTCCACGGAGTTCTGGGGATACAGATACACAGGAGCATAGCAGGTAGACAGGTAAATCAGTAGATCCAAACAGGCCAAGAACTGGCAGACAGCCAAAAGGTCCACTGGGCACTCAAGGACATAGCAACACACACACACACAGAGCAGCTCACAGCCGGGGTGCTCTTGGGCAAAGATAGACCCAATGTTGTGGCCCCCGGCCTCAGAACGGTAAGGCCGACCCATAAAAGCAGGTCTGCTGAAGCCAGCCTCCTATCAGCAGACATGGTGTTGGCTGGTAATGAGGAGTGTGCCCTGCCGTATGAAGAAGCACGATTAAATAGGCAAGGGGGCTTCCCAGCCAGGAAGGTTGGGAAGACAGGGTGTTGAGACCTGTCACGGTGACTAAGGGTGCCTGGGGATAGAGAGGTGCAGTGACAGCACACCAGGGAGCCTTGGGTAACTCTGCACACCCTTGTGCCCAGCCCCCATCTCCAGCAGGGTTCACGTAGCGTAAGGTGGCCTTGAACAGGCTACACACCTGACCTTCTGATCCTTCTGCCTCTGTCTCTTGGGTGCTGCGAATACAGACACGTGCCACAACACATTTGTGTGTGTGCGTGCGTGCATTAGAAGCATGACAACAACTTGGTGGAATCTATTCTCTCTTTCCACTATCTAGATTCCAGGGGTTGAACTCAGGTCATCAGACTTACCGGCCAGAACCTTTACCCACTGAGCCATCACACCAGCCTCACGCTTTTTAGATGGTGCTGGAACCCAAGGCTATAGACATGCCAAGCAAGCACTCTACCAAGGGAGCTGCAGCCTAACGCCCGTTTCCTTGAGCCTCGGTTTATGGTGCAAACGGATGGGTCTGCATGCTGGGTGCTTGTGCACCCTTGTCACCCGGCTGGGGGGGGGGAACCCCTGGTGACTCACCACCAATGCCCCACAGCAGGGGGTAGCTCGGCCACAAGTGCCCCTTGTATTGCTCTCTCACCCTCCTCGGAGGTGACGGCTAAGGGCAGGGGACAGAGGACTAAGGGAAGCCTGGTGCTCCTGCTTGCCCCTGAGCAGACTGGGATAACCATCCAGGTGTGGTGTCCTTCCTCTACCCAGAGAGTCGGCTGGCCCTGGGCCCAACCTGTTGGAAGAGGGAGCTTGCACAATGGCGGGGCACGAAGTGACAGCCGGAAGGCCTCCAGGGACAGAAGCCCCATTGTGTGAGGGCAAGGCAAAGGTTAGACCAGAAACGGAAGGGGGCTCTGCAGGGGGCCCCAGCTGCCGGGGCCCTCAATGTGGGGCCCTCCTCGGGGCCTTCTGCCAAGAAGGATGCCCTCGAGCCTGGCGGAGGGGGCGGTGCTGGGCAAGGTGCCCACCGCACTGGGGGTGGGGGCAGACCCCACAAAGGGCGGCTGGGTGCACTCAGACTCCTCACAGCACCCACCTCCTGGCGAGGAGCTGCCCTGAGCCTCCTGAACCTAGGCTGCTTCCTGAATCATCCATTGGGAATTCCTGTCATTCCTGGGAGCTGTGGCTTGGAGTGACACCCCCCCCCCCCAGCCCAGTGAGGCGAGGACGTGCATGGCTGTTTTTCTTCCTGAAGGGCCTGGGGGGTGGCTTGGAGATTTTTGCCCCCAGCTCTCTGCCCCTATCAAGTCCTGAACTCTGATCTTAGTTGCCTCTTACCTCCACTTGTGCACATGTTTTTCGGCCTTGTCAAACCGTTTGGAAAGTCCTTCCACAATCCTTTCTCCCTGAGTTGCAGTTCTGCTCCCTACGGAGAGGCTTCCGCTGACAAGAGACCCCCCCCCCCCAAGACAATCGAATTTGCCCATTGTCCTTAAGCCCCTAGAGACCCCAGTTGGGAGCTAAGGGCTGCTCCAGGTACCTACAGGCGGGCCCCGCCCTCCCCTCCCGCAGCCCGTGGTTGGGGCGGGTGTTGCCGGCGGGGCGGTACAAAAAGCGTCCCGCCCTGTGCTCCGAGCTTGACTCGGTCTGGCAGTCCCGAGCTTGGAGGCGGAGGCGCGCAGGGCAGCCTGGGTCCAGCCCACACCCCTCACCAGGTAGGGACTCTCCCTGTTCAGAGGGCAGAGGGTGTAGAGAGCAGGAGGGGGCACACAGAAGGAGCAGGACTCAGGGCAGAGAGGGCACAGAGGAGAATGTCAGAGGGACGCAGGGAACAGCAGAGAGTGGGGAGGGGGAGCGTCCCGGGAGGTGGCTGAAGGCGGATTAGGAAGACACACAGAGCCACGAATCCAAGTCAGATGCGTCAGAGGGGTAAAGGGACCAAGGGCAGGAGAGAAGAATGTCAAGTTTCCATTTCCTTGCCCTTGACAGTCCCTAGACAGGTCAGGGAGGGGGCCCTACTTGTCCCGTGAGCGGACACTGCCGTGTTCTTCCCCGGGGACTCAGGAATCGGGGTCCTCCGCTTGGCTGAGCCTCCCGGGAAGGCTCCAGGACTTGTGACGTGAGACCCACCCTTGATGTGTATAAGGGAGTCTCCAGAATTCGAAACCTCTGACCCCTGACTTCTGTCCTCCCCCCTGGCCCAGGAGGCACCATGCTGGGGCTGCTGTTGCTGCTGCTGGCTGGCCAGGCTGCCCTGGAAGCCCGGCAGAGTCGCTGGCGTAGGGAGCTGGCGCCAGGGCTTCACCTGCGGGGCATCCGGGACGCGGGTGGCCGGTACTGCCAAGAACAGGACCTGTGCTGCCGTGGCCGCGCTGACGACTGTGCCTTGCCCTACCTGGGAGCCACCTGTTACTGTGACCTCTTCTGCAACCGCACCGTCTCTGACTGCTGCCCTGATTTCTGGGACTTCTGCCTCGGGGTGCCACCCCCCTTCCCTCCCATTCGAGGTGGGCATCAAGACGGCCAGCATGGTGGCCACCTTGTCAAGCCCAGTCCCGGCGACGCTCAGGAACAAGGCTGATAATGGACGTTTCCAGGCTTTGAAAACCCTAGGAAAGAAATCCTCACCCTATTTCTTGCCCCTCTGGAAGTCCCTCTTTGGGTCTTACTTGACTCACTCAGGCAACACTGAGAAATAGCTCTGTTAGGTTTAAGGTGGCTTTGGGGCAGGGCAGGCAGGCTCTAGCCCTATCTCTCAGTCAGTACGGGGAAGGTGGAAGCCCCGCCTGCTGACTCACCCTGAGGCTGATAGAGCACTCAGGGCCTGGCCAGGCTATCATAGCCTACGCAATTTTGCCCTCACATAGGATTCTGTACCTCCTGCGCATACCCTTCCCCTGCACTGGCTTGCTCCGGTAGGAGAATCTCGGGAAGTCCTTTCCACAGGGGCTTTAGGCTAAGAAGAGCCCGGGGCTGGGTTGCTCTCTCTGATGCTGTGCCATGTTAAGGGAGTTGCTTACCTTCCCTGGGCTTCAGTTTCTTTCCTCAAGCTCCTTCTATGCCCCGTTTGCAAGTCCCAACTCATTTGAGTGACAAAGGGTACCAGGAATGTCATGGCTGGCATCCAGGTGAAACAACCCGGACCCAAAGTAGAGTCCCTGAACAGCTTGTGTGTGGCATTTGGTGTGGGGACCTGCAGATGTCCTAAGACATAGTCTGTCTTTAGATCCTGTTGGTTGGGATTGGTGTGCGATTACAGCGAACTGGGGAGGTTTGGGGCTACCTGACCTTGCGGATCTGGGCATCTCATCTTTACTCCTCTCCCGCCTGTAGGATGCATGCGTGCGGGCCGCATCTACCCAGTCTTCGGAACCTACTGGGACAACTGTAACCGATGGTGAGTGCGGGAGCTTGGCGTGGGCTTCCTTTGAGTGCCACGTGGCCAACAGCCTTGGAGCCAAACCCCGCCACCCATTTCCTGAGGAGGGGTCCTTTTTGTTCTTCGGGCCTCAGTGTCCTCATCTGTAATGTGGAAACTTTCGAACTGACCACACCATCTCATATAATAGGATTTCTAGTCCCAAGCCTAGGAGTGGTCGGCCATGGTGGGCTGGCTGAGGGCCACACCTAAGCTAGGAGTTTTTCACCACCCCTCCTGGTTTGGGCTGGCCTCCTTCCAGCTGGGCTTACTGTCACGGGAGAGTCCAAGAAGGGGACGCCAGGAAGGAAACCTCTGTAGCATCCGCTGTCCTGGGCGGGATGAGGGTCAGGGATGACTGAGCTGGCCATCAGCCAGTGGCTTGCCACAGGGCCTTCCCTGGAATGTGCTCTCTCCCCACCCTCAAACCCCCTGTTCCAGGCAGGGGGAGGACGGGGCCGTGGACATCTATTCTTCAGTCTGAGCTGGGACGTGGAGCAGGTGGGAACTGCAGAGGCCTTACTGGAAACAGCAGGGTCTCTGCTGCCCTGAGCTCGCCCCACCCCTCCCTGGACTGGGAGGCCCCAGGGAGAAGGAAACTTTTTGGAATGCATTGCGAACGGCTGTTGCCTTTGCCTCACTGGGTGAGGGGTTCCAGGGTCACTGTGGGAATGGGGACCGTGTGTGTGTGTGTGTGTGGGGGTGTGGGTGTGGGTGTGTGGGTGCTGGCCTTGTGTATGGGTGAGGGAGGGCGTGTGTGTACTCAGAAGGGCGGGGTATCTGAAGAATTCTGCCTCTCTGATAGGGTGGCTGCCAAGGGGTTAACGTTTCCACTGCTGTCCCAGGACCGCTGGAATGCTGGTCCTGTCTAGACCTGCTTGAACAGCCCTGGGGCTCAAGAGACGGGGACCGGAAAGCATTAACTGACCCCTACCCTACCGGACAGGTCCTGGTGGCTGAATGCCCCACACATCCCACTGGAGAGCGGAAGACTGTATGCCTTCCAGGATGGCTGTCACCACCAGGGATGCTTTTGCAGGGCATGATGAGGGCTGTTGAGGACGGTAGAAGAGTGGACCTCCCTCACCCCGCAGGCCCCTCCAGCTCTCCTGAGCACCGCCCGCTGGCTCCAGGGCTAGATAGACAGCCATATTGGGGCTTGGCTCCCCTTGAGGCTCCTTATAAGGTGGCATTGTTGGCGGGTGGGTGCCCTGGGTTGCCTGGAAGGAGGCTGTTTAGCATCTTGTAATAGCAGAGTTATGAGCTTGTAAAAGCATTGTAGAATGCCTAGAATCCAAGCCTCTGGCTGACGATGCCTTATTACCGAAGACCTACCGTGTCGCCAGCACTGTGTTGGGCCCAGGAGGTACAGCTGGAAGGAGACAAGACAGGCACAGGCCTTGACCCATGGGGGCTTTGCAACATTCATTGTGAAGGACATGGAAAAGCAATACACACAAAAGTCACTACAAGATGCTATGGGTGTTGGGTAGCGTGGGGAGGGGAACAGGACAAAAGGAAAGCTGTTAGAGCTTTGTGGAGGAAAGAGTAGAAGACAAAGGACCTAGGCATGGGGGAAGGGGCACCAAGTCAGGGAAGGCAGGAGATAGGTAAGTCCTTCCTGGTGGGACCCTCAAGACAGTGGCAAAGGCTCAGCTGATCTCCAGCTTCTGAGTGTCTAAGGGAAGTCCCCTGAAGACCTGGAGTGTAACTGGCATCACTCATGGGTCTGACCGGCCTCAGGACATCTGGGGCAGGTGAGTGAGAGGACAGCAGAGGAGGAGCGTGAAGATGGGTTCAGGGAGTGTGTCTTTGGCGTGCCCGGACTGCTGATATGATAGTCAGGCTTACCACAGACCCCAGTACCTGAAAGGTGGTTACCGTGTTCTGAGAGGAGAACAGGGGAAGGAGCAGACCAGGGGAAGGCTGCGTGGCTTTCATCTGTGTTGCCGTTACTCGTCCAGAAGTGTGGTCAGCTGGACATGAGCTGTAGTGCAGGAGAAGGGGGGCCCAGGGTTCCTGAGGCATGAACAAGAATAGCCAAAAGTGCCCACAATGAGTCAGAAGCCTGCCGCTGAATCCCTGGAAAGCGGCACTATGTATTGTCCTCACTCTACAGATGAGAACACAGATAGAAAGGGTGGGGCCCTTAACTAACCTTCCCGAGACTAGCAGGGCCAGAACTTGGGAGCTGAACTCTAAAGTCTATATTCTTAGCCACTCGGCTGTCCCCCCGCCTCAAGTCATTCAACTACGACGCAGCTATGCTGAATGTTGAGGCAGGAGGATGCCAAGAACAAAAGTAGCTGGCACTCCAAAGTAATTTCCAAGCCAACCTGCACAACTTAGCAACACCTCCTCTCAAAATACAGTCAGAAGGGGACCAAGAGTGTGGCCCAGGGAAGAGCATTTGCTTGACAGCCATGAGGCCTTGGTTCGGTCCAAAGGACAATAAAAACAAATGTTCACTGGATGCTCACGGCGCACCAGGTGTTTTCCCCTAAGCCCTGCAAGCTACCTAAGAGACTAGGAGGTAATGGGTACGTGGGCTGGGGATGCAGCCCGCCAGGTAAGAAAGCTTAGGTTCCTCAGCACCATATAAAACCTGGCGTGGTGGCGCAGGGGCAGCAGGATCATAACTTCAAGACCGTTCTTCAGCTACCAAGTGAATTCAAGGCCAGCTTCGGCTACATGAGAGGTGCTGTCAGAAAACAAAAAAAGGAAAAAGGAAAGCTATATAAACACCAGGAGGACACCAGGTATTGGTGGCTAAGGACACCAGAAGGCAGAGAAGTGGGGCAGAGAGCATGAAGGCCACCGAGTTTTAAGATCAGACAGCCAGAGAAGGCTTTTTCTGGGGGGTGATGCTCACTTGAATGAGGGGCCCATGGATGATGTGATTGGAAGAGCAGTTCAAAGGCCCTAGGCAGGAGTTTGGCGGGTGTGAATGACCGCTATGGCTGGAGTCTAGGCCTGGGAGGAGTAGGGGGTCAGACAGGGGATGGGAGAACAGATTACATATGGCTTGTTGCTACGAGGGACTTTAGCTCTTCCTCCCTCCCCCCTCTTTCTTCCTTCCTTTTCTTTTCTTTTCTTTTTTCTTTTGATTTTTTGAGACAGGGTTTCTCTGTATGTAGCATTGGCTTTCCTGGACTCTCTGTAGACCAGGCTGGCCTCGAACTCACAGAGATCCGCCTGCCTCTGCCTCTCCCAGTGCTGGGAAAACAGGTGTGCGCCACTGCGCCCTGCTTGGCTTGACTTAGACTTAGCAGGATGGCTGTGGCCACCAATTTAAAAATGTACTTCGGGGCTGTGGGGGTGGCGTAGAGTGGAGGTCAGAACAAGGAGACGGCAGCAGGGGTCAGGTGAAAGGAGGCTGGACAGAGGTAGCCGTGAGTGAATAAGGCGCGGTCTGGATCCTGATCCTGAGTGTGTTTTAAGGTGTGACTGGATCGGCACGTGAAGGATCAAAGGTGACTCTGCTTTGAGTCTGAGCTACAGGAAGTTACAAGATCTGGAACTCATTTTGACACACATTAAGCAGAAGCTGTGGGAACCCCCCCCCCAACTCTGGTGATGTTGGGGAGCAACAAGGTCCTGGGCAGTGGAAGAGATGCACTTAAGAATTGTTAACTTGGGTTACAAAGCCAAGAGGCTGGGTGGGACCATTCAGGGGCTCAGCTGTAGTTGCTAGTGCAGAATCCCAGGCCCGTGTGGATCGCCCAGGCTCCACAGGGCTTCCAGCCCTGACTCATACTTTCTTTCCTCTTCCTTGCCAGCACCTGCCAGGAGAAAGGGCAGTGGGAGTGTGACCAAGAGCCATGTCTAGTGGACCCAGACATGATTAATGCCATCAACCGAGGCAACTACGGGTGAGAGGCCCTGGGCGTTGGTGGGCACAGGAGTACCCAGACATGTCCACATATATGATCATCAGACATGGTCACTGTGCTAGGCGCACATACTGGAATTTTATTTCCCTCCCCCTCTTAGCCATCATGCACAGCTCAAGGGCTCCTGACCTTGACAGGTCTGTGACTTCTCTTCACGTTCTCTCCTCCAGGTGGCGGGCTGGGAACCATAGTGCCTTCTGGGGCATGACCCTGGATGAGGGCATTCGCTACCGCCTGGGCACAATCCGTCCATCTTCCTCCGTCATGAATATGAATGAGATTTATGTAAGTCCGTCCTCGCCCACACCCCTACCATCTATCTCCCGATGGCTTAGCACATTAGGGATGAGGTCCCTCTCCTTGCTCTGCCAGGTCCTGTTCCCTAGGAGGGGGCTGTGGGGCCCTGCATATCTTTCTCTGTACTGCTTTCTCTGGCAGTGCTTAACTTCTAAACCTTCCAGTGCCGGCAGCAGCCTCCTCTGCCTTCTAAGCCTGGGAAAAATGCTGTTGGTCCCAGTACAGCTGGGTCAAGACCCAAGGGGGCCCGAGGGTCACCTTGGTATTTTAGGAAAAAAGGGACAGGCACTCTCCCAGCTCTGGCCAGAAAGCAACAATTCTCGGAAAAAATGCCGACTCAGTGAAGCCCCTAGGGAGGAGGGGGCTTCTGTTTTTCCACCAGACCCTGTCAGTCAAGGGGGGAGTAGGAGCCGGTTAAGGCTCCATGCAGCGGGCCTGGGCGGGGCTTGTGCTGTCCATCAAAGCAGACAGGGAGAGGCCAGGGGACTTGTGCTCAAGGCCAGGGTGACCAGCCCCTTGGCCCTGCCTTTCTCCCTGGGGCTGCTTGCTATTTTCTGCTGTTTGTCTTGGCGGCCTGCCTGGTCACGGGACCTTACATCTTCCCGCCCCTGTCCTTCGGGGCTTGGAGGCCACCACCATGGCAGGAAGGAGGGTGTGGCCATCAGAAGGTACAGAGAAAAGTGGCAGGAAGTGAGAGTTGGAAGCTGGTGGCCCTGGCTTGGGCTTCCCTGCTTCGGCCTCAGTGTCTCATTTGCTGAATAAGGCCTCGTTACCCCTGAGTGACCTTTGGAGGGACTCCGAACAGTGGCAGTTCATTTACTCAAGTCCAAGTCAGAAGTAACCGGCACCCCACTCCTCCAACCCCAGAAGCAGGACAGCTCCAGATCAGACTGCCAGAGGCTCTGGGTCCTCACCATGCCTCCAAAGCCTGGGCTGGTGGAGCACCTGGGCCATGGTAGGAAGCATACGGCATCACTATTGTTTTACAGATGGTGCTGGGCCAAGGGGAAGTGCTACCCACTGCCTTTGAGGCTTCTGAGAAGTGGCCCAACCTGATCCACGAGCCACTGGACCAGGGCAACTGTGCAGGCTCCTGGGCTTTCTCCACAGCAGGTATGTCCACGGGCAGGAGCTGGCACCAGAGAGGAGGGCCCCGGCTAGCCTCTGACAGCCCTTTCTGCCTTCTCCACTAGCTGTTGCATCTGACCGGGTCGCTATTCATTCTCTGGGACACATGACACCCATCCTGTCACCGCAGAACCTTCTGTCCTGTGACACCCACCACCAGAAGGGCTGCCGAGGTGGGCGTCTCGATGGTGCTTGGTGGTTCCTGCGGCGCCGAGGGTATGCGACGGGTTGTGGGCCGGGGGAAGACCAGGCGCCCTGTAGAGCCCCGGCTTTGTGGTACCACAGCATGATGACCCGGCCCTTGCTCCCTTCTCTAGGGTGGTGTCTGACAACTGTTACCCATTCTCGGGCCGTGAGCAGAACGAGGCCGGCCCTGCCCCTCGATGTATGATGCACAGCCGCCCCATGGGACGGGGCAAGCGCCAGGCCACTTCCCGATGCCCCAATGGTCAGATTGATTCCAATGACATCTACCAGGTCACGCCCGCCTATCGCCTGGGCTCTGATGTAAGTCTGAACATGGGAGGGGAGCCGAAGAAAGAGTTGGGGGGGTTGGTCAGCTAAATCTTACCTTGATGGATTTACCTTCCCAGGAGAAGGAGATCATGAAGGAGCTGATGGAGAACGGCCCTGTTCAAGGTAACTATTCCTTGCCTTTCCCTGGTTCCAGAAACTTCCTGCTGGGGGTTGGGTGCAAGGGGTCTCTACAGCTTTAGGTACCACGTGCAGATGGAACAGGAGTGGAGGGTCCATTTCCCCCCCCCCTCTTTCTTGCAGGAAGACCCTGGACAAGTCAGTATCTAACACGAGTCCCCGAGTCTGGAGGCTCAGACTAACGGGCTGAACCCCTGTTTCTTCCTCTGCCCACAGCACTCATGGAGGTGCATGAGGACTTCTTCTTGTACCAGAGTGGCATCTACAGCCACACACCTGTCAGCCAGGGGAGGCCGGAGCAGTACCGCCGACATGGGACCCACTCGGTCAAGATCACAGGGTTGGTTTTTTGGGGGCACATGGCACTAAGAACAGCAGGGTTTACACTGAAAAGTCTTTGAAAATCTTTGTGTTCTCTGCCAACACAAAGGCAGAGGCAGCTCCTCCCTCAAACCATTGCCAAAGAGGAAACAGACACAGGGAGGAGGGGCTGCTTCAAGGGGTGCATGTAGCTTTGAAGGGTGTCTGGGAACAGTGGAACAGAGACGAGAAGTTAAACCAGGAGGCGGGAAGCATGCCTGAGATCTCAGCACTGGGTTGGAGACAGAAGGATCAGGAGTTAAAGGGGTTAAAAGGCCGTCTTTGTATCCACAGCGACTGTGAAGCCAATCTGGGCTACTTGAGACCTTGTTTTCAAAAAACAACAAACAAACAAACAACCCGCAGGGCTATTCAGCACTTGTCCTAACTTGTCTGCCCTCTTCCTGAGTGACAGAGGCAGGGGAGGGTTAGAGGCGCTGTATCCCTGAGCCGAGACCTGGTGCAAGCAACAGCATCTCCCTCTTGTTTTGCCACCAGATGGGGAGAAGAGACGCTGCCAGATGGAAGGACCATCAAGTACTGGGTGAGTCCCTGGTGCCAGTCCCGTGTCCCCTGCCCTCTCAGGCCCTCGCCCAGCCCAGCCCCTGCCTTAGAGTCTCTCTTCTCTTCACTCCCAGACTGCTGCCAACTCGTGGGGCCCATGGTGGGGCGAGAGGGGCCACTTCCGAATCGTCCGTGGCACCAACGAGTGCGACATCGAGAGCTTCGTGCTGGGTGTCTGGGGCCGAGTGGGGATGGAGGACATGGGGCATCACTGAGCCGCAGCCGCTAGGCTAGGCAGGATCCGCAGCCACAGAAGAGGCCTCGGGGGGCCATCCCGATGAAGCCTCGGGTGCAGTCGGGGGAGCAGGTGCTAATCCTCACACACACAGACCCGCTAGCGCAGCACCCCACCTGCGAGCCAAAGACACGTGGGGCGGGTGGAGCCCCTAGACATCACAGCGGGAACTGGAAACGGCAGGGAGCAGAGATACCAGGACCCTGGTCCCCCAGCCCAAGACCACAGGAGCTAAGACACCCCAGTTTCCATTCTCCTGCCCAACCCCATCATTCCCATCCTCTTGTTCTTTTTCGGTTGACTCTGCCCATCTTCCTGGCCTCCATTCCAGCTGTACCTTTCCATCCCCAGTCCTGTTTTTCTTTATTCTTTAAAATATATTTATTTTTCTTTTCGCTGTTTTAAAATAAAACCAAAGTATTGATATTTACAGTGTCTTGGGCTCCTCAAGGTGAGAAAGTCACGTCAGAACTGGGGTGGTCCATGGCTAGACAACAAAAGAGCTGCCTGGAAGCTGGGAATGAGGGCACAAGCTTGTAATCCCAGCACTCGGGAGGTGGAGGCAGGAGGATCTGAGTTCTAGGTTACCGTTGGGTTAGGTAGCAAAGTTGAGGACAGCCTCGGAGTACGTGAGACCCTGACAGTAAGGGGAGGGGAAGGGATACGGAGCGAAAGATCGCATATCACTGGGGGGCAGGCAGGGGTGGGTAAATAAGAAATCTTACCGTCCTTTCAGTAACAGTTATCAGTGCCCAGCCACTTGCAGGAGGGACATGGGGTGACATGGCCTCTGACCTCTGGAGAATAACTGCCCCAGTATGGGAAGGACCTTTCAGATGCTCAGTCAGCTCTGCATAGACAATAGGGGAGAGTGTGGCCCAGACCCCCAGTTAACAGAGCTGCTTCAGCAAGCAGGGAAGCAGGCCCCTCCTCTCTCCCTACTCCTGAGACAAGCTGGTCCTGCCAGGCAGCCCTCTCCCGAGGCTCCCAGCGCCTAACAGCTAATGACAGGCAACCTTCCCTTCCTCCTCCTCCCTTCCTCCCCCCTCCCATCCATTCCCTATCCTTCCCTTTCTGTCAAGGTAGCCTATAGTCAGGGCTGTTGTCCCATCCCAGGCCCCGGCCTGATTTCAAGGCCCCAGGGGATCTAACTAGCCTCCTACCCTGTGCCCGGGTGAGGCACGCCTGCAATCACAGCGCTTGGTGGATGCAGGAGGCTGCAGAGCAAGTTCAAGGCCGCCCTGGATTAGGTGAGACCCTGTGAGAAAGTGACAGTCCCAAGTGCTCTCTGCTCCTCAAACGCTGAGCACATACCCAGACTGCAAGCACTTCTGGCCCCCAGTGCGGACGCCCTCCGCTGCGTTCACCTCTGCCCCCTCTTATTTCCAAGCTAGGTCCTGGATTCTTTATTTACACGAGTGATACCTGCAGAGGATGACTGATTTGTAAGGCGCCCTGCCAGGGGAAGCCAGGGACGCCCCGCCCACAGGCTCCCAGCGATGCCCCGCCCACAGGCTCCCAGCAAGGGAGCTCTCCTCCGTCTGCCCTTTCACCTAGTATTTGTCTTCTCTGGGTATCTGCACTAGAAGCCCCTAGACTCTACCGCCTAGAGGGAGACTGGGCCTGGATCATGGGTTGAGTCCTTGTTCTTCAGTTGGTAGGGTTGAATGTAGCAAGTTGCCCAGGCAGTCCTCGAACTGTCTACTTAGCTTATGATGACCTGGAACAGATCCTCCTGCCTCCGCCTCCCAAACACTGAAATTAGGGTTGAGCACCGCCAAACCCTGTTAACCTTCCAGTCTGTTCTTTCACCTCCTCTTCCCTCTGAGGAGTATCTGTGGGTCCCTGCGAATGCTGATGCCAGGAACGTGCGTGGAACTATCCGAAGGGCCGGAGAAGCCCCTGAGTCACTGGCGAGGTCCTCGTGGGGCCCTGGCTGCCCCCAGGCCCCCAGGCATCACCTGAAAGGAATGCGGGGCAGCCTGATAAGCGGTCGCCTTTGTCTCACTTCCTGTTTGCCAGGACGTCCCGAGCCTTGTGACCCCGGCCGGTCAGCGAGTCCCCAGGACTCGAGGCCCAGGGCGACCTTGGGCCAGCACAAGCCGGGAGTCCCGAGGAAGCGCGCAGGCCTCGCTCTCCCCTCCGCGGCTGCGGCCCAAGACGCACCCCGATGGAAAAACCCCCATCCCGGGAGAGGCTGGAAATTTCTACCAGGACCTTTGGCGGAAGCCGCGGGGGGAGGGGGGACGGGGAGGGAAGGGGACTCAAGAGGAAAATCCGGATATGGCCTGTCTGCAGGCCGAGGTTCCGCTGTACCCCGCGAACTCCTGAGGATTCGACCCAGCCCTGCCTTCATCTCTTCTGAACTGGGGGAGGGCGGGGGTGGAGGTAAGAGGCCTCCGCAGGTGCCCCCAAATCCGCAGTTACCCCAGTTCTCTGCGCTACTGATGAGGGTACTGCCAACACTGAGGCACCCCCCAATGGACCTCTGCCATAAAGAAATCCTTTCCACCCCATCCCCCGCCCGTGCTGTGTGTCCAGAGGCTAAGCACAGCCTCTCTGATCAGGCCAAACTTCTTTAGACAAATACAGACTATCTGAGCCTCCTGGCTGGGTGTGACCAAGTCAGGTTTGTCTGCCTTTGACTGAGAGAACAATGGCCGTGATGCTCTGTGCTCAGAACTTTTTGGTTTTGGTCAGGGGCTCATGTAGCCCAGGCTGACCTCAGACTCTCTATGTAGCTAAGAATGACCTAAACTTCTGATCCTCCTGCCCAGTTAATGAGGTGCTGGGGATCAAGCTCAGAGCTGTGTGTATGCTCTGCAAACACATGACCAACTGAGCCCTGGAGCTCAGTAAATGCTAGCAGCCATGATCCGTTGTAGGAATGGGACGTGACCATGTAAAAGATGCCCGTAATGAGCTCTACGTTTGCTGAGTGTTTTGCCCACAGATGCCTGCAAACAGGCTGGCTGGGACACTTTACATATATTACCTCATTTAGGTCTTTAAAACAAACAGCTTCTGAGGCTGGATAGATGGCTCAGCACTTGTGTGATGCTTCTGGCGCTCTTGCAGAGGGCGCATGCTCTGTTCCCAGCTGCCTCATCAGGCAGCTCACAACCACCTGTAACTCCAGCTCCGGGGGATCCAGTAACCTCCTGATTTCATTAGGCATCCACACACTAATGGCATGTACAACACACACACAGTAAGACGAGAATAAATTTTTTTTCTTTTGCATATAAACAGAGTGATAAGTTAACGACGGGCATAAACTTAGTAACAGGATAGAATCCAGGGTGTCTCGCTCCTCAGCCATCGGGTCGGCACTAACGGCTGCAGTTAAGATAGGTAGAGAGGGGCTGGGGAGGACGCCTCAGGCCGCACAACACCTGCCGTGCAAACATAAGGAGCAGAATTCTGACCCCCAGCACCCACCTAGAAGCTGGGCGAAAGCGTGGTGGCTGCCTATAACCCCAGTTCTCCAGGGGTGCAGGTGGGAACAAGGGCTAGCCGGCTGGCACTAGGGAAGTCATTGAGCCTCGAACTCTGCAAGAGTTCCCGCCTCTGCAAGTGAGGGGTGACAAGAGTAAGGTGCCCAGTGCCAGCCTCACACATGTCAACACACACATCCACACACCCACTACACAGCATGCACATACATTACATACACACCCCACACTCAGTATCGATAGTCCAAAGCCCTCTCCCAGTCTCTTCACCTGCCTGGACAACTCTTGCTCACCCTTGAAAACCCAGCTTACACCTCCCTCCCCTCCCCTCCTGTCCTGACCGCCACCTTCCGGGTCTACACCCGGAAGTGACATAAGCCCCCTGGCACGGGGGATGTGCTTGCTGACCACTTCACCCCCAGCATAATGGAGCGGGGTCTTTATTAGCTCAGCTCTGTTTTCTGCAGCTCCTCCACTAGGGCACTTGGATTCCATTCTGGTCTTCTGAGGGTCTCTGCAGGGTTCCAAGGCACCTGACTCTAATCCCAGCAACCATTGCGAAGAAGATCTGTCACTTCAGGACATGTGAAGCTCCATGTCTTCCCGAGAGCTTGCCAAAGCCTGTCCATGCGCTGTGTCCATTTAGGGAAAGGAATTCATGAGGCTTGAGCAGCAGTGGGCCAGGCCTTGGGGCTGAGCATCATCCTGTTATGTGCTTCCTCACCATCCCATCCCTGCTGGTAAGGAAGCACATAGCTCTTGAAACCCAAAGCCGACCAGCCAGGGACCCCAGGAACCTAGCACAGCTGCCACCAGGGCCCCAACACTGTTAGCTGATTCTTATTTTTTCTCTCTTTCCCTCTACTTTTTAGCTTATATTTATTTAACGTGTGTGTGTGTGTGTGTGTGTGTGTGTGTGTGTGTGTGTATGTCAGGGAGTGCCCGTATGGAGGTCAGAGGACAACCTGTAAGAGTTGATTCTTTTTTCCTGTGTGGGTCCTGGCACTGGAATTCATATTGTCAGGCTTGGTGGTGATTGGCAGGCACCTTTACCTGATGAGCCACTTTGCAATCAGCTGCCCTTCTCCTTTCTCTTTAGATTAGTCTTCTGGGAAGAAGAGTGTGGGGCCAGGGACAGCTCCTGAGCATCTAGTCCACAGGCATTTTCTTCCAAGTAGCTTAGCTCTAGCCTGGTGTCTACTTATAGCCAACCACATGTGGACGAAGGACAATGTCACAGACCCCTAGGGCATTAGTATCTTGGGAGGAGACGGTCCCCAAAGACAGGAAAGTCTACTGTTCCCCAGGAATACTGGACAAAGGACAGAGTGTGTCCACAACAGCCAGGGACAACCGTTGTGATACTGAACCTTGACAGGAGAGGTGAGATGGCTATCAGACTGTATGGAGAATTTCCACCAGAGACATGGGTGAACCTTCCTGCAGACATGTTTGTTATAAACAGGACTGTTTGTCTTTTCTGTACATGGAGGAAACTGAGGCAGGGGTGGAAATAGGAGAAGGTGAAGTATGACACATCTTGTTTTCGTCCTGGTTTATGACCCCTGTCCCACAAGGCTGGCTGGTCACAGATACCAATTTCATCCCCGGGCCGTAAAGGGATTCTCTAACCTACCCTTATCCAAAAGTAGGTCATAAGACTCTCAGTCCTGCCTCCAACCCTGAAGCAAAACGTACCACAGAGAGGCCAAGAATATACAGGCAGTCAGGCCTGGCTGGCTTTCAGCACGTAGTCTCACCAGCTCCAGACATGCAGGGACGGCTCCAGCAGCCTGAAAGGTCAGGGAGCCAGACAGCACCACTCCTGAGAAGTTCTTACAGGCCTCACCTCCTGCACCACTTCACTCCTGTCCTCTGGGACAGCATTTGGAATAGATTGCTCAAGGTGTTTCCCTAGTCTGGTGAGGTGGCTCTGTCAGTAAGGTGCCTGCCATGCAAGCACAGGGACCCGAGTTCAAATCCTCAGCACCCCCATGAAAAGCTGAGCTGAGCACTGAAGAAGCAGGGACAGGTAACTCACAGTGGAGCTCACTGGCCGGCCATCCTAGCCGAATCTATGATCTCCAGGGTAGACAAGACACCAGCCTCAAAAAGTAAGATGGAGCACGTGGTTGTAGAGGATACTTGATGCCAATCTCTGGCACTCGTGCACGCACGCACACACACACACACACACACACACACACACACACACACACACACTGTGTTCCAAGGTCTGTCATGCTCCTTGGTGGCGTGGCATGCCACACTTGGTATTCTACCACTGAGCTACATTCCGGTCTTTGGCAACAGCTTTGAAATGAAAACCAGCGTCAGCTGGCACCTGGCTTCAGACTGATAACACAGGTGTGCGCTGATACCACAGGTGTGCTCCATCAAGCTCAGCCACGTGGACCTCTTGTGCAAATGAATTGAACACCAAGGATCGGGTCACGGGAACCCTGCCTTAGAGCCTGTCCATCTCAGGCGCAGATAATTCTGGGCATGGTGGCTCCCGCCTGTAATTCTGACAGTTGGGAGATGGAGAACGAAGGATTAGGAATTAGATGTCGTTCCTGGATACGTGGTGAGTTCAAAGCCAGCCTGGGCTATGTGAGACCCCCCCCTTCAAACAACAAAACAAAGAAACCCACAAAAATCCAAGCAAATAAAAACCCCAGAAGTACAGGCTAAGACAACCTGGGATTGGTGGTAAGCATCTAAAGTGGGTGCTACGGTCTCAAACCATAGGGGTCACTTTCTGTAGGTGTCAGCTCAAACTTAAATCAGAGGACACCCAGCGGGTACTTCTGCTGAAGAGCAAGTTCCCTGCTGGTAGCCAAAAGCCCTCACGACTTTAAAAAGTTTTTAGATTTATTTACTTTATTATTGATGTGCGTGAGTGTTTTGCCTGTATGTATATATGTATACCGTATGTCTGCCTGGTGCCAGTGGAGAGCAGAAAAGGGCACTGGATTCCCTGGGACTGGAGTTACAGATGGTTGTGAGCCACCACGTAGGTGCTAAGAATCAGACCTGGGTCCTCTGCAAGAGCAACAAATACTCTTAACCTCTGAGGCGTCGCTCCACTCCACTACCCCACCTTTGAGATTACAGAAATTCTGTGCTGTGGGTGCACAGTGGGGGAAACTGAGTCAGCCCAGCTTTGTTATTTCTATAGTAGGGGAATCTCGTTTGCCAGACTTCAAAGCCTGAATGACTCCCCCCCCCCCCCAACACACCCAGGGCTACAGTTCAGCTTGGACCAAGCAGGTGTTTAGCCTCCAGCTGTGCAGATTCCAAAATCTGAAATCTGGGGCTCAGGCCTGTGTCTAGCCAAGGTGCTGCTTGAAGAAAGGGCTGTAGTCTCGACCTGGGGCTGCAGGGAGCTGAGACAGCCTCCTCCTCCAAGAAGCACTCCCCGCCCCGTCATCATCCATTCACTGCTACCCTCACCAGACTTCCTCCATTACAGAAAAGCTGCCCTCCTCTAGCCCCTTTCCAACAGCTTCTGGGACATCCTCTGTGCTCTCAGCAGCACTTAAGGTAACAGTACCATTTTCTTTCTCTTTTCTTTTCTTTCTTTTTTTTTTTTTTAAGTATAATTTATTTTTATTTTATCTTCATGCACCCTAACCATTGAACCATCCTTCCAGCTTCCTCTTTTATGCTTAAACTTAATTTTAGAATTTTTATGTGTGTGTGTGTGGGGGGATGTTTCGCATGCATGAATGTCTGTGCGTCACACGTGCGCCTGGTGCCCGCAGACACCCGAAGAGGGCATCACATCCCCTAGAGTTACAGATGATGATGAGCTTCCATGTGGGTACCAAGACTTGAATTCGGGTCCTCTGGCAGAGCAGCCAGACTCATAGCTGCCGAGCCATCTCTTCATCCCGAACAGCACTGTTTTGTGAGAGAATGGGAGAGAGGAGAGACTAGGATTCATACCACAAAGCCAGGTACGGGTGGTCCCTCAGCAGCGCCTTCTGGCACCGAGTCCCCTCCTTACTGCCGCAGCAGGGGGGGACAGCGGAGGGGTCACCTGTGCAGGGTCTCAGAATGGAGTACCGTCTCGGGGGCAAACACAGGAAGGGGCAGTGCTGACAGCGAGTCTAAGGCTGTGTGGGTGCCAGAGGCAGGGGGCTGTGGAGATCTCCCTCGGATGCTGTGCCCCAGCCTGGCCAGGAGAGGGTCCGTGTTCGGTCCTGAGGGTTCCTCCTCCTCCTCATGGCACTGGCCTATTGTGCTTCTGTTCAGTGTCCCCATCCTTGTCCCCTACATTTGCCCAGAAGGCCTCTCGGATCAGGTAGACCCATGCTGCAATTCCAGCTGTGCTGGACTCCCTGGGGCCCACTTCCCACTCCAAATTCCCAAATAGAGTTTCGGCAGCATTTCTGCTGTCTCCAGTTGGGAGTGGCCTTAGCCTGGGGCACCACGGAGGATGAGAAGATGAGAGAGGCTTCCACCAAGGGTTAGAGAAACGGAACGTAAAGAAGGAAAGTAGAGCCCCGTATGGTGACACACTGAAGTAGCCACAGTGCTCAAGAGGTAGAAGCAGGAGTTCAAGGCCATTCTCTGCTATAGAATTTCAGGCTAGCCTGGGCTAGCCAACAACGGAGAATGAGAGCAGAGATCAAGTCACCCAGGGGCCAGGGTTACTCTGTATCCTGCAAAGCTGCAGAGGCCCGGCTACAGCACCTTGTGACAAAGATAAGTCACCAGGATCCGGCTAAGGGACATTCCAAGCCAGCAGAACAGTGGCCATGGCAGGGCCTTGGCAAAGATGGACACAGAGAAGGGCTTTGTGTGGTTCTTTTCCTCGTTGTCAGATGGAGCCCTGGATGTGGTAGGTTCTCTTAACAAGGGTCTCTCGGCCTCAGATGTCTCGGGATCAGGTTGAGACAAGCGTGAGCTTTGTGGGGTGGGAGCAGAGTCGTGAGGCCTATGTCCAGGTTTTCAGAGAGTGCACATTTGCCCAAAGGCATTCAAAGCTAGTGACTTTTAAAAACATCACGCCAGCCTGTATCACTTAGGGCCTCAGCAGGAAACAGATGGTGAGGTCTAATTAGGAGAATTTGGGCAGAATTTATTTCAAAACATTTCAACAAAGCAGGACGTCGGAGTTGCGGTGGGGGAATGCAAGATCCTGAGACTAACAGTAAGCACTTACTTAGAGCCCCAGGGCAGAAGAAAACAGGGTGTCCAGACTCTGAAAGGGCAATGCAAGCAGAGTTCACCTGCCTTCAAGTCGCTGGGGAATGAACATTTCACAATCTCCCTTCCCTCCCTATTACTTCCTGCTGAACTCTCCATGATTAAATCTCAAATCTCACAGGAAGCTGGAGGGCAGCGGACTGTGTCTGTGGACCAATAAATGGAACAAGAAATAAACTCGGTGTGTGTGTTTGTGTGTGCGTTCATTTGTATGGGGGAGTGGAGTATGTGTGTGTGTGTGTGTGTGTGTGTGTGTTTCTATGGAGAGAGGTGTATGTGTACCTGTGTGCATTTGTGTGTTGTTTCTTGTAGGCTGCATGTGCACAGAGGCCAAAAGACATCAGGCATCATTCTCTACCACTGTCTACCTTGTTTCTCTGAGGCATGATCTCTCCATGAACCTGGCGTGCACCTATTTTCACTAAGCTGGGAGCCAACAAGCTCCACCCACTCTTCTAACTCCACCTCCCTTAGAGCGAGGGTTACTGACCCTCGCAGGGGCACACCCAGTGTTGACAGTGGGTGCTGAGATCCAGTCCTCCGGCTTTGCTCTTAACAGCTGAGCCGCCTCTTTAGCCCCAGGAAATGGATTTCTATTCCATTTAAACCACTGTTTCTTTTCAGGCCTTGTAGCGATAAGCTAGCCCATAGCCTAAGCCAAAGACTCACGCAGGGAAACACCTGCCAAGAAGCTGCAGTGGTCATGAGTTTGTGTGTTTCTGGCAGCACTGACCTAGCTGGGTGAGACATAGAAAGCAGATCTGGCAGAACTGGAGAAGGTAGAGAGTTTCCAAAGGGGAAATGTCAGCTGGGCTTTCTTACAGCTCACGGGTCAAGCAGATACTGGGTAGTGGGGAACGAAGGGTTTGATCCCCTAACGAAGGTACTCAATCTATCAGGTGCACTTACGCCCAGCAGAAAACCCATTGCTTATGCGCTCAACAGAGCAACTTTTTTTTTTTTTAAAGTACTGACACTTGGAGCCAGTCTTGTCAGCTCACGTCTGTAACCCTAGCATTTGGGAGGAGGTGGTGAGTTCAAGGCTAGCCTGAACTGAGAGATCTTCTCAATAAAACAAGCCAATTAAATAAACAACACTGGATACTTAGAAATAAAGGAAGCAAAAAAAAAAAAAAAAAAAAACAGATTATTAACATGGAGCCAAGGATATAGTTCAGAGGCAGAATGATTGTTTAGCATTGCTTAGCATGTTCCAGTGTTCCAGGCTCTGGGTTCAATGCCGAGGACTGCAAACAAAATAAAGGAGCATTAAAAATAAAGAATCAATACCATTTGGTGACATTTTCCAATCCCAATATAATAAAATTTGAAATCAGCACTGAAATGTTGGCTAAAGAAAATTCAATATGTTTGGTAACTTACAAACTCATTTCTAAATAATGCATGGGGAAAAGAGGATATTATAATGGAAACTGCAAGATATTTAAAATGGAACAACAATAAGCTAAAGTGGAACTTGGAGGAAAAATTATAGCCTTCACCGTGTTTATTAAAAACGCAAAGAATTGGCAACAAATGAATTAAGCTACCAATTGGAGACACTGGGAAGAGACAATCAGAGAAACCCAAAGAGAGTAAAAGGGAGGAAATAATAAAGAGAAAACAGAAAGTGGTGATAGAGGAAACAGCAAAAAGCTGAACCTATTCTTTTAAAAAGCCTTAATAAAATAAGCAAATTGCGAGTGCGGAAGGCAGGCTGTTGGGAACCGAAAGAAGCAGATGACTAGGGATGTGACCAATGTTAAAAAAAAAAAAAATCACTAGAATACATTCTGGGGACCTGAGTCCCTGACAAAACACCAGATTAAGAGAACAGAAAATTCCAGGAACTACACTCAGAAGGAGATGGAGAGCAAAGCATTACTAAGCTTGGGAGAGTAGAGCAAGTTTGGATTTGGGGTGGAAAAAAAGGGAGAGGGGGGGCTGGAGAGATGGCTCAGCAGTTAAGAGCACTATCTGCTCTTCCAGAGGTCCTGAGTTCAATTCCCAGCACCCACATGGTGGCTGACAACCACCTCAATGGGATCTGATGTTCTCTTCTGTCATGTAGGCACACATGCAAATAGAGTGCTCAAATGTATAAATAAATCTTAAAAAAAAAAAGGCTGGGTGGTTTTTTGTTGCTTGTTTTGTTGTTGTTGTTGTTGTTTCAAAGATTTATTTATTACTTATACAGTATTCTGTATTCTGTCTGCCAGAAGAGGGCACCAGATCTCATATGCAGATGATTATGAACTACCATGTAGTTGCTGGGAATTGAACTCGGGACCTCTGGAAGAACAGCCAGTGCTCCTATCCTCTGAGCCCTCTCTCCAGCCCCTAAAGGCTGGCTTGAAGGAGAACAGTAATTCCAGCCAGTGGGAGGCTGGAACAGGAAGATCTTGAGTTAACGGAGGCAGCCTGAGCTACTTAGTGAGACTGAATCAACCAAACAAGACCGTGTGTTGTCACCTTCCTGTAACATCACCTTACTCCAGGGGCTGAAGTGGGAGGGTTGTCAGCCAAGGCTAGCCTCACTCGGGGCCCTGTCTCAAAATAACGATCAAAACGAGAGGGCTGGGGTAGTTCAACGGTAGGACGCTTGCCCAGCTTTTGCCAGACCCTGAGTTCAGTCACCAGTACAGCATAAACAAAGCCAATTAAAATCTGGGAAACAATAAAACAAGAGGCAGGAAACCATGGTCAGAGTTCAAAGCCTTCCTACAGCTACTCTAGATGTGGACCCACACTTTAAAGAAGGGACCTAACGATGACCAATGGCGGGATGGGATAGTCTAAACCCTCAGAGGGGTGAGAGAGGAAGTGAAGAAAATCGAGTCGGAAACGAGCCAGGCAAGAGCAAGGGAGAACTTGGTGTTGCCGCTGGCTCTCCTCTCAGAATTAGCTGGCTGGACCTCGGCATTTGTTCTGTCCCACAAACACAGCAGGTGTGAGGGGAGAGCCGCCACTTCTGGGTGGGAATGGATTTTCTGGGCTCCATTCCTAGAAGCCTCCCATGTCTGGCTTAACGGTGCAGCCCACTTAAAGTTTTTTTTTTTTTTTTATAACTATTTCAGTTGTTGAGACAGGGTCTCACGTAGCCCAGGCCGGTCTAGAGTTTGCTGTGCAGCTGTGGCTGGCTCTGAACTTCCAAAAATCTCCTGCATCCATTGCCTGAGTGATGAGATTTCAAATATGTGCCAACCTACCTGATAGTGGCTTCAAGTCCTTCTTGAGCAGCTTCTCTTCTCAGTATTGGGGGCTGAGCCAGGGACCCCTGCCTGCTAAAGCATTCTACTGCTGAGCCACATCCCTAACCCTTCTATTTATTTTCTGAGACAGGATTTCTCTGTGTAGCCCTGGGTATCCTAGAACTTGCCCAGTGGAACCGGCTGGCCTTGAAATCAGACATCTGACTGCCTCTGCCTCCTTATTTATCATCATTTTATGATATGGGTGTTCTGTTGTACCACATGCATGCCTGGTGCCCTCAAAGACCAGAGGACGGCATCAGATTCCCCCAGGACTGAAGTTACAGTCAGCTGTGGGTCATATTGTAAGTGCTGGGAATCAAACCCAGGTCCTGTGGAAGAGCAGATGGTGCCTTTTTTGTTTGTTTGTTTATTTTGGTTTGGTTTTTCCAGACAGAGTTTCTCTGTATACCCATGGCTGCCCTGGAACTTGCTCTGTACACCAGGTTGGCCTCAACTCAGAGATCCACCTGCCTCTGCCTCCCCATCGCTGGGTGCCACCGCTCTCTGGCCGCCCATCGTTTTCTAAGCAGGTCATCTGATTGATAAATTGTGATAGTGATGTACTTGAGACAGAGTCTCAGGTGTCCCAGGCTGATTGCTGGCTTTGTAGACAAAAATGGCCTTGAACTTCTGGCTCTCTTGGCCCTAGCCCTATGCTGGAATTCCAGGTGTGTGCTACCATACCTGGTTTTATATGATAATTGGGGGTGGGGGTCCAAGTCAGGGCTTTATACTAGGTGCACACTCCACCGACTAAGCCATACACTCAGATGCCTAATTTTAATCAAATTTTTCTTCCCAAATGTTTTTTTTTTTCCTCCAAAATTGTTCTATGGAAGAGAAGAGAGTTCTTCTGTTGATGTCGTAGCTCAAAGTGACATTTTCTGATGTTAAAATGCCTTGAATCCCTGGAAGAAGCCAAACTTGGTAATTACGCATTTTTAATCGTGTGGGATATTTGCGTCTATATTCATCCTTGAAACTGACTTCCATGTGCCCTTTTGGTCCCGCATGGTCATCGTCTGGGTCAGGCATCAAGGATGTGCTCGCCACATAAAACACAGCAGGCACTTTCCCCCTCTTTTTCTTTCATTTGAGGCAATTTGTGTAAGATACGGACTCCGCTGAATATGTACCTGAGTCCATGGTATTCGGTTGTCATAGCTACGTGCAATTCCCCCAAAACCTTTCCTTTCTGATGACAAGATTTGCCACCAGGTCAAGTTCTCAGTGTCCCTCTGCACGGTCTGTGGGAGGACTCTTTCCCAGGAGGCTCTCAGCTCCTAAAATCACTTCCCTAAGACAGGCCAGTGCACCAGACAAGCAGTGGGTGGGAGAGGGTGGACTGTAGCTGCCTATGGGAGGGAGCCTCAGGTCAGGCTGCTGTGAGGCTCTCCCTCAGTGTTCTCTCTCTGACTGTCAGCCAGGCCTCCTGCTTTAGAACAGTGATAACAAAAGGGACATTTTGTCTTCTGTCATTACTCATTCACTTTGTTTTCCAGTGTGTCAGAATCTGGGCAAGGAGAAGGGCTATTTAAAGGAGATCCTCTGTGGAGCTTCAAGCAGCAGGCGTGGAGAGAATCTGATGCTTAGGTAACTGATCAGGAGGTGATCTACACAGCAAACCACCAGAGATGGTCCCTCCCAAGAATGACATAAGGGTAGCATTTAGTGGAAGATGAATGGATTCTATTACTCAGAGCGTTATATTATTATTTCAGAGTGGGTTAGAAGATATAGCTAGAGGGTCACGGGTATAGCTTAGTTGGTAAAGTGCTCATCCAGTATGCAGGAAGAACTGAGCCCTAGCACTCCATATAGCAAGTGTGATGGCCCACACCTCTAATCTCAGTGGAGTTAGGAGGATCAGAAGTTCAAGGTCATTCTCACATGCAAAGGGAATTTAAGTCCAATCTGGGGTACATGACAATTTATGTCAAAAAAAAAAAAAAAAGGGAGGGTTGGGGAGGACTGGAGGGATGGCCCAGCATTGAAGAGCATTTGTCTCTTCCAGAGGACCCTGTTTCCGTTCCCAGCACCTTCATGGTGCCTCACAACCATCTGTAACTCCAGATCTAGTAGATATGACCTCATCTTCTGGTCTTTGTAGTCACTGAAGTCTTGTGGAACATAGACATATCTGCAGGCAAGATATCCATACACATAAAACTACATACATATATACATGCTGGGGAGATGGGAGATGGCTCGGTTGGTAAGGTTCTTGGCACACAAACATGAGGATCTGAGTTTGGATTCCCATCACCCATGTAAAAAAACAGACCCAGCAGTATAAGCTTGTAGTTCCCACACTGGGAGTATTGTCGGAGCTTCCTGTCAGCTGATCTAGCTGGAGAGATGAATACCCTGCCTCAAATACTAAGATGGAAGGCAATAGGAAAAAATAGCCACCTCTACACACACCCATACATTTGTGTATACATATGAACACACACACACACACACACACACACACACGGAAGAGAGAGAACATAGCTACAATCAAGTATTCTGATAAACACACTTGCAACCTAGACCTTGAGAGGTGGAGCCAAGAAGACCAGGAGTTCGGTCATTCTCAGGTAAATAGCTGGCCTAGGCTGTATGAGATAGTCTCAGAAAAGCAAGCAAGCAAGCAGGAGAGCTACAAAGAGGGTAGCTTTGGTATACCATCAAGTGTCCAAAAGTATAGATTATAGGACTGAAACAGTCACTTTAAAGAAAAGTAATAATGAGAAGTTATAATTGAGGAGTAAGAAGATGTGGCCAGTGTTGCGACGTGGTAAGAAAATAAGAAAATTCTGGGGGCTGATGATGTGGTTCAGAGAGTAAAGGTGCTTGTTGCCAAGCCTAAAGACCCGAGTTCAATCCCTAGGATCCACACATCGGAAAGGGAGACCTGACTCCCAAAAGCTGTCCTCTGCTCACATGCCCCCTGTGGCAAAGGGCATGTGCACACATAATATCCATGCACAGGCACACACACTGTAGAGAAACAAATAAATGCAATGCAAACATTTTTTAAAGAGAAAAGTTGGAAAATTGTTTGCTAAAGGCCTGAGAAGTCAACAGGGGCCTTCACCCTCCCCCTGTCAGAAACACAAGAGTACAAACACACATACAGAGGCAGAGACATGTTTTAAGATGAGACACACACACCCTCAGTGGTTTTTCTCATGAGGGTGTTCCTGGTGTGAGTGCTGGTATCTACAGTGAGTTCTTCTTCACCTTGACCCATGTGGTAACCTGGGCTCTTGCCTATGTGCTCTGTGCTAGCTGGTGCCCTGTGTCCCAGCTAGGCATCCTCCCCACTTGGGCAGCTAAGGGTGCATGACATTAGCTCACAGGCTGAGATTCAGGCGGCCTTCCTTCCACGCACTTCTTTTTAACGGTTATTTGAAGATGCACCTAGCCAAACATACCATCCAAGAATGAGAGGCTTTTCAGGTTTCTAAAGCACTGGAATTGATCCAGGGGACCCGAGAGCTAGCCACCAGAATTAGAACGGGAAGTCTGGGGATCCAGAGAAGAAGGTCTTCAAGACAGAAGTGGGCTTCATGCGACAAGCACTGTAATTAAGATGCGGGAAAGTCAGAGTGACTCGATTTAAAAGGCAAATGTTGCCTCTCTGAAGAAGAAAAGAGAACTACAATTAGGAACTCTGAGGGAGCAAGAAGCTGTGCAAGGAAGTCATGGTGCAAGTATGAAAGGAATTAACAACTAGAGTGTTGAAAGGAATGTGGGAGAGCACACTTGAACTCAGTGCCTCGAGAGCGTGTTTCCTTAAGTGGCACTTACACGGTAAAAATCACAGCTCCTTGTCCATGGCCCCGACCATGCTCCTCGGCTCCATAGAGGACCGTGTTTATGCAGTTGTCTTCCTCAAATGCTTTATTGATTTTCAATATTTGAAATTCAAAGATAGATGTTTTAATTATGGAGACAGAACCGGATGCAAACACAGTTAACAGGGGCGTGAAGGGGGAGAGCAGGAAGGAGTGATGAACGAGGCTTCCTTTTGCATTCTAGGGAACCCAGAAACTGCACAAAACTGATGGCGCTGAGGACATGCTGTGGCGGGAGAACACTGGGCTAGCGTCTGAGGGGCGCTAGCTGGGCTCCACGTCCAGCAACACAACGGAGCAAAAACAACACTAATGTCATCAGAAAGAAGAGTGGGGAAAATGAGTATGTGACCAAACTTGGGAGGAAGTCACCGCTGAGGAGGTTGTCACCATGCTGGGCGCTGTAGGACTTCAGCGGCCACCTCCTGTCTCCCTTGTGTCATAGAACAACTTAAGTTGCAGTTGTGCATCATCAGCTGAAACGTCTCTCTGGAGAAACACATTTCTGCACATTTCCCAGCATCCCTTACGGCTACATCCATTCAGGTAATCAAATCCAAGTTACCAGGATCTATGCAGAAATGACACTTCTTTTCATTATTTTCAATATGGATGTGACAAGCCTTCCCTGGCTCAGGCTTTGTCTTGTCATACATTACAGTGAACAACACACACACTCACAGGCGCACACAGGTACTGACTGCACGTTAGGCACTTTCCTGTGGGCTTTGCACACTTTAACTCGCCTAACCTACCGATGTCTGTTCTTTCCCTGTGGCTGGTAAAACAAAGGGCTACAGGCTTACGGCTTAAGAGTGCATTTATTTATTGTGTATGTATGTGGGCACCTGTGTGGGTCCTGAGAGTTGATGTCAGGCTGTCAGGTTGATGGCAAGTGCCTTTGCCCACCAAGCCATCTAGTGGGTCTGTGCAGTGGTTTAAAACGGGCCTGCCTGGAGGGCAGATGTCTAAAAACAATGTTAGCTGGGAATGCTTCCTTGTTCAGACTTGGGGGAAATCACCTGCCTTCTCCAGCTCACAGTGCTTTCCCTGGGTTCTCCACACCCATCAGCAAAGCCTGACTGTTCTGACTTCCAGCCTTCATCTTGTAAGGACCCTTGTGATTACATTAGGCTCAGCAGGGCATTCCAGCATATCACCCATCTCATGATTCATTCTCTCCCTCCCTCTCTTCCTCTCTCTTCCTCTTTCTCTCTCTGCCTCCTTCCCTCCCCCTCTGCTGGGCATGGTAGTCACACCTTTAATTGCAACACTCTTGAGAAGCAGAGGCAGAGATATCTTTGTGAATTCCAGCCTGGTCTAGGAATGGAAACCTTGTCTCAAATAAAACCAAAGACTTATTTGAAACTGGGTCTCATGGAGTGTAGGTTGCCCTTGAACTTGCTATGTAGTTGAGGATGACTTTGAACTTCTTATCCTCCAGCCTCTGCCTCCCAAGTGCTGGCATTTCAGGTATGTGTCACTATGCCCAATTTATGCAGCAGTCCTGGGGCTCAAACCAAGGGCTTCTGTGCACCAAGCAACCCTTTACCAGAGGGGTTACATCCCTACCCTTTCAAAAATCTTAACCATTTCTGCAAACTCCATTTGCTATAGATTCTGAAAACCAGGATGTGGACACCCTGGGGGGCTAGGGACATTATTCTTTCCACCACAATTCGGTACAGCATCGTTCCCATTTAAAGACGATGAAACCCAACTAGCCTCCCAGAGTCACATAGCAGGAAAGAAGCTGATCCTTGATTTCAATCCAGTGTGGCTCGTCTCCCTGCACACAAGCCAGACTCCCCTCTATCCTGGCTGAGTGCTGGTGTCCTGGTAACGGCAGAGCTGCCTTGCCGTCCCTGCGTGTCCTACAGAGAGAGGACTGTCATCTTTCTACACCAGTGCCATCTGTTACGAGAGCTGTATTCAAATGCAAGTCTCCGCAGCTACTCTAGGCAATTAAAAAGGATCTTACTTCATTTTCTTCCGAATGGTTTGTTTTAAAGGAGGAGCGTGTGTTCTTCATTCATTTCAGATGTCCTGAAGTCGTAGGGGTAAGGCTGGCGGTCTGTCCTCATCAAACCCTGCTGAAGCCCTGCATGGATTGTACTTGCCTCTAGGATGGACTGAGCCCAGAGTCCTCAGCCCATGCTAAAGGCCAGGTCCTAACCCGTCTTCTCTCCTAACCCATCTGCCCTCCGATGTCTCTGTGTTTCTGTCTCTCTCTTTCTTTTCTTTTTTTTTTTTTAAGATTTATTTCTTTATTACGTATACAGTGTTATACCTACAGGTCAGAAGAGGGCACCAGATGTCATTATAGATGGTTGTGAGCCACCATGTGGTTGCTGGGAATTGAACTCAGGACCTCTGGAAGAGCATCCAGTGCTCTTAACCTCTGAGCCATCTCTCCAGCCCTGTTTCTCTCTTTCTAAGTTTCTCTATGCAGCCTTGGCTGGCCTGGAACTCCCAGTGTACAACAGACTGTCCATGAACTCACAGAGATCTCTCTGCCTCTGCCTCCTGAGTCCTGGGACTAAGGATTGATTCATTTTTCTATTGCTCATAGTTCCTTTTGGGGACACCTTAGGGCCAAACAAAATGCTAGTTTGCTAGCTCTCCAACCAGCCTTGCTCCTCCCCTCTGCTCATGCTGTCCCCCGTGGCCTGGATCACCTTCCCCTCTCCCTTTCTCACTCTTGCCCATCACTTCTGTCTTAGTTGCTTCTCTATTGCCATGACAAAACACCGACACAACTTATAAAAAAAGAGTTTATTGGGTGCTTAAATTTCAGAGGGTGAGTCCATGACTGTGGTGGCAGGAAGCACGGCAGCAGGCGGCGAGGCATGGCGCTGGAGCCCCTAAGAGCTCACATCTAGAGACAACCACCGTGAGGCAGAGACGCTGGGAATGAATGCAACTGATGGTTGATTCCTCAAAGCCCCACCCCCACCCCACCCCGGTGACACACTTACTTCCTCCAACAAGGCCACGCCTCCTAACCCTTCCTCAACAGTCCCACCTCCTGTGGACCAAACATTCAAATATATGAGCCATCCTCGTTCAGACCACTACCAACGCCTCACCCAAAAATCATCTGCGGACTCCTGTTCAATCTTCAAGACCCAGCCCAAGTTGCTTCTAGAATTTTTAAAATATTTATTTATTTATTTATTTTATTATACAGTGTTCTGCCTGTGTGTACACCTGCACGCCAGAAGAGGGCACCAGATCTCATTCTAGATGGTTGTGAGCCACCACGTGGTTGCTGGGAACTGAACTTAGGACCTCTGGAAGAGCAGGCAGTGCTCTTAACCTCTGAGCCATCTCTCCAGCCCAAGGTCTGGAATACTTTTTTCTTTAGATTTTCTTTCTTTCCTGTTTAAGATTTTTCTCAACTGTCTGGTAACTCAGGTCATGGTGAGACAATCACCCTAACCCCTGCCCACTCCCTACCTGTTCTGACCTCCCCCAGACCACCGCAGAAAAACGGGCCACTTCTTGTTTTTGCTCCTTCTGTTTTTCTGCGTCAAAGTAGCCACACCCATACACTTTCACAATGACTATTGCTCACTAACTGTGCTGGCTAGTTTTATGTCAATGAGACACAAGCTGTAGTCATCTGAGAGGAGGGAACCTCAGTTGAGAAAATTCCTCCAGAGTAGGGCGCTGTAAACAGGCCTGTAGAGCATTTTCTTTTCTTTTTTTAAAGATTTATTTATTTATTACTTATGCAATGTGTGTTAGCATGTACACCTGCACGCCAGAAGAGGGAACAGATTTCATGTTTAGATGGTTGTGAGCCACCATGTGGTTGCTGGGAATTGAACTCAGGACCTTTGGGAAGAGCAATCAGTGCTCTTATCCTCTGAGCCATCTCTCCAGCCCCCGAGCATTTTCTTAATTAGTGATCCGTGGGGACCGGCCGAGGCCACTGAGGGTGGCGACACCCCTGCTCTGGTGGTTCTGGGTTCTATAAGAAAGCGGGCTGTAAGCAGCACTCCTCCGTGACTTCCGCCATCAACTCCAGCCTCCAGGTTCCTGCTCAGTTTGAGCCCCTGCCTTGGCTTCCCTCAGTGGACTGTGACTTAGGAGATGTGATCCAAAGAAACCCTTTGCTCCCCAAGTCCCTTTTGGTCATAGTGTTTCATCACAGCAATGGTAACCCCAAGATATTAATATTAGTCATTCAGTGACTTGGAGCTCTCGAGGGCCCCTGAGCGCTAACATGTGCTCAAAAATATAAGCAATACCAAACCTCAAGTTAAGCATAAGCCTGTCTGACAGCGCAAATTCTTCCCCCATGACTGCTGCGATTTTAAAACGTAGAACTAATGTTGGAATGTTATGCACCCAAGGGTGTCAATCTTTACCTTGCCGAATCCCAGCCCTGCTTTTCTGTACACCTGTCTCGCCTCAGCAGGTCCTCCCATGAGCCTCCCCACGGAAAAGGCAACTGTTGTTTGATCTTAACCAGAAGCATGAGAGAGAGAGAGAGAGAGAGCCCAACCTTCAAGCAGATTATCGCAAATGTATTCGCTTAATGCAATGTAAGCTTGTCTTCTCCAGTGCTGAGGGCCCACATCCAACTGATTTCTTGAGGGGAAAGACCAAGGGATAGGCAGGGCTTCAGTGTTACTACAGGCCCTGGGGAGTGACCCCCTCACAGGCGCACAGGCTGCAGGCTGGCCTTGGTGTGCAGCTTGGCTGCTTCCCATGCCGGTTTCACTCAGCCTGGGCCCCCTTCCTCCCAAGCACGCCTGTCTGAGGCTCCTGACTCCCTCTTAGAAGCCACCTGGGTATTCAGCATACCCCTCACCCCCACACATCTAATGATGCAGTCACGTCTGCACAGTTTTCTGGGCTGCGGGACTCAGTGTCTGGTTCCAGGGACTGTTGCGATTTGGGTTTTGTTTTGTTTGTTTTTGAAGGGCTGGTGTAGAACCACAGGGCTTTGTGCATGCCAAGCAAGTGCTCCACCACCGAGCCATATCTTCAGACTGCAAACCTCAAATTTGACTACCTTAACCCTAAATCCCCTCTTGTTCACTGTTAGGGATAGCACCCAAGGCCTTGTGCATGCTCACAACTGTTCAACCACTGAGCTCTACGTCAGACAGAGTTCTAGGGAGCTGGAAGTTCAGGAGCACCTATCAGGGAGCACTGAGCTGCCAGCTAAGCCATGCCTTTCTGGCCCCAGAGCCTGTGTGCCCCTCAATAACCAAGCTCTTGACCAAGTCCAGGGGTGAGTTTTCTGCTTGGACTCACATTGTGGGTCCTGAACTCATTCCACCGGAGTCTGCCTCCATACAATAACCCCCATGCACCTGACTATGCCCAACCACCTCCATGTAAGGGGCTCCCCACCCTAAGCTGCAGGGCCCGATCTGCTGTTGCATGACCCTAGGGGTTTGTTGAGTGAGTAGCTGGGCGAGGAAGCCCCTTCTCCTGCTCCACCCCAAGTCTCTGAGGGTCCTGATTCTAGACATTGCATCCCTCCTTTCCTGGTCTGCTTTGGTCCCTCTAAGTCTCCAGGCCTGAAATACAGAGCTCTTCCTCCAAGGGATGAGGATATCTTGTGTAGATGCTGAGGAAGTGAGGTACCTGGGTTATCACCCCAGGGCACAAACTCTTGGTTGGCTCTTCCCAGAAGTCATTGCCATTGAACCCAGGGAGCAAAAACCTCACAGCTACCTCAGTGACTTCCCTAGTCCCCATCTTTGGAACCCCTTTCCTGGAGCACGACAGAGCCCAGCACCGCAATCTACCCTGTTTCCCGACTTAGGGCCTCTGAACAATATCCCTGCTACCTGGGCATAGCTGCCCACCCACAGCCAGGCCCGAGGCATCCACAAATTGCAAAGCCAATTACTGTTCAATTGCTCTAGCCCTTGCCAGACAGAGGTTACTGTAAGTCGCAAGGGAATTGGGAGGGAGGGAGGGTGAGCCAGCACCTGAGGACAGTGCCTGGGCTGACACTTGAAGATGGATGTGACAGGGACCTGTGGCTTGGAGGCTCAGGATTAGATCAACAAGGCTGGGGCTGGCTGGTTCCAGGAAAAAGGTCATGTGGACACGGTTTGACAGACAGCTCGGGCAAAGCCAAAGGCTTCTGGCTGGCATTCCCTGAGCAGAGGGAGCAGGGCTGGTGGGCACAGTCCACAGTCCAGAGATGGAAAACCTGAAGTCCTCGGTGTCCCCCCCCCCCCCCGGGCAGGGACATTTTGCCAGGAGCTCCCAGAAGCCAGTGTCATCGTGCCCAAGAACTAAACAACTGCACTTCCGGAGGGTCTTTCAGAGCATGCGCTCTAAGCAGCCAATCAAGTCTGTTAATCTAGGCCCATGGTCAGCTACCCATAGCTGAACTGGGGTGCCCAACTCAGGACCAGACAGCCTCGTGGTCCCTTATGACTCTCGTCTTAGAAAGTAGCCATCTCTGGGGTTCACAGGAATTAAGGGGGGAGAAATGCACAACTGGAGATTCCTGATCAGCCGGGCTGGGGCCGGCGCTAAGATACTGCATGTTTTCAGTGGTTTAAGGGACTAGCCAGCCAGTCCTTCTCCCCACATGAACAAACGCGCGCACACACACACACACACACACACACACACACACACACACACTCCACTCTTCAGTGTACACTGACTGTGGAGGCTCTTCGCTCACTCCAGCCCAGGGGGCCTGCAGCGCACAGCTCCGAGCTGTAGAGTCAGTCCAGAGCCTGGGCTGCCCACCGCCCACGCAGGGATCTATCTCTCCGCATCCCCGGCTGCACCTTGCCTGCAGCAGCTGTTTTTTTGTTTTTTTTTTTTTTACTTGAGCGTCCTTGCACGATCTGCCTCCCATCCCTCCACATGCTGTAGCCTCCTCTGGGACCCCGACGTGGCAAATGGTCGCAGCTCCAGATTGGTGGGGGGGGGGGGATGCAGACGGGTGAGTCATCACCACGGGAGCAGACTACCGAGTTCCACATTCGCACACTTGCAGAGCTGGTGACACAAAGGGCACGCCTACACGCACATTCCCACACTCGCAGGGAGACCCTGTGAGGGGCCAGGGCTGGTCAAAACCACAGATGCACAGAGACCCACGGAGACAGACAGACCCCCCCCCCCCCTACACACACACACAGTCCGTAGACACAAACACCTAAACACAGGGAATAATCAAGACCCATACAGACATATCTTACCCAGGGGGAACCCAGTCATCACCCAAGAGCCCGCTCTTGTACATGGCTAGAGTCTGCCTTTTTTTTTTTTTAATTTTATATAATTTTTAATTTTATGCGCATTGGTGTGAAGGTGTCAGGCCACCTGGAACTGGAGTTATAGACAGTTGTGAGCTGCCATGTGGGTGCTGGGAATTGAACTTGGGTCCTTTTGGAAGAGTAGCAAGCGCTCCCAACCACTGTGCCATCTTTCCAGCCCCGTGAGTCTGGATTCTTTAGACAACCCTTCTGTGAATGCCCTAACACACACACACACACACACACACACACACACACAGGAACACACGCACGCACAGTCCCTCACCTACCCCCTGCCCACCATCCTGCAGATGAATACCACAGCTACCTAAGGACAGAGTTCTGCCTGGTCCACTCCAGACCCACGAGCGTGCTGCCCGGCCCTCTGCTCACAGACTCCCTGTTCGCACCTCTAGCACCTTGGAAGAGGGTTCTGGCCACCAAGAGAAGGTAGAGGTTACATTTCCAGGAGGGGAGGGATGTGAGAGAAAGGAGATTTACTTGCTTGGACCACCCTGTCCGGAGGCAAGAGGTGAACTAGGTGAAAGCCTGGGAGGTCGCCATCGTCCTGCTAGGGCTCTGGGGGGAGGGGGGAGGACCCAACCTGCAATCACTTGCACCTGCTGCTGTCGACCTAAAAGACCTCTCCCACGCTCTCCACCTTAGCCCGCGGGCCACTCTGTCGTCAAGTGTCAGAGCAGGTGTTCTTGCTCTAGGAAGCCCTGGGCAAGCTCTTCTGCCCTTAGTCCCCGCCCCTCCCCCCACCGGGGGATCTCTCCCAGCTTTGTGGACGCCATAGGGAAACGTCTTGCTCCTTGAGAGGCGGAGGTCCTTTGCAGGGCAGGGGGAGAGAGGAGAGAGAGCTGGTGGTTCTGAATGGAACACAGATTTGAATGTCAGCTCTGCCTCCGACCTTGGGCAAAACCCTGGGCCGTGTGTATCCATTTCACCTATCTGTGAAATGGGGTCAGTAACGACCACCTCACCAGGCTGACAAGGGGATGAAACGAGTATCGGGTACCCTCTGGAAATGGCGGCTGTATTGTGGGGTCCTTGCTTACCCCAGGGCTTGGCAAATGTTTATTGAATTAATGGACGTCCCCAGCTTCCCCTCTTCTGTCTCCACCTCACGTCCGTGCTTTGGGCTGGGGGAAAATAGGTGCAAACAAGGATTGGGGGCAGAGAGACCCGGGAGAGGGCAGGGCTTTCTAACGTTTCCGGACAGTAGCTGCTCCAGCGCGTCCTAGGCTTGCCTGGAAACGGCCCTGGCATCCTCTCGCCCCCGTGCCACTCACCTGTGCCACCCACCTCATCAGTCAGGTGAGGCAGCAAGCAGAGATGGGGGCCACCCCTGAGCCGTCCCCCCCCCGACACCGCACCCACACACCCCCTAGCTGAGCGCTGAACGCGGGGTGGCGGGAGCTAAGTGTGGAAAGGATGCTCGCGGTATGAATGAGCCGGTGGACGCGTGAATGGAGGTGGATGGAAGCGTGAAGTGCAAGGCGGGGCTCCGGCTGGGCGACCTCGAGTGCCGACGGGGCCGGGGCTCCTTCCCCTCCCTACCCAGTCTCCCGCCCCGCTCCCCTCCCCGCGGCGCGCAGCCCTCTTGAGCCCTCCCGAGCTACCGCGGGCGCCAGAGCCCGGACCGCGCAGCCACTGAGCGGACAGAGCCGCCTTAGGAGGGGCTATGCCGCCACCGTCCGCAGCCCCGCACCAAGGCCAAGTCCCGCGAGCGAGATCCAGGTAGCAGCAACCGAGGATGCCCGGCGCCCGGAGCCAACAGGTGCGGGGCGCGGGGGACCCTCCGGGACGGCTTGGGGGCTCAAGAGGAGCAGCGGAGGGAGCCCGGAGTCTCTGGGGGATGGCCAGGGTGCTGGGAGGCCGCGCCACCACCCGCTCGGCTCACCTCCGGGCGGCTCCCGCGGAACCCTTTAGCGCACTTGCTGCCCCTTCTGGGAATCCTCCCCGACCCCCTAAGGAGCAGGAAGGTCCCGCTGGGAAATCGGTGGGCCAGCGACCTTGGCCTTTCCTCTAGGGCTCTCCGGGGGCACCGTCCACCCTCCTACACCAGTCTGGGGTCGTCCCTCCCCAGCCAGGGGGAGGAGGGGTCTGAGCCAGGGAGGAGGGAGCGACCTGAGCCAGGCCGGATTTATGAATGGAGAGCGGCCTGCGCGCCGGCTCAGCGACCCCTGGCGGCCGTTGGGGAATATAGCGGCCCCGGGGACTCCAGGAGACCTGGCAAGGGGGTCTTGAGAGCCCAGTTTCTGGGAGAGGGACCGCATCCTCTCACCTAGGAAGGTGGTCAGTCCCTTCCCGCACTCTTCCTCGAGGGTGTGTGCGCGCCCGCGCGTGTACACGCACTGAGGAAGAGCTGAAGGTCTAGCGGGCGGCCCCTAGGTCTTCAACATCTCCCTGAACCTGCGTCCCAACCCCTAATCAAGGCTTGAGAACTGACTCAGTATTTGCCATTGGGAATGGGTTCCCTTCCTGAATCGGAGATGGCTGGAGGACGCAGACAGACCTGGATTGGCTTTGTGACCTTGAAGGGGTTCAGCCTCTCAGCTTCCCATCTCTTCACCCGCACAGCAGTGCTCACTAATGATACCAGACACTGACTGGAAGGCCGGCTTCTGGGCGTACCAGGCTCTGGGTGAAGTGGTGCCCAAGCCTTAGAGTTCAGTACCCCTCATCGTGGCCCTGGGAGGTAGGTACCTTTAACACTTCGTTGGACTCCGTTGGATGGGGAAACTGAGACTGAATGAGGGAGGCATCCCAACTCATGACTAAGACTAAAGAAAGGGAAGGTAGGTAATGCCCCTGATGTTCCCTTTCCCCCTTCTTCCCCCACTTCCCTCCCCTCTTCCCTCCTTCGGGAAGTTTGGGCTGGGACCCCAAAGATCTGAGTGCAAGATCAGGGGCCCCTGAAGGAAGTGGGCCGAGGGCTTGTGGGAGTTCCTCTTCCTCCACAGAGCCCAGGATGTTCCTCAGCTGAAGCGGCTCCCGAGCCCATGGAACCCTCGGCCACTCCCGGGACCCCGGCCGCAGCCGCCACTAGTAGCGGGGAATCCTTCCGCCTACCTCCAGACTATGAGGATGAGTTCCTCCGCTACCTGTGGCGGGACTATCTCTACCCGAAGCAGTACGAGTGGGTTCTCATCGCGGCCTACGTGGCCGTGTTCCTCATTGCCTTGGTGGGCAACACCCTGGGTAGGTGTCTGTCTCCTTCTGAGAACTGGAGGGAGTCCCGGGCCTGGCCTTCATACCCCTTCCTGCTGCGGAGGTGGCTGTGTGAGGGCTGGCTGTCCCCGAGGAATGGGACATGCTGTGCTCTGCTGCCGGCTTCGCCTCACCCTGCTGCTCTCTGCAGTTTGCCTGGCTGTGTGGCGGAACCACCACATGAGGACAGTCACCAACTACTTCATTGTCAACCTGTCCCTGGCAGATGTGCTGGTGACTGCCATCTGCCTGCCTGCCAGCCTGTTGGTGGACATCACTGAATCGTGGCTCTTCGGCCATGCCCTGTGCAAGGTCATCCCCTATCTACAGGTTAGCTCTCCCACGGACCTCAGCAGCCTCTACCACACCTGTCTAAAACCTACAACCCTGGCGGGGCTCCGTAACCTTAAGGCTTGCCTTTCAGGCGAGTCACGGTGGCTCGGGCCTCTTGCAGGGTCATCCAGACCACCAGGCTGGACACTCGGGAATACAGACACAGCCCCACACACTCACATAGACATCCCCTGGTGACAGGTACAAACCCGGTCATGTGTACACACACACAGTTACCTCCAGGAACATGCAGAGAGGAGACAGAGGCCCACAGTGACAGACCCAAACACTCACTGGGTCTGCTCCCTGACCCCAGTGGGGCCCCAGAGAGTTAAATGGAACTCTCTCCTCTCTAGTCTCCTTTTCCAATACCGGGCGCCAGGATGCCCAGATGGTATCAGTGGAATGGGAGGAGGGCTGGCCAGAGGCCACCATGGCCTCTCAGTCGCCCTCAGTCCTCTTCCTGAACCCTGGGGAACCCGAACACCATGAGGCACAGTCATGAGGCACTGTCACCTATGCTATTAGCTGACTCATCTACGCCTCTCAGAATAAGAGGGTTTCCCCACAGCACGGGGAAGGGGTGACCTTCCGGGTGACAGAGACGCCTCCTGGATTTCTCTCTGCTTCGAGGTCTTCTGCTCAACTGATTCACTCTGTTGAGATTAAATGTGAGGGAGTCACGTGTCTTATCTTCTCACCTGTAACACAGCACCCACCTCACAGGTTGTAAAAATAGGGAAAGAAGGGCTGGAGAGGTGGCTCAGCCGTTACGAGCACTGGCTGCTCTTTCAGAGGACCTGGGTTCAAATCCCAGAACCCACATGGCAGCTCACAACTGTCTGTCACTCCTGTTCCAGGGGATCTGACACCTTCATAGATAGACATACATGCAGGCAAAACAGCAATGTACATTAAATTTTTTTTAAATAAATTATTTAGAAAAATTAGGGAGAGAAGTGTCGTTTGCAGTAGAGCGGTGCCTAGTGTTTGTCAGGCCTCCAACGGGACATTTTCCATACATTACTCTTACCAGCATTCTGCCAGATAGATGTCATATTCCCATTCCGCAGATGAGGCTCAGAGAGGGTGAGTGACTTGCCCAGATTCACGCGGCAGAAAGGGTTGCAGTCAGAATTTGCTGCACTAGCAGCACTGAGCTGGGAACTGCTCCCCTCCACACCTCTGACGTTGTGTCCCTGTGGGGCAGGCCGTGTCGGTGTCGGTGGCAGTGCTGACTCTCAGCTTCATCGCCCTGGACCGCTGGTATGCCATCTGCCACCCCCTGTTGTTCAAGAGCACCGCTCGCCGTGCCCGAGGCTCCATCCTGGGCATCTGGGCTGTGTCACTGGCTGTCATGGTGCCCCAGGCTGCTGTCATGGAGTGTAGCAGTGTGCTGCCTGAGCTAGCCAATCGTACTCGGCTCTTCTCTGTCTGTGATGAGCACTGGGCAGGTAATGATGGGCACCTCTGGGGACTGCGCATAGCGGACTTTCAGGGTGGGTCCTCCCAGGGCAGGTACCTCCCCTAATGTGGACATCAGCTAGGAATCCCTCCAGAATGATACCACTAGACCCGGCAATTCTAGGCTCTCTCCCTGCCATGGTGAAATTCAGTTGTCCTCAGGTCTTTCTTTGGTCCTTTTGGGACAAGGTGGCATTGCTGAGGCGGACTGGGACTCCCAGGATTGACCTGACCCTTGCATCTCACGACCCCTACAGATGAACTCTACCCCAAGATCTACCACAGCTGCTTCTTCATTGTCACCTACCTGGCCCCGCTGGGCCTCATGGCCATGGCCTACTTCCAGATCTTCCGCAAGCTCTGGGGCCGACAGGTGAGACTCGCTCTGCTGTCACCGCCCGGGCTGGGAAGGTGCAGCTGTTGTTCTGATGGAGTAGATGGTCCCTGACATTAGAGCGTGTTATCTCTACTGCGACTACATAGAGGCCAGGCCCAGGGATGTGAAGAGCTGGAGGCCCCAAAGTGAATTGCAGCCTCGATCAATTAGCTCTTGGTACAGCAGGTCCAGGGCCTTGACATATGCTAGAGAAGTGTTCTACCACTGAAGAATATCCCCAGGACTTTCTCCCCAGCCCCTGTTCCCTCCTTCCTTTTTTTAAACATTGAGGCAGGGTCTTGCTAAGTTTACCTGACTAGCGTGAACTGGCAATTCTCCTGCCTCAGCCTCTTTAGTAGCTAGGATTACAGAGCTAGCTTTAATCACAGTATCTCTTGCCTTTCTCCCTAAACATGGGAGAAAGCAGACCCAGAGAAAGCAAGACAAGGTCCCCCAAAGCACTCTGCTAGTGAGTAGAAAATGGGGGGGGGGGGTGTTTTAAAACCCAAGCCTGAGGCTCCAGTGCTCAGCTTAGTATCCGAATGTTAACCATTGTCATTCTGGATGGCTTGCCCAGCTCAGCTTCACACCAGTGTCTTACAGCTAAGGAAAGAGGCACTTTTGCCCACTGCAGAGTGTGACGGGCAAGGCCAGTGAGGCCAGCTGGCTCCAGGCCTGACTTTGCCCTCATTGGACAGACCCATCATGGATTTCATGGGCTGTGCTCTTGGGAAAATGGGTGCTAAGAGCCACTTGCGCTAGTGGCAGTAAGTCTGGGTCAGTATCTAGGCAGTGAGAGGACCTGGACCGACCTCAGTGACACCAACCTTCTGGGATGTCCCGTACAATCTGAACAATGGCTAACCCATGCCTAGGCTACACGGGACAAAGGGTTGGGAGACAAGCGGGTTAAACCCAGGACCTGCCTTGCAGGCTCGCCCTGTTAGAGCCCACCTGACTGGTCTACCTTAAGGAAACAAAGGTTTAGGGACGTCACACAGCCTGTAAACGGGTGAGCAGTCTCTGAGCTCTAGCTTCTTGCTTTCTGGTGCCTTGCCTTTGCCTCTGGGTTGTAGCGTGATTGCAATGTCCGGTGGTAGGCGGGGCTTCCAGTGGTAGGAGGGGCTTCCAGTGATGGGAGGAGTTTCCAGTGGTAGGCGGGACTTCCAGTGTGTGTTTGCTTTGGGAGCCCAGAACTACTCAGGCTTCTGGGTATTCACCTAGGTGAGAGCTAAGTCCTGTACCTAAGCCCTCACTGAGGCCTCCCGACAGTGTGGCATGAACATCTCTTCATGATTCAGCTCTTTACCCCATCCCCAGTGATGGAGCTACAGATCTCAGGAGGCTGGGAGAGCAGTTAGGAAGGGGTTCAGACCCCGCAGTGTGGCGGTTTCCTTCTATGTCCCCGCCTTGCTCACCAGGCCCTAGTCAAAGGCACTTGTGTGTGTGTGTTGGATAGATCCCTGGTACCACATCGGCCTTGGTGCGGAACTGGAAGCGACCCTCAGAACAACTGGAGGCTCAGCACGAGGGCCTGTGTACAGAGCCCCAGCCCCGAGCCCGAGCCTTCTTGGCCGAGGTGAAGCAGATGCGCGCTCGGAGGAAGACTGCTAAGATGCTGATGGTGGTTCTGCTGGTTTTTGCGCTCTGCTATCTGCCCATCAGTGTCCTCAATGTCCTTAAGAGGTGAGGACACATGCGGAGCATGTGGGGAGGAGCTGTGGGACCTGAGCAAAGCTGCCATTCACTTCACTCCTCTCCAACCTGGGGCAGGCGACTGCTCTGCCTTGTTTCCATTTCCTCTAGTGTTGCTCAGGGATACCCGACAAGGGCAATAAGGAAAACCTGTCCCTCCATGCACTTGGCTATCAAGGGTGACTGGATACAAATGACAGACAACAGCCCTGTCTTCACAGAGGCTGCAGTCTATGAAAGAAGAAAAATCAATAGAGAAATCAGTGTATCAGGCAGTGAGGACCTTAAAGAAAAATAAAATACAGACTGAGGACAGAGTGGTGATGGGGCCTGGTGGGTTTGGCTTTGTCTCAGATATGTTGTAGTGGTAGGGCTTCTCTGAGAAGCTGGGAGGTGAGTGTCTGGAATCTTCGCACTCAGTATGCCAAGGCAAGCAGATCATGAGTTCAAAGCCAGGAGCAAGCATCAGGGGTCTGGAGGACAGCAGGATAGGCAGAAGGACACAGGGACACAGCAGATGAGGGGCTGTGTGTGGGAAGTCATGGGGTATTGGACAGGGGACAGCCTGGGTTTGGCCCTGTCTTGACTTGTATGATCTTGGGCTTGGGCTTCTCTAAGCCTCAGCTTCTTTAACTGAAGAATGGATGCTGTCCATGACATGCTGTTTCTGTTGGGATGGATGAGAAGGTAGATGGAGGATCTGATAGTCAGAGTCAGGGCAGATCATATTGGTCCCTGCCCCATTCTAGTCATCATCCATGCTTGGGTACCCAAAGTTGTGGTCAAGATCTCAGGCCGAGTGCCCCAAGGAGATGGTAGCGAACAGTGGGGACACCTTCTAGCTAGAGTTCTGTGGGTCCCCCCGCCCCTGCCCACCTGTCCTATCTCTCACCATCCTTCTCGCTGGCACTAGAGTGTTTGGGATGTTCCGGCAAGCCAGCGACCGGGAAGCCGTCTATGCCTGCTTCACCTTCTCCCACTGGCTGGTATACGCCAACAGCGCTGCCAACCCCATCATCTACAACTTCCTGAGTGGTAAGTGGACCATGCATGCAGTGGCTGAGAGTGGCACAGTCCTGGGGGTCCATCTCAGCCTGGAAGGAAAGGGTGCACGGCTCTCCAGCTCTCCCTGGGAACCCTTCACTCATAGGGGAGACTCGAATACGCTGCCCTTCCCATGAGCTGTGAGCTGAGCTCTGGACGGTAGAGAGTACCCAGGATGGAGTCTGACATACCCGCAGACCAGTGCCTAAGAGAAAGGACAGGGCCTGGGCCTCTGTCCCCCATCCAGGGAGCACACACAGTAAGATTTTCTATTAGTTCCTCTCTGGCTGGCACAGACGATAGAGCAATCTGTGTTCCTAGAGGGAGCCAGGCCTAGAGCACCCTGAAGGGCCTGGCTGAGGGGAGAGTGTATAGTCTAGCTGACAGACAAGGGTAGTCATCAGCAGAGACAGCCAGACACAGGATAGGGTGGCCAGAATCTTGGCTACTCCTGGATCTACGAGCCTCAAGGCAAACTTCCACTCTCTCTTCCGGGAGTACAGGCCCCCTGGCCCCGTTCCCACCATGTTGTCCTGTATTCCCACCTGTGTCCTCTACCTTCCTTCTCGGTCTCAGTGGACCCCTTACCTTTGGGCTCAGCAGAAGTGACTCATCAGACCACAGATTTGTGACAAGGATTCAGGGGAGCCGTCAAGATGACCGCCCAAGCTTGGATGCAGATCTCTCAAAAATAGTGAAGATGTTTGACAAGGGGTCAGAGGTCAGAGGTCACTAGCGTAGCTCTGGCTGGGAATCAAGAGTTACTCAGCCAAGGCTGCCTGGCTGCTTCCCAGCTCAGAGGACAGGACAGAAGAGTGGAACTTTACAGAAGAGGAAGGAACAAGCAGCTACCCAGACGCACATGCCTTGCTCTGGGCCTGTGTTTCCTGAGTACCTCCTGTGTGCCCTGCCCTGAGCTGGATCCTAGAGAATGGGAGGCTGATGGCACAACTGCGGAGGGTTTGCTTTCAGGAGAACCTCTGTCCCCCCCGGCACATACACATGAGCTGACAGCGTTGTGCTGTTCCTCTTCTCCCATTGCTTTGGGAGATGAAGTCTGAGGTCCCGGCACAGCCCCCTGGTGCAGTGTGACTGCTGCCTGTAAGGGCTGCTGCTTTCATTTCAACCCTGTTGGGCAGAGCTGGGGGAGGCTAGCAACAGTGTGAACCCTGAGCTCCCTCGACACACACGTCATGGTGGCACAGGTGACCTGAGGCTTCTGAGCCAGACGCCACGTCTTGAGCCAGGCTCCTCGCCAGAGTGCAGTCAAGGGATCAAGACAATTGCATTTTGCTCCAGGAACCCGCTGGGGCCCTCTCCTCCTCTCTGGCTGGCAGGGCTGAGGTAGCCTTGGGCTCTCCGTCCCCGGCTCTACCCCTCCCTCTCTGCCCACCAGGCAGCTTTGACTGGAGCTATGCGGGTGTTCCTTGAGCTCAAGCCCGTGCCTGCCGCATTTGTCCCCTTATGGCTGTGTCTTTTGTCTCCCAACCAAGGCAAATTTCGGGAGCAGTTTAAGGCCGCTTTCTCCTGCTGTCTGCCTGGTCTGGGTCCCCGCTCCTCGGCCAGACACAAGTCCTTGTCCTTGCAGAGCCGGTGTTCCGTCTCAAAAGTCTCCGAACACGTCGTGCTGACCAGCGTCACCACAGTGCTGTCCTGAGTGGGGCTGGCCCCAGCTCTGGGAGGCACAGCCTGATCCTTTGCCTGGGATCCGCCCCTGCACTCATGGAAAGACTGCTGCTGCTCAGTGAGCGGCTGCGGCTCCGGTCCTGGCTTTCTGCTTGGGTGACTCGGCCAGAGTCATTCCCTCTCTGAGGTTGTGTCCCCTAAGCTGGGCTGATAGGCGGCTTAAGCGTGCTCGAGGAAGCAGAGAGCATTGCAGGCCGTCTACTGCTGCGGACGTGGCTACTGTCCTAGCTGTCTCATGTGGCTATACCCTACAATGCCACCCCACCCTTTCAGAGCTTGGCCCGCCTCCCAGAGACCTGTCTCCTACTCAATTATAGGACTTCCCCCTGGCTGGAGTCTGCTCTAGAGGTCCGAAGGCCACCGAAGCCCAGGCCGCATATGGCCAGCTGCCCTGATGTCCCTGTGAAGTAATTTGGGTTCAGTCCTTCTCAGAGGGCTCTGAAGCAGTCCACCCTCTCCAGGTGTGGACTGCACGCACCACGGGCTGGATCTTGTTGGTGTCTCGGAGTGCTTAAGCACCCTCCATGTGGCCATTCAGCATGCCAGCAGCCCGAAGCAACTGTAATTAAAAGCCTGGCACCGAATGTTCCCTTTCCTTGTCATTACACAAAATCTGTGCCGCTCAGGTTAGTAGTGGAAGGTGGGGTAGCTGGGGGGACGGCAAGAGAAGGCTCTGGAATGCTACGGTCTGCACGACCCCACCCCCACCCCAGATGGACTGACTACAGGCCCGGGCTGCCTTTGGCAGTACCCAGCCGCCGGTGCCCAGGGCGCCGCTCTCTGACACACTTTCTGTTCCTTGACCGATGGCCTCTGGACTGGAAGGTAAGGAGGTGGGTGGGCCGAGAGTGGGTTGACAGATTTACCGTTCCTTGGAAATCAGAGCTTCGTTTTATTTTCTGTGAACTCGCAGAATACAGAGGGCCCTAGATTTGGCCAGCCATGCTCCGGCTGCAAATGAGCTGATTACAAGGCTGCCAAAAAGGCCTCTTGTTGCCAGAGCAGAATGAGAGCACCTTCTGGAGTGCCACTCTGCTATGAGGAGCAGGGGACATCTGGCTGAGGCCACTGGGGGTGGCCACGCCGGCAGGTATTTAATGGATCACAGGCTTCCTTGACCTCACCGGTCAGTAAGTGGAACAAAGTCTTGGAGGCCAGCCCAGGAGCACCTAGGCACCATGGCTCCTTGTAGGCATGCCGTTTTGCTCAGGTCAGGTGTACATGCTCTACAGACTCAGTAGCCCAGCAGCCATGGCTGGCCAGCAGGGGTGAGCAGCCTTGACCATTCTGTGCTCCCACTTGCCTTGCAATCCAAATCAAGCATATAGGCAAGCCTGGGGGTACAGTGTACTTGGGATGAGGTGCGAGGGCTGGATCCCCGTCTTGAGCTCTCAACACCCCCTCCCAGGATAAAGTAGATTATGATTGACACCACTCTAGATTATGGGTGTGGGGGCTAGAGGTGTAGCTAGGTGGTAGGGTCCTTGTTTAACATGTGAGGTGCTGGGTTCCATCCCCGGCCCCACATAGAAAAACAAAAATGTCTTCCAGTGACACAGCTTGGCAGGAGCAGGGACGTCGGGAGCTTCCTGCAGGGGCACAGCACTACCTTACTCTACTGGTGAAAGCCAGCACCATGGTGGGCCTTTACACATCTGCCTGGGGGGCTCTGATACACCCACCGGGGAGCACACTCTGGGGTGGGGGGACAGCTAAGAGGCCAAGAGGAGTACTGCTCAGTGAGGGGAATCTGCTAAGCCCAGGGCTACCGGGTCTAAAAGAGAACCTGGGCTGGGAAGTGGTTAGCCCAGGGCTGCCTAGTGTACAAGAGAACCCGGGCTGGGGAATGCCGGGTAAGCCCACTAGTCTATGAGAGCAGTTAGGGTGCGCTGGGGGAGATGTGGTAGGCTCAACTGTCCAGAAGAATGGCATGCAGAAAGGAGGGGGTTGTGCTCTGGCTAGCCCAAGAGAGAAAACTAGGGCCAGTGGATGTGTTTCCAAAGCTGTAACTTAGAACAGGAAGACTTCTGGCGGCTGAAGATAAAAAGAGGCAGCCTGGAAAGTCCCATTCCCCCTTTCTTTTGGTTCCTGGAGGTTGGTAGATAGAGGCTGGACTCCTTAGAGTCGCTTAAGAGAACCCCAGGAATGGATGGGGCTGGGCTTTTGGATCTGGACTCTTGATTCTAGGACCACAGAGCCACAGCAGCCTAGAGGAGCTGAACTGGCCGAGCCACATAGGCCTGCTGGTCTCTGTGACCTGGAAAACAGTCACAGCCACTCTCTACCCCAACCCTGCTGGGAAGGCAGCCCTGCTGAAGGCCTCTGAGCCTCAGAGCTCTTATCTTCATCTCCCAAAGCCGGAGGATAATCACACCATTATCTGTGATAACCCCCACCACCACCTCCCAGCCAACTAGAATGTCTGGTGTCTTCAGCTTTTGATTGAAATTCTGTCAGCTCATTACAGACACAGTGCAGACGGGGTTATCATGCTGATCTAGAAATGCAACTGGCAGGTACTGGTGTCTGTGCTTAATAAAAGCAGGGGGAGAGTTATGACTTCATAAATGGAGTTTGTCTGGGAGATAAAACTCAGGCCTAAGATAATAAAAAGACCCACAGTTAGAGGTCTGGGGTGGCTGCTTCCAGCCCAGAATGGCAGCCCTAAAACGTTAAGAAATACAGCCTTTGGGCAGATCCCAGACACAGAGGAACCTGGCAGGGCCCCAATTTCACCCTGGCAAACAAGATGATCACCAGGGCCACCAGGACCCCTAGTTCAGCTTCTTTTGCATGCCTTGGAAAGCAGCAGACGCTTCCGTACTCGAACGAGTGAATGAATGGATGAATACGGACACAGAGCAGAGAGGTCACAGGGGGAAACATGGGACTACAGTCTTTTATTGAAGCTTAGTTTCCTGGACTTTTGGCCCCAACTGGGAAAAAAAAAAAAAGCAAATTAAAAACAACATTGGCATAGGATGTGACAACTGTCCCCTGGGGAGTGAAGCTGAATGGAACATGGCAGGCCAAGGTTTGGAGGTCATGGGCCTCATCAGATATGGCCGAGATGGCAGACTGTCCAAGCTTCTTAGCAGGCAAAGCCTCAGGTAAACTAATGCTAACATACCAGGATTATGGGAGTCGAGGAATCCCTGGCACTGGTCCCAGTAAATCTCCCTCATGCTCAGTCTGATTCCACTTTGCAGAAACTGGGCTCACTGACATGGTGGTCTCGGTGCCAGGATGAGAGGGAGTACCAGAAGAGGCCAGCCGATGAGCACTTAGCACTGGCATCAGGGAGTAGAGGGGAAAGCCAGAGCCGAGCAGTCACTTACTCCACCGTCGCCACCACCAGTGCCCCCAAGGCTGTGCCATTCCATAGCCAGGACAGTCAAGCTTCTGTCCTTGCCTAGCTCCGGCTAGGAGAGGAGGAAAAGAAGAGAGGCCCACAGCCCTTGGTGTGCTCCACTCCCTTAGGCAGGCTGAGTCATAACATCCTCGAAGCCGTCATGGTGACGAAGTCCTCAAAGCTGAGCCGAATGTTGCCCTGTACAGCGGTATCCTTCTCCCGGAAGGCCTCAGTCAACACCTGCAGCTGGGTACACACCTTGATGAAGCAGTCGAGCTGCATGGCGGGAGTGGCAGAGCGCGAGCAATAGCGGGAAACCAGGAGCTGGGTGAACTGAGGGCTCAGGTTGTAGCCCATCTGGGACAGAGCTGCAGAGGAAGGGCATGGGGAACAGAGGCCTGCTGTGAGCACCTCACTAGGAACTGCAGCACTGGCACACAGCAGATCAGGGGGCTTGGGGTGGGGCATCAGCTCAGAAGCATGAGGACAGAGAAGTCCTGGGGAGCCAGTCGGATGTCAGGAGCACAGAAGGAGCTCTCTTTGGAGGTGCCTCCCCCACCCATCTCCTCACTGACAAGGTTCATGAGATCCCAGAGAGGCCAGTGGTCATCTGTGATACAGAAGGACGCTTGAGCCACTAAGCACCCTGGCGAGGCAGACGTCAGAGACGGGATGATAGCACATGGGCCACCAAGCAGCCAGTTCTTGCTCGCCCTGCTAAGCCTCACCAGCCCCTCTTGTTACCACTCATGCAGGGGCGAGAGTTAACCCGTGCTTCTAATACGGATTAAAGGCGGCCACGGAGGCCTCCAGCACACACAGTGTCCTGTTTTAGATAAAGGCCATATCCTGGGGTATCAGGCCACAGCCTGCAGGCCGCTGAGATGGCTCCTGCCTCTTCTGCATTCCTCTCCTGCCCAGGAGCAATCTGAGCTCCCTGCTCTGTGAGCCCCTGAGCAAGAAACTAAGCTTCAGTTTTGTCACTTGTAAAAGGGAGACCAGAGGGATCCTTCGCTGATCTGTGTGGAATGGCAAACAGGAAGATGAATTTCAGGGACCTACTCCAATGCTTATTACAGTGCCTGGGGCATGGCAAACACTGATGCTAATTTTGTTATTGCTATCAACATCCACGAAAGGAGCCTGCAAGGCAGTGCTCAGTGCTGATCACCCCTCCCTCTTGGCAGGCGCAGACATGGCATACTCATCCCCAGCCACAGAACTTCTGAGTGAAATGCATGGCCTGGACACAGGACCTGGACCCTGTGGGCAGCCCTTTCCTCTCTGAGGTGATGAAACTCCCCACCGGGCTCTAGGAGAACATTATCATTATTCTGAGAACATGAGCCACATTGGCCATTTGTCCTTGTAACCTACCGGCCTGAGCCCAGGCCACAGGCCTGACCTCAGAGTCTGACTGGAGCCAGATGTGACACTGTGGCACCAGGTCCTCTTACCTACCCTGGACTCTGAGAAGGCACTGGGTCTCAAAATTGAAGAGGAGAGGCCTCTGGCTAAGTGGTGACAGAACTGAGCCCTGAAGCAGGGCTCTTTCCACGATGCATGCTGGGACCACAAGAAGGAACCGCACTGCTCTTCCAAGTTCCCATCTCTCAGAGGGGCTGTCCCACTCGGCACTGTCTGGAGTCCTGTCACCACGGAGCCCAGCACGGATTTAGACGCAGTGTTACCTGACCCTGGATCTTGGCTCAGATTCCATCCAGGGTGCAGAACTGGTGGAATGAGTGGTACAGGGGGGCACTGGGCGGTGAGAGCAAAAGCCCTTGATGTGTTTTAAAGGCATGAAAAGGAGACTAGCTGCGCCATGCCCACTGTGCCCACCGGGCCCTTACCTTGCTGCAGCTCTGTGGAGCTAATGGATCCAGAGTGGTCCCGGTCATACTGCTGGAAGAGGCTCTTCCACTGCTGCAGGAATTTCCACAGGGCTGAGAAGCCAACAACATCGATGCGGCCAGACTTGGTCTTGTCAAACATGTCTGAGTAGGAGGAAGGGAAGGAGGGAGGAAAGCTTCAAGACTGCGGGCCAAGGGCAGCACTGAGGCAGCCCTTCTCCCAGGCTGAAGCAAAGCCCTGTGCCTGAGACATGGCACCAACAGCAGCACCTGGCCGCCCTCCCCCCTGGCCACTGTCAGCCCTGTCCCATCCAGATTCTGCAGGGCTGATGGCTTAGCTCCAAGACTTGGGTCCATGCTGAGCCCCTGCCTGTAGTTTCTTACCAGGGAAGGGAGTGTCTGCCTGCAGAATGGGAAACTGGACCAGCCTGTAATTTATTGAACTAGAACTTGACGATGATGCCAGGTAAAGGAGATCGCATCTGAACCCAGCTCCCTCCCTGGCTGTAGTTCTCTGCAGGCTGACTGCTTGCCCACTTCTGTCAACTGTCAGGGAGCTTGGACCCAGCTCAGGCCTGCATGCTCTTGGAAGGGCAGAACTCACTTATCATCATAAGGCATGTCTCATCATTGAACGAGGACCAGTTGGAGTTGACTAGGGCCTGCTTCAGCTCCTTGAGGGAGATGTAGCCACTGTGATCAGCATCCACTGACTGGAACCAGGAGTAGGCCTCAGGATCCACATTCGGGGGAACACCACCTGGAGGTAGAGGTGGGAACCATGGTAGTCAGACCCAGGCCAAAGAAATGCCAGGGAGCCACTCTGGGTACCTCCCTGGCCACAGGTTTTCCCTTCTGTTCTAGCTGGCTTTATCTGCCAATTTGACATGGCCTGCAATCATCTGAGAAAGTCCTCTTGAAGGACCGGACTGCCCAGATCAGACTGGCCTGTGGGGGACTGCTGATTGTAAACTGATGTAGGAGGGTCCAATCTGTGGGTGGCAATATTCCCTGGGTAGGTGGTCCTGGGTTGTTTAAGGAAACTAAGGAAGTATAAAGCTGCAAGGGAGCCAGCAAACAGTATCCCTCCATAGTTCCTGCTTCTGAGTTCTTGTCCTGACTTCTCTCAGTGATGGACTACACCCTATAAGATAAAGTAAAGCCCTTCCTGCCCTAAGACCCCTTATCAGAGTTCTACCGCAGGAAAAGAAAGACGAGAACCCTTATCCACAAAGCCTCGGGTCTGCCTACATCCTCCACCACGCCCATGCCCTGCTCTGAGGGAGGCTTGCAGTTGATTTCTACCGCAGAGTCCTGCAGAGCTTGTGTACAGTGTCCCAATAACTCTTCTACTTGATTTTATACCCCTCCCCCAATACAGCAAGACATCTCTTTGAATGGCCTGAGGGAGCGAGTGACGAAGGTGGAGAAACAGGGTCAATCTTAGTGAAGCAGAGTTAACTGGCCACAAAAGAGGATTCTTCACACGAGAAGGTATCAGAAACGGACGTACACAGTGTGGAGGGCGTTTGGAACAGAGGACAGGCAGGAGGACAAAGGTTCACCTGACTGAAGGCCTAGTATAGGAAACCCAGCAGGTTTGCCCGCCTTCAACAACAGTGAGTGCACTGGTTAGTGTTCACTGGAGTCCCCGGGGTAAAGGAGCCTCACCAGAGGACTGCCAGATCAGAGCTCTAAGGGTCAGTGGAGGGAAATAAAAGGACACTCAATGTGACTTGCAAGTGGCAAGGGCGGACGGACCTTGCACATTGACGGGCCTGAGAGGCAGGTAGCTCCAGACCCTGCAGCTCTCCGTCTGACGGTCCAGGAGAACAGGCCTGCCATAAAGGGCCTAAGAATCAGCTTTTGCAGTGAGGAGTAGGGACAGGAGGGTTTCACTGTTGTTGGTTTGTTTGTTTTTTTCTGGATAAACTTTTTTGAAACTGCAGGGTAGGAAAGAAGTCGGACTGCTTTTTCTGAGGCCTAGAGTCCAGGGCTAGCTTTCTGGAATTCCATGGGCAGCAGGTTTCTTGAAACCTTGGGTCCATTTTATGGAGGTGGGGAGTTTCCTTTAAGATTGGCCTGTGGGGGCTGGAGAGATGGCTCAGAGGTTAAGAGCACTGTTTGCTCTTCCGGAAGTCCCAAGTTCAATTCCCAGCAACCACATGGTGGCTTACAACCACCTATAGTAAGATCTGGTGCCCTCTACTGGCCTACAGGTGTACATGCAGACAGAACATTGTGTACATAATAAATAAATAAATCTTAAAAAAAAAAAAAGATTGGCCTGTGGAGCTGGGCAGTGGTGGTACACACCTTTAACCCCAGCACTCAGGAGGCAGAGGCAGGCAGATTTCTGTGAGTTTGAGGTCAGCCTGGTCTACAAAGTGAGTCCAGGACAAGCAAGGCTACACAGAGAAACCCTGTCTCAAAAAACAAAAAAAGATTTCCCATGGGCACGTCTCTGAGACACCATCTTATTGCTAGGTGACATAGAAGCCCACTGTGGGCAGTACCCTCCCTATGCGGGTGGGCCTGTGCTGAACAGAAGAGCTAGCTGAGCATGAGCTTTGGAGTGAGCAAGAGATCAAGGCGGCAGGCAGCACTCCTTGGTTTCTGCTTGAAGCTTCCTGCCTTGGCTTCCCTCCGTGATGTAACCTGTAAACCAAATAAACCCTTCTTCCTCTAAGTCACTTCTGAGCACGGTGTTCATCACAACAGAAACCAAACCACAACAAGCAGGGTCACTGGGGAAGGAGAGCCGCCACCACTGGCAGAAAGTTTCTGTGACAAGTGTAGCTTTATGCTTTCATACAGAATTTAGCTTTAGATTCAAGGCAGATCTGGATTCAAGTCCTGATTGGTTTTTCCTAGTTGTGTAACTTCAGGTGAAAGGAGTAACCTCTCTGAATGCCAACTTCCATATTTGTAACATGAACCACTTCCAAGGAGGAGTTGGAATGAATTACGTGAGATGGCAGCAAAACCAAGTCCTTGGCAAAGGCTGGGAGGGGGGTGGTGAGACGTTTTCAGAGAAGGGGTGTTTCAGCTGTTTCTGAAGGAACGAGGAGCTGCGAGGAGGGGCAGGCGTCAGGGCTCAGGATGCCGTGACAGTACCCTGGGCAACCTCTGCTGGGTGGCAGGCGGGGGCTGCTGGCAAGTGGGGTAGCCAGAAGGGCCCTTTGGGGTCTTCTTGCAGCAGAGGAGCACCTCTGATGGTCAGCTCTGTCTTCTACAGGCGTGGTTCTCGAGCCCCGAGGTTGTACTCTCCAGGACTCTGTGGCAAGTGGTGACGGAGTTCTGCTCCTAGGTGTTGCTAGCCACGCTGGGGCGGGGCAATGCGGCCAGTGAGAGGAAGCAGCAGAGGGAGGCTGAGCATGGGAGGCATGCCCCTCCTTCCCTCCCCTGCCCTAGAGATTACTGTCAGGCCCTGGGGGCCAGGCCTCTGAGTCAGGGCCTCCTTTCCCCGCAGACTTTCTATGAGGTCAGACACAAGGTTTTGGAGGATATGGAAATCCACTGCAGAGCTGCTGAGCTGAAAGCCAACAGCCAGATGCTTGGGCTCTGAGAAGATAAATACCACTGGCTGGCAGCGCTCAGAACCCCAGAGGTTTGGGCTTCTCCCCTAGGACCACCTGCCTGGGCACATCCACTCAGCTGCTGCTTGCTTCTTGAGCACAGCATTCCCTGGAGGCCCTTCTCATGGACCAGGGCTGTTCCAAGCTGCCTAACTGGTGCTTGGCCTCCCGAGAATAGTCACTCTGGAAAGGAGCTGACGGAAGTGAGTCTGGGAAAAGCAAGGACTGACAACCACTTTCCCCAACCCTCTGCTAAGAGACCCCAGCTCTCCAATCTCTGCCCTCATCTTGTCCAACATCTCCCTTCCAGCCCGCATCTTTCTTTCCCCTTCTCCATCATCTTGTTTGTCAAAGCGGCCCTCACATCAAATGCCAGCACTGCTCAGCCCTATAACCAGTCCTCTTACAGAATGCTGTCTGGCATTAACTGCATGTGCTGAGCCCAGTGTTAAGCTGCAGCTTCACATTTAATTCAGCCTGTGAGGCTGAGGCACTGTCCCTATTTGACAGAGGTGGACACTGAGCCTTGAAGAGGTAGTCTGGCCAGGTCAGTAAGAGGCTGACCTTTAAAGCTAAGCTTTCACTAATCATACCATCTTGTCTTTCTACAGATGACGTCAGTCACCCTCTTACAGGAACAGAGTTTCTTCTCTCATGGACTACATTGCTGTCGCCAGTTATCTGCAGATCTCCCTTCCCAGTACAAGCACTGTCCGCCCTCGCCTATGGCCTGGTGGAGTAAGGAGCTCCCTATGAGAGGCACACCATCTCCTGCTGGAGTCAGGCTCAACAGCTGGATATGCTTCAGCCAAAAGACCATACATAGATGAGCCATCAATCCTCCAGAGAAGAACCTTAAGAGGTACCGCCCAGCCCTGCTAGCTTCTTATTCTTCTTCTCCACCCTAAGGACAACATGTCCCCCAACGAGGATGTTCCTTCAGCAATGATCCCAGAATGAAAAGACACGTGGAACAGAAACTCAGCTGCTAGCCTGCAGCTGCTGACACCCAAGCGGGAGTGAGCAAGTGATGGGAATGCTTGTTGAAAGCCAAGAGAACTTTGGAAACATTAGCCCAGAAAAGCTAACTGATGGCCCCCTCATCCTGCCAGTACAGGTAAAGCAGGGAGGGAGGGGCTGTGGGCTAGAGACCGGGGTGCTTGCACATCCACAGGAAGCAACAGGATGGGACATGGATAGCTTAGACCAGCCAGAGGTTCTAGATTGGGAGCTGAAGAGTCCACTTACCCTGTCCATAAGGTCCAGGCTGCTGGGCACCATAGGAACTTGGAGGAGGCTGGCCGTAGGGGCTCCCTGGAGGTACACCCCCATATGGTCCGCTCGGCGTTCCAGAGGGGAGTCCTCCAGCACTGGGGTATCCATAGGGTCCTCCGGGGGCAGGACCTCCGTAAGCACCGCCGGGGGGGAGTCCACTCCCATACTGGGCCCCAGGTCCAGGGTAGTAGCCACCCGGGGGTGCTCCAGGTGCCTGTCCTGCAGCTCCTGGGCAACTCTGTGGGGGGAACAGGCATGAGCAGGGTGATGGAAGAAGCCACAGCCCCGCACTCTACAGCCAACGGGAACCTGCCCTGCCATCCTTACGACTGTTTCTACAGGGGAGGCTGGACTTACAGCGCTTTGCACAGGTGGTCCTGAGGTTTCCAGGGAAACTACCAGTTACCCAAGGTCACCCCAAGGTCACGTACAAGTTCAGGCTGGAATCTTGTCCTCCTGACTCCTCTTTCTTGCACATCAAAGGCCCTACAAAGGGTCTGGGATCATGCCTAGCTTGCAGCTTTACCCCAGCCTCTAGTGTGTAACGGATGTGTAAATAATTATATGACCGGGCAAGTGAACCAGGCGGAATGCTCAGCTGCTCCGCCTGCACCTCCAGAACTCACAGCACAAGTGCAGTCTCTGCCACACAGCCCTGGCCCTCACCAGCCACCAGTGACGTGCCCACAGCGTGGACCCTCCACAGCAGCTCTTCCCTGTCTTCGTTAGCTGACCACACATGGATATTCCCCGTTCTCATGACTCTGAGGCAGGTGGGGAGCCCATTCCCAGGGCGGTAGGGACAGTGGCCAGACACTACAGTTCAGCTTTGTCACCCACAAACACACGTCAATATTGCATTAAGGAAGGAGAATGAAGCAACTTCCTCTTCAGAGTAGTTTGAACAAGATCCAGCCCAAATATGAATCTTCCATTCCTCTCCCTCTGCCTTTTGTCTGACCCAAACAAAGAACAGTTAGTGCGTTAGAAACAGGATGTGTACTTCTTGGAGAAAAGCCCTGTATGGAAGTAATGGAATTCTATAGAGTCTTTATAGGAGGGAATGAAAGGAGTTTTGTCCCCTAAACAAGCAAAAGCTATTTGCCATTCTTCTTCCTTTGTGAAAGGAAGTTGAAATTATTTTCAGATATAGATAGATTGAAAATATCAGGGGCTTGTCCAGTAAGTTGGATAGCTCTGGTCTGTCCTGTTGAATATGAATCATTTCTCTGTTGGTTTGGGGTGGGGGGAAGGTGTGTTGAGAAGAGACACCATTGTTGTCTGAAGAGAGAGTTCATGGCTGCAAGGGAAAGAGGCATGTTCAAGATAGACAGAGACTGGTAAATCTAAGCATCTTCTGGAAAGCTGTCTTTGTTCCAGGGCTCAAGCCACCAGCTGTTAATTGTTGTAATGCAAAAGGAATTACTGTAGGAGGTGGGTTCAAGTCCTGTATGAGAGGCAAAAAACTTGAAAAAGAGCCACTCTGGGAATTCCCAAAAAAGGCCAAATCAAACTGATACTGCTCAAGAGCTAATAAAAAGGATTTAACATTATTTTTTTTTGGGGGGGGAGACAAACTTGTAATCAAACAAAAATAAACCAAAGCAATTCTTAATCATCAGGGTATAATGGAATAGTACAAAAGGCAATATTTTCCATCAATAATGGTTACATAGCAGTGATGAAGGAACTCTAGGTTGTATGGCTCTAGGGGATGAAGACAAGATTAGCAGCACAGAGATCATGTAAATGCCTCCATTTACAAGATTTGGGGGGAAATAAAGACAGGATTTTTTCCAGGCACCGAATAATGAATGGTTCTGTATGGTGTGCCTGAAGTTGTTCTTGGATTAGCTGACATAGCTAAGTTTGCTCCCATTAATAGGCCAGTGAGCTCCCCATCGGGGGCCTTCTATCCAAGAAAGTTTGGGTTGGTATTACTACTCATGGCCCGGAGGACAATTCAGGTACAGGGCTTGCCTAACCCCATTGAGATAGGGGGTCTCTACCCCAGGGGTAAAAGGGAAAGGTGGAAAAATGGCAGTTCAATTTTGGAAAACTACACATAAGGTTTTTGTACTTACAAAAGGAGGGAAATACTTTTGTCACCAACTCCTTGAATGTCTACAAGTGGGGACTGAATGTGCCAATTAGAAGGCTGGTGTTATTTATCTATAACAGAAACTCCAGCTGCTGTGTCCCTAATGCCCTTCATGGGAATTTAGCTGACAGAAACACCAACTGAGTCCAGTGTGCTCTTTGGAAACAAGTTCTTGGCTTCATAACCATTATCAAGGGTGAGTGGGGTTGGAAAAGGAATAATAATCAATTTTGTCAATTGAGTTGGAGTTGGAATTTCTTGGAGCAGCTGGAAATAAACTAAAACATGATCTGACAGTGTGATCTGAATCAATGACACCTGGAGGAAAGAGATCTGGGTAGGCAACACCCCTTTTACAGTCCAGTGGAACTTACCTAAAATCAAGTCAAAACCTTTGTTGGGAGGGGTCTCCACACATCTGTGGGGGCCCCTTTCCCTCTCCTAATACACCTAATTTGCATCTTTAACTCTAGATAAATCTAGAATTACTTTTGACAATCAAACCTCTCAATGTTTTAGGTTTGGGGCGGAGCTGGCTGTCGTTCGGCAGAGGCACGACAAGGTGTGAGTCCAGCCTGCGCCCCAACAGAGGCAGCACAGCAGCAGGGCACTGGGACCACAAGCTGGAAACAAGTGGGGGTTTGCCACCCTGGGCACTCATTCTTGCTCCCCCAAACTGGATCGCCTTCGTTATCAACTCTAGATGTACACTGGCTGGCCAAGTGAAACCATTTTTACATTCACAGCAGATTTAAGAAAGGGTTTTGCCATACTGAAATTTACTGGCAAGTTTTGTTTACATTGTTTTTGGAATGGCCTCTTTTTCCACGTTTGAAACACACAGCGGGCCACAAGCCTGCTGCCGGATTCTGAGCCCGCAGCTACTCTGTGTTAACGCTTTGGCGGGCTTCTATCATATCAGCATAGTATGAAAAGGATTAGCGACTACAGAATGCAGAAGGGTTTTTGTTTTGTTTTGAAAACAGGGTTTCTTTGTGTAGCCCTGGTTGTCCTAGAACTAGCTCTATAGACTATTCTGGCCTCAAACTCACAGAGATCCACCTGCCTCCTGGGCACTGGGATTAAAAGGCCCACCACTGTCAGGCAAAGATATTTGTTTTGTTGTTTTTTTCAGTCAGAATTTTCATTTTTGTGAGCCAATGAAAGGTAAGGTGACAGCAACTTCTTTATTATCTGTCTTTCAATAGCTTGCTGTGTGCACTGCCAACAAAGCCCATCAAGGACTCTGTAGACTTTTGTCTGATGGTGGTAAAGGACCCCGAGGGAGTATCAGGACCAGGAACTTTGATCCCAGCCATTGTAGTAGCTAAGGGCTGCCAAGCTGCTGAGCCTGGGTTGCAAAGTTTCCTCATCTGATTAATTGATCATAAGTAACGTCTTGGGTGGTGGTGGGGGTGGGGGTGTGTGTGTGCTACCTTTGGTTGTGAGCGGCAATGGACAGGCATTTGTCTATCCATTCCCAGAGCCATTATTGAATAGTGGTAAAAACTTTTATAAGGACTTGCCAGCCAAAGGCATTACTTCATACGTATTTGCAATAACATGATTCCTCTGGTAAAATGGTTTGAACCTCATCTTCTGCAACAAGTGTTGTGAGATCTTTGTATGTGGTGAATGGGGCCCTTCATGGGCGGGGTTTGGTCCTACTCTAATGACTGGAAATTCGGTCAGCAGGCTACTTTATGGACAGGGATACTTTACTAGGTTACCAGTTGCCAGAGAATTAGGAAGAGGAAGTGCATGAAACTCAGTAGGAGGCATTCCCGGGATACCCCTTTTTCTTCGGAAAAGGCTATACGGCTAACCAACTTGGTTCCAGGGGATTAAATGTTTTGGTTGAACTCGCTGTACAGACAATGCAATTGGTCACCAATTCTTTCCCAAGACTGCTGAATCAAGTGTCCTATGGTTAGGATACCAGAGACAATATACCTTAATAACAGTCAATAGTTGATAAATTCATCTTAATAACATTTTAGCTTAAATCCCTTTAAGTAGTTCTCAGTTGCTCTGCATGTGCATGAGTTTCAAGAGACAGAGTTCCCCACAGTAAGAGCAAATTAAGAAGGTAGAGGCACCAGGCTTTTGGGAAAGCGCACTTGCTCCTTGTGACTGATTGAGAGGTGGAAGCAAACTGGGCTTGACAGAAAAAGGAAAAAAAAAAAAGGTAAGCATGGGTGTGTATGCGTCCCCTGCTCCTGGGATCTGCTTACTAATTTAGCCAGTCTGAGACATCCTGATCTCCCTTGACCTCAGGATGTCTCTACCCTGCACAGTGGGAAAGGAAGGAGCTTCGGGGGAGATTCCTGTTGCTCTCAGTCTCTTTTAGTGACCATGATGCCCAAAATTAAAAACCCCTTTTTCGGAGCCAGGCGGTGGTGGTGCACACCTTTAATCCCAGCACTCAGGAGGCAGTGGTAGGTGGGATCTCTGTGAGTTTGAGGCCAGCCTGGTCTACAGAGCGAATTCTAGGACAGCCAGGGATATATAGAAAAACCTTGCCTCAAAACAAATGAAGAAACAGAACAACACCAGCAACAAAAACTCACATAATAAGGAACGAAAATGAAGCAATTCCTGTTGCAGTGACTTGACAAAAGCCAGGCAAAATGTGATTTCTCCACTTCTCCCCACGTCTTCTGTTGGATTTTAACAAAACTCTATTTATTGAACAGCAGAGAAAATGGCATATGAAGAGAATGAAGGGCATTTCCTTCCTTCCTTTTTCCTTTGATTTTTTTGCGGGGGAGGGGGTTTCTCTGTGTAATGAAGTTCTGGCTGTCCTAGAACTCCCTCTGTAGACTGGCCTCAAAGTTGGTGACCCTCCTGTCTTTGCCTCCCAAGTGTTGGGATTAAAGGCATGGTGCCACCATTCAGCTCTTAAGAGATACTTTTCTATAGAGGGTTTTAGCATAGTTTTACAAAGTTTTACTTCACTGGCCCAGAACAGTGCTCAAAACTGCTCACAGGTGTTGGCTGTTTCCAGAAAATGACCACCACATCTAGGTCAGAGACATGGGAACGTATATAACTTAAAAATAAAGCTCTGCATTTAGCTTGGGTGGTAAAAGTTGACTGCATGGGGAACCCAAGGCAGGTAAAGGGTGGTTACACTGTTCTCTTAAAAGCAGGTTAAACTTTACACAGGCTGAGTATGCAGGTGGGCAGCAGACTGAGTACGCAGTAGGCTGGCAGGTGATCTCTTCGCTGCTAGGGCTGGAAAAAGTTCAGTCTCTCTGAATGAAGGAGGTATTTTCAGGAAAATGTATCAGCACGCTGACTGAATGATTCAGCTTCACTAAGCCTCTGGATCCTTAGATACAGTGCCTGCCTCGCCCTGCCTGCTTTGTGAATGAAATGAGGCTCGTCACCCGCAGCCCGATGGAACAAGAACTTGACATGCAGTAACTATTAATGACAGTGCCCCCCTCTAGAGAGGAGGAAACTCGAGGTCAGAGAAGGTGCACACAAACTGTGCGGAGCCAGGTCCAGAAACCAGAGGAGACCTATAGCTTTTCCATCCCCTCTCTTGTCCACCTCTGCACTACTAGCTCGTGGCCTTGCAGGCCCAGTGCTCCATTTCCCATCCCTATCTGGGTTTGGCAGAGCACAGAGCAAACAAACAAACATGTGTATTGTTTGTTTATTTTTATGTACTTATCTATCCCTCTCCCCACAAAATTGCTTTGATCAAAGCTAGTAGTGCCACGCTGGCCTTTGAAGGATGTACAGGTAGTCCCCACCAAAAGGAGGCAAGGGAACACTGTAGACACAAGAAGACAGACAAAGCACAGACTTAGGAATGAGCATAGTGTGGTCAGGGAATGGCAAGAGCATGATGTGACCCCAGAATGGAAGGCCCTTCAACCTCCTTAACTAAGCACCTCTCTTGCTGTTTTTCAGTTGGTGGGTGAGTTATCTGTGCCTGGCCAAAGTCTCCCTCACCCAACAATAAGTTCTCTAGGGACCGACACAGAGTTCCTTTCATTATCATCATCACCATCATCATCATCATCATCATCATCATCATCATCACCACCACCACCACCACCACCATACCCCAGGCCCAGCACAGTGCCTGGTGCCTGTAAGCCTCTATAAATATGTGAACAGATAAGCGCTGCTTTGCAGAGTTAGGAATTTATGCTGGAGAAAAAAGAGCACCACAGAAGCGTTTCTGATGGAGAAGGAATGTGCTCTGAGCCTTGTTTGGAGAAATAGCCAGTGTGGGTTTGGAGGATGAGCTTGGGGGTATGGGAGGTGGGCCACAGCCCAGGTGCTGAGCAGGCAGAGCATGAACCAGACAGCAGGCGCATGGATGGGAAGATCGGGGTGAATTCTGAAGCTATTTCAAAGATAGACTAGACATGACTTGGCAAGTAATTGGATTAGGCAAGAGATGGAGGGGGAATGAAGAGAGCAAAGTGTTTGGAATGACTCAGGTTTTTAGCTTCCACATAAGGAAGAAGGCAGAGCCACCGACTAAGGCAGAACAGGCTGGGGAGGAAGAGTGTGTAAGGCTTTGGGCTGGACCCAGCATCACTGAATTGCAAGTTAAGGTCTGAACCAGAAATGAGAGATCTCCAGAGAGATCTTGGACTCCATGTTCCACTGCCAACACTTTCCAGACATTTCCTAGCAGTATTTCAGACCCATAAACACGAGACTTGGGGCAGAGGGCAAAACACAAGAGTTCAGGAGCCATGGTTTCTAGAGTATAACAGAAAAGAATCTCTAGGTCCTGGCTGATGGAAATAAGCTCTATCTGACAGTTTTCAGGGCCGGGGGACACAATTAGTGAGGCTTGGGAGGTGCTTTAAGTTCAATCTGCTCTCACTGGTTCCTTGAACCTAAGAGCTAAACGCTCGTCCCCATTTTAGAGATGAGGAAACAAATGCCCAAAGTTTAATATATTTTAGCTCAAGCGGTTAAAATGAGAAATGGATTCAAAATAGTACCTGCACATATGAGGGCCTAGCATATGCCTGTGCCAGGAGCTGTGCTAAAAACACCTGTCAAGTCTGACATTTTTCCACGGTGGACATGGGTAGTGGGGAAGGCTGGAGGTGAGCTTTCAGCACTCAGAACAGAGAACCTCACATGGCATTCTTTTTTCAGGGCAGCACCTAGACCCCCAAGGCAGTTCAGTTCAACTTTCCAGCAGTCTCTGTTTGCACTCCTGCAGGTGACAGAGAGCTCAGCCCCTCCCAATTCAGATATTCTTGCATTCCCTTTTAGTTCCAAGGGCTCATTTTTCTACCTCTGAGCAGAGGTATCAAAGCGGGTCTCTACTGACTCCTGATGAGGAAGGGGCGGAGACCACAATGCAAAGGCAAGCTGCTCAGAGCTGCCTTTCAAGTGCCTGATGGAAGAGGCAGGAGCCTAAGCGAAGGGGTTAAACAGCCACAGGAAGACAGAAGGAATGGGCTGGGCAATCACCGGCAGCGCCTTCTGAAATATTTAAAGGTCAGAAACATGCAACCAATGAACAAGGAGCCAGGAAGTGTCCCAAGACTTTAATTACCACTTCTGTGCTGACACGCCAAAATCTCTTTCCAGCTTCATCTCCCCTGAGCTGCAGACCCACAGACCCAACGGCCTCCTGACCTTCCCCCCACCTTGTTTCTCTCTCTGTCCTCATCTCTAGCGCCTCCCGCCACACACTCAGCCAAATCAACGCCTTCGTGCCTCCCTGCCTCCCTGTCACCCCAAATAAACAGCACGTTCCTTCCCCTCTTCCTCCCAACAGCCTGTCACCCAGCTCTTAACAGGCCACTGTCCTATTTAGTGGAGAGGACTGCAAGAGCTTGGAAACTGGCCACCTCGCCTCAACCTCTCCCACGTCAATCTCTTCTTTCAAGGCCCCATAGTTAGAACTCTGTCGGACAAATGCAACAAGCCCTTTCACCATCTCCCCTCCCTCGATATTCAGACCGCTCAAAATGACATATGGGACCCTCTGGGATCTTGCTCATGTTTCTGGTCTTGTTTTCTTGCCTCCTGGCCCGTCATCATTAAAACCAGACTAATCTTAAAACTGCCCCCAGATACTGGACTTTCGTATTCTCTAAACAAGCTCTCATGTAATCCTGATACAAACCTACACTAAGAAAAACGAACTATGGCATGTACTTTCTTACTTGCTTCCTGGTCTCCGTGAAGTCATTTCCTTAGCTCCCATACATTCCCCCGCCCCTTCCCACATCTGCTGGTGATTCTTCCTGCGCCCACCCACACTGGGATGGCCCTCCTGCACTATCCTAATACCTTATACCCACTCCCACCCAACACTTAGAATCTACATATCTGTACTGCCACGGTCCCACTCTGAAGAAGGGGAAACTGAGCTTTGGGTCTTTACGACAAATTTCTGTAAGCACGTGGCAGAGCAGGGATGTGAAAACCAATCTCTTAAGCTCTTACTGCGCCAGAGGGTGCTTGCCTTTTACTACTCCAACACCCAGGTAGCATTTGGGCACCCTGGGCCGGAGGCAATGGAAAATTACGGGAACGGTGACTCCCGCCGATGGCTGTAATCCTCCAGAGCCATGCGGTGGGTGGAAGGCAGGCAGAATTGCTGAGCCTTTGCACGACTTCAAACAACCGCTTTTCCTTTCTGAGAACACCTGGGATGAGGAGGCAGACAACTGTAAGGTGGGGAGAAAAGCACCACTTCTCTATTCCTGACACTTTCTCCTTTTCAGTGTTCTGCCCTGAGCATAAGCCCAGGCAGTGTGGGGCAAAGCAACCCTCAGGGCGGTGGCGGTCCATACACTGCCATAGCCTATGCGCCAGCAACGTGCAGAGCTCCCTGGATGCGTTACTGTATATTCCATCCTTTTCACAGGTGCTATTTCCCCCTTTCTGTGGGTAAGGACATTAAGGCTCAGAACCCTTAAAGGATCCACCCGAGTGCATACAGCACTTATCAAGCAGGAAGAGTCGGATTCTTGGCCAGCTCTGTGTGTCACTGCTTCTGGAGTGTGTACACGTCATCCCCACCATTTATTAAGACACAGATTATTAAGACACAGGAGGACAGCCACATCAGTATCCTGTCTGCTGTGCAAGCAAGACGACCTACCTGCATGGATCCTCAGCACCTAAGCAAAGCAGCCAGGTGTGGTAAAGTGTGACCGGGGAGGCAGAGACAGTGAGGACCCCTGGAGTCCCTGGCCAGAGAACCTAGCTCGGTGAGTCCACACTTGAGTTGGAGAGTCACTGGGATAGCTACTCATTGTCACCCTTTGGCGTCTAGATGCTCACACACACACCCCTCAGGATTCTGAGGTGTGATCCGTGCCATTCTAAGCTCGGAACAGGTCTTAGGTGGGACCCAAATCTGTCCTTTAAACGAGCTCTCAGGCAATTCTCATACCAACCAGCCACTAAAAAAATAAAAGAAAAAAAAAAGAAAAAAGTACTATGGTGGGTTGGTTAGGAGCACTGGCTGCTCTTCCAAGGGACCCGGGTTCAATTCCCAGCATCTACATGGCAGCTCACAACTGTCTGTAACTTCAGTTCCAGGGGATCCAACAGCCTCACACAGACACACATGTTCAAAACACCAATGCACACGAAATTAAAAATATATATATATATTTTTAAAAGTTCTTTTAAAAAATATACTAGGCAATGCTTTTCCAAACTGAGCTCCTCGGGAACACAAACACACACACACACACACACACACACACACACACACCACACACACAGAGGCCAGACATAATGCAAAACAGATGGGGTAGGGTGTTCCCTGATTAAGTATTTTTTTTTTTCAGAAATATTGCACATTCTGTCTTTCTGACAGGTTTACAGTGATCATTACCAAGCTGTATTTAACAGAGCATTTTCCAAATTTGCTTAACCACAGAGTCCTCCTCTGTTAACGGCACCCGTTAACATCTCACGAAACCCGGCACGGGGAAGGAAGTCTGGGAAACACTGCCGTCATACTCCGTCTCAGCCCACACTGGCCCCTTACTCCCTTCTGCTAAGTCCGCCATAAACGGAGTTCAAAGCTCTAATGGCCTCACCCTCACTTGCTATGTGTGACCTTTAAGCCTCTCTGGGCTTGCTCCTCAGCCGTATGTCAAAACAGCAAGCCTTGGATGCCTCCAGGGTCTTCGTATCAGCACAGTGGAGGGGTCCAACTGCTGTGCAGGGGCCAGCACGATGACTCAGTGGCTAACGGTGCTTGATGCCAGGTCCAAGGAGGTTGAACCTCAGGAATTCCTGTGCATGGGCAGATGTGTAGTTTCTGCCCCTGGCCCCCATACACACACAAAGCAAATGTAAGAAATGCTGTAGTAACTGGATAGGACTATCCATCTTCTGGCCTGTGACTATGGTCAATCAAGGCTTGCTAATATCCCATTTGATTCCGTTTTTTACTTTTCTTGCATGAAATTAATCTCTTAAATTACTCTGTCATCAGGGCAATTATTTTGTCCAGTGTGAAGGGAGGGGGCAGCTTTGAAAACTCCTACAGAGTAATATTACACTTAACTGTATAGCATATCCTCTACAAGAATCACACAGTTCCTCCTAATAACTCTGTGAGGCGAGGATCACTACGTGACCCGTTTTATGAAAGGAAACTAACTCAGAGAAACGACTTAAAACTAATGTGGCCGAGACATGATTCTACTTTTGACTCAAAACTGCATTTTGAGCCTCACCACTCCTGTCGCCTGACTGATTAAAACATCGCTATCCTGTTCCCGGCTGGTGTGAGGCAAGCTCTAGCAAGGGAGGAAGACGCACCTTGCAGACAATTCAGGTTCTTGGCTCTGCCGCCTAACTATCTGGTGACTTCAGATAAACTCAGTCTTCTCTAGGTTCCACTTTTTCTCCCTGTGAAATGACGCTGGTGAGTGGTGTACGCACGCATCTCACTTCTGGCACCTCCTCCCACTGACTGTCCTGATTATTTTGTCGCAGTACGAGCTGGGTGAGTCGGGAAACCTGTTTTTATCCCACGCCCAGAAAGAAACCAGGGGACCAGAGCTTTGCCAGCACAGAGGACCCTGCCCCATCGGAGACTTGAGGGGTGAGCCTTGATCCGGCCCAGCCCGAATCTACCTATCCAAAGCCCCCAAACTCTGGCTTGAGCGACGTCAGAGGGGACGCGACACAACCTCTCGAGTGGTCCTAGGTGTGACGTGGGACGAGCGCGACAGACCGGCCTCCTTTGTTTCCCGCTCACGCAAGGCCTCTCTGGGGTGAACCTCTGCGTGGAGAGGGCGTAGATAGAGTGAGGAGGAAGAACCGAGGATGGAGAGTGGTCCCGGGCCTCTAGACAAAGTCCAGACATTGACGCAGCCGCTACAACTCACCTGCCCGTAGGGATAGCTGGCCATGGCGATTATGACGTCATACGGTGGCGGGAGGCAGGGCTTCCTGCCCGCCAACGCCTCTCTCGTTGGGCTTGAGGGCGGGCCCACTTGTGACTGGCCGGTAAGGCTGTCAGTCTTCCGGCCAACAAACGGAAGTGCTACTTAGGGCGATGGGCGGGTACCTAGCAGAGGGACTGGGGGAGCAGGAGGGGTCGGGTAGGAGTGTCCGGAAGTGTTGGTGGCGGCAGTGGAACGCTTGTTTTAATTTTTTTTGTGTGTGACCTGGAGCTGAGCAGGTATCTGTTGGGCAGACTGGGTCGGTTGTTTCTGTGGTGGCCATATTAGAACTCCGGCAGATCGGACACTTGTCAGTTACATCACGTTCTCCGGTCATTTTATTTTGATGCCCAGGCGGTTGCCATGGCAACTGGGAGCTAGCCCCCTCCTGGAACGCAGATGCCATATAGTACTTGGGTGCTAAACAGGGCTTTAGACCGTGGAGAAAGGTGAAGCCTCCAGAGTAGAAGGAAAATTAAGATGACCTGGTGTTTCTTTCTTCATAAACGGGGAAACTGAGGTCCAGAAAGGCAATGAGTTATTTGCCTAAATTCACAGTGAGTTCACAACAAAGTGCAGCCTAGGATTAGTGTTAGTGGATGGCTAGGTCTCAACAAGGAGCTCTTGTCCCCTTTGTAGGTCAAATTCCAGTTCCTAAGTAACCAACATCATGTACTTATCTCTTGGGGTTTAGGTTCTATACTTGTTTGCATGCTTATTTGATTAGTTAAAGTCCCATGTGGCCTGGAATGGTGGCACATGCCTTTAGTCTCAGCACTCAGCAGGCAGAAGCAAGCCTATCTACATAGAGAGTTCCAGGCCAGCCAAGGCTGCCTAGTGAGGCCCTGTCTCAAAAAACAAAAACAACAACAAAAAAACCCTCCCATGTGGACAAGAATTGTGTCTGGTTTGCTTGTAATTGTTTACCCAGTATTACAGTGCCAACACTATACTTTTTAAATAAATGAAAAAGATTTATGAGCTGTCAACCAGCCAGGCCAGTTTACCAGCTAGCCAGGCACTTTCCAAAACCCTGGGTGTTAATCATGCCCAAAGGACAGCCCACACTGCACATTCCTCATCCACACCTGCAAAGGAAGACAAATATGCTCCCAGGCCCTTCATGATCTGGCCTAGCCTTACCCAGTCTGTGTGCCACTCTATTTCTGTGCTCAGTTTCCCTCTTCAACACTTGCTTTGCCAAGCAGATCTTCTTCCTTTCCTTTTGTAAAATCAGTTTCTAGCTATGTGATCTTGTGAGTGCTGTGTTACTTCTCTGAGTCATGGTTTTCTCATGTCAGTTGAAACAATGTTAACTTGAAAATGAACTTATTAGAGCCTCTCAGACTCAGGCTTAGGGCCACACCACTCATATAGAGACCGGCGGCCATCTGGCACTCAGTCCTTCACGGCCACCCTCCATTTAACCTTCCTCATGGTTCCCAGCTCACTGGCCAGTCCCACAGTCTTACTTTGCACCCAGTCTAGCCCAAATCAGAATTTTCTGATGACTTCCACAAAACTCATCCCTCCTGGCTCAGAAAATTGGCACACTCGCTCATGCCAAAGACCCAGGATCATTCTCATGTGTCTGTTTTCTCCACATACTCCCCAACCTCCACTTGCTCTTGTTCAAAAGTATATCCCGTCAGTTTTTGCTCCACGTTACAACTATCGCTCTGCTCCTGGAGCCCTCTGTGGTCTGGCCTCCCCACCAGTGTCTTCTTACGCAGCTCCAATACTCCCTTTGCCACCGAGAAGCCAGAGAACCAGAGGAGGCGCCTTAAAATGTGACTTAGATATTGTCATTCTCCAGACTCCTCTGAGGGTTTCCCGTCACCTTTAAACAATAAAATCTAAAGTCATCCTGTGACTCTATGGTCCTACAGGACCTAGACCCTTGCTGTCATCCGTTCACTCCAGCCCATGCTGGCCTGGTCACCACCCCTCCCTGAAGCAAACCAAGCTCATTCCGACGCAGGATCTCTGGATTCTCTCCTCTTTGTTTAGAGGGTTCTCCCCTTAGCTTCCCTTTTTTTTTCCCTTTCTTGTCATCCAGGTCACAGTGCAATACTACTTTGTGAGTGAGTGGCATCCTTGACACCACATCTAAGATATCTTGTCTCTCAAGCACGTCTGTCACTGTATCTCATTTTGTCATAGAATGTGCTATATTGAATTGTCCCCTTTTAGGATTTGCATGCACATCATAAGGTATACATGTGTATTGCAGGATTAACCTGTTCTTTGTAAAGATGCATTTATAGTTACATGTACTTGTTTGTATGAGACTATTAATATTTACCATTGGTTTATCTTTTATTAAAGCTGTGGTTAATCCTAAACAACTATATACCCAAATCACCACACAGAGACTGGGATTTATTTAAATAACCTAGAACTCAATGCTGGGCATAAACCCAAGCCCTCATAGTTTCCTAACATTTAGATTTCTCACATTATACTTGCTTTTAGTGATATATTAGTCAGTCCATCTCTCCACATTGTTCCAAGATATCTCTCCTGCCTCTGTTTCTCCCAGCTCTCTCCCCCTTCTCCCCCTTCTGCCTCCCATCTTCCTGTCCTCTGGCTCCTTACTCTCTTCCTACTTCCTTTCCGTTGCTCAACATTGTGGCCAATTGCTTTATTTTGGCATGTTTACACAAAGTTGAGACAGGTGATGCTTAGAATAAATCTCATAATGCAATGTCCAGATTGAAACCAGAGAGTCAGGGAGAGAAATCAACATTTGAATGAACAAGGGTAAAGTGTATGCATTTCAAAAGAAATTATACCAACATACTTGTATGTGTCTCTGTGTGGGTATGTGCATGTGAATGCAGGTACCTGTGAAGGCCAGAGAGGGCATCAGATCCCCTGGAGATGGAGTTTCAGGCAGTTGTGAGCCAGCCTACCTGGGTGCTGGGATTTGAACCTGGGTCCTCTGGAAAGGTAGCAAATTCTCTTAACTGCATAACTCCAGTTGGAGAAATAGCTCTGTTTGTACTCACCTGCCTAGAATAGAGCCTGCATGAATTTAGTAAGTATTAATGGTTGATATTATCATCACCATGCATTGAATGTTTGCTTGCTATGAGATATTGTGGCCTGTATATTGTTCAATTACCAGCACAGTCTTTTAAGATAATTGTTATTACCTAGTTATAGAGGAGCAGAGGACTAGAGATGCTAAATGACGTCTCTGATATAAAATAAAGATAAATGGCCAGCTGGAGCATGGTGGTGCACGCCTGCAATCTCAGTATGTGGGAGGCTGAGGCAGGAGGATCACTAGTTCAATGCTAGCCTGGGCTGCACAGCATCATGTCTTCCTCCACCCATTTTGGAGAGATGGCTCAACAGCATTTGTTCCTCTTGCAGAGGACTCAGGTTAGGTTGCTCACTACCATCCATAACTTAGTTCCAGGGGGATCAGTTGCTTTCTTCTGACCTCTGAGGGCCTTATGCACATGTGTAGCACACATGCTTATGTGCCAGCAAAATAGTCATACACGTAAAATAAATAAATCTAATAAAATATTGATGGAGAAGCTGGGATTTCAGGCCAAGCTCAGACTATTTTAACACTGCAATGCTATTATTCATATGTCATGTCAAGTTACAGGCCAGGAATCTGGCTTGGGTGTGAGGGACTCAAGAAACCATGCCTGGCCACTCATCCCAAAAGACAAAACGGAAAAAAAGGGGTTAACACAGGAAAGAAGTTGAATCTGTCCAGCCATCATGGCAAGGAATGGGAACCAGCATCGCCCATCCTGGCTTCGTGGAGCTAACGAACTCTGAGTTTATATAAGGAGCAAACAAAAGCTGGTGGCAAGAAAAATAGTTCCAGCCATGGTCTGGGTAATCATTATCTCAGAGTGAGTTAGAGAGAACCTTCTGGGTAGAAGCAAAGTTGCAGCTGTTTGAGGCACAGTTTAGACTGTAACACACAGTGTTTACCAATCAGACCTGTAATTCCTGGAATCCAGCATAACTGTAAGAGAATATGACTCAGGATAAGTCAGGAAGACAAGGTGGAGTCAGATCAGTAATTGGTCTTCAGTCTTTTATTATTTTTTTATTTTTATTAATACAGCTTATTCACTTTGTATCCCCCCTAAACCTCCCTCCTTCCTCCCCTCCCAATTTCACCCTCCCTCTTCCCCACCTGTGTCCCTCTCCTAGTCCACTGATAAGGGAGGTCCTTCTCCCCTTCCCTCTGATCTAAGTCTATCAGGTCTCATCAGGAGTGGCTGCATTGTCTTTTTCTGTGGCCTGGTAAGGCTGCTCCCTGCTCAGGGGGAGATGATCAAAGAGCAGGCCAATCAGTTCATGTCAGAGACTGTCCCTGTCCCCATTACTATGGAACCCACTTGGATCCTGAACTGCCATAGGCTACCTCTGTGCAGGGGTTCCAGGCCATCCTCATGAGTGGTCCTTGGCTGGAGTATCAGTCTCAGAAAAGACCCCTGTGCCCAGACTTTTTGGATCTGTTGCTGTCCTTGTGGAGGTCCTGTCCTCTCCAGGTCTTACTATCTCCCACTTCTTCATAAGATTCCCTGCATTCTGCCCAAAGTTTGGCTATGAGTCTCAGCATCTGCCTGGATAAGACAGTGATTTCTAGGCACTGCTGTCGTGCTCTGGAACAGGACACTGCAAGAGCAGTGGTTGTGCACACCTTTAATCCTAGTACTGGGGAGGCAGAGGCAGGTAGATCTCTGAGTTTGAGGCCAGCCTGCCCTACAGAGCTATTTCCAGGACAGCCAGGACTACACAAAGAAACCCATTCTCGAAAAACGAACAAATACTATTTTTTTTAAAGGAGTCTCCTCCCCCAGCATTTGGGAGGATGAGATAAGAGCATGATTTAGTCTTTTCTTCTTCTCCACCGCCCCCCCCCCCCCCCGGCTCATGTATCCCAAGCTGGCTTAGAACTTGCTATGTCATCAAGACGATGTTGACTTCCTGAGTCTCCTGCCTCCACTTTCCAGGTTCTGAGGCTATAGATGTGTAACACTGCTCCAGGAAGATCTCAAGTTTGAAGCCATCCTGGGCAACCTAGTGAGACTGCCTAAAAACAGACAAACAAACAGACAAACAGCAGTTGGACAAACAGTCTACTGGACAACTGGAAGACCACCCCAGTTCTTGGCTTAGACAGCCTCAAGTTAGGGACATTTTCTCTAGTGCACCTTTCCGGACAAAGACTCAGAGATGAAGGTTGGGGAGCTTCTGGTGAGAGCAGAGCACAAGGGAAGGGTGGAGAACGTGCAGGAAGGGGTCTGACATGGAGTGGCTCTGGAAGAGAGGAGCGGGCTTCAGTTCCCAACACCCACACAGTAGCTCACAATTGTCTGTGACTCTAGTTTGAGTGGATCCAGGGCCCTCTTACAGCCTCCGCAGGCACTGAATCCATGTGGTGCATAGGCATACAGGCAAAACACCCATATGAATAAAATAAAATATCAGATGAACTGGGAAAAGAACTGGTCTCTTCAAGCCCCTGTGTAAATGTGAGTGCCCCAGAATGAGATGAGCCTTAGATTCAAAGCATGTGTCCTGTCTCTTCTGGCCAATGGAGGAAGAAACAGCTACATTCTATTACAGTTGCTTGAATTTTGCAGTCAGTGAAAGACACCATTCACAGGTCTGTGCAGCCTAAAATTCAGGATGGGTACTTAGGACAGGCAATAGCTAACTAAATCATGTGGCCGTGAGTTTCTCTTCCATTAGTCCGGTCCAGGAAGGGACAGCTAATCCGATTTATTGATATCAGTTTACTTTGTAGCTTTGTGGCCAATTTAAAGTTTAAGGTGCTCTTCTGGTGCAGTTTTAAGTATTACAAGCAGAAGATTACTGGCTGAAATTTCCTCCTTTGATGGTTTAAGCTGCCTCTTGGAGTATGTGCCTCCTCTCCCAATTCCCTAACTCCTGGACTCCTACAACAATTGTATGGCATCTCTTGCAAATCTTGAAGATAGCTCAGTCACTCTTAACCTTGCTGTCTTTGGTCTTGAAAGGCGGAAGATTAGCAGTTCGACAGAACATTCCTTCAGTGATTAACATGCCTACGCGCAGAGATGAGCAGGAATTTGACTCAAAGGTTTTTATGACATTTTATTCATTTTGTGGTGCACATGAGTTCACTCACGTGCGTGCCATTGTCATACGTGTGTGGCGGTCAGAGGACACCTTTTAAATATCTGTTCTTTCCATTCACCATGTGGTGCTGGAAAGATCAGTTCACATCATTGGCCTTGGCAGCAGGTGTGTCTCCTTGTGGAGCCATGCCAGATTCAGACCCAAAGTTTGAAGGAGCAAAAGGAGGCATGTAAAATAAAGGCGAAGACACCATGCTTTTATCCCGATTTTAGTCACCCAGCAGGCCCCGGTGAAGAGCTGATGCTGCCAGCAAATGCAGCCCCTCAAGCGATAGTGTCTTCCAAAAGCTGTTGGTGGGGCTGAACTGTGAAATCTTAAAAAGGAAGAGCTTCTAAGGTATGGGGGCTGAAGGTCAAGAATATTCACCCAGAAAGAACAGTGACACCTAGCCTGCAAAAGTGGGGTCATGTGACACACGCTCGCTTGCTCCACAGGCACCTTAGTCTGAGTTCCTTAGATGTTAAGGATTCACCACCTATGGTAATCCTTTTGTGTGTGTGTGTGTGTGTGTGTGTGTGTGTGTGCGCGCGCATCTGTATGTCTGATCTAATGTGTGGAGGTCTTAGGACAACTTGAGGCAGCTCAGTTCTCTCGATCCACCACGTGGGGCCCAGGGATGGAATCAAGTCATCAGCCAGCGCTGCCAGCAACCACTGAGCCATCTCACCCACCTCATGAAAATTCTCCGCATTCTTTTATTCCAGTAAAAGGCCCAGGAGAACTCACAGTTGGAGGTCTGCATTATTGGGGGTGGGGATCAGAAGGGTACACCCAAGACTTCTCTCAAGCAGCCAGACACCAACCAAAGCCAGTGGGGGTGGGGGGTGGGCAGGTGTGTTTATTTTGGAGGGGCAGATGAAAGAGAGATCTTTCAAAGACTGAAAAACAACCAGCTCCTTTCCAAATCTTAGCCACCTGAGGCAGACAGAAGTGGGTGGGGTGTTCCTGTTATTGTTTCTGCTGGAAAGGGAGAGAAAGCTTGGCTTGCGGCCTTAGGGACGTGAGCGCTTTCAGGAGGTCATGGAAGGTATGTGCCTGACCATCAGAGGTGATGCAGAGCTTGGTAATGGAGGGCCTCGTCACTGGAAAATCCTTCCTCCCCTAGAGGAAGACCCCCCACCCCCAATGTCACCTGGCTAGGCCCCAAGCTCCCATGTGGCATTCTGGGAAGGAGCACCAACATCCACCTCATTATGGAAGTTTCTTTGATTCCAGCTAGATTCAGGTTTGAAGTTTGGATTCATTTTGCATTTTGTGGACTGGAGGGAGGTTCAAGCATTTCCGTAGAACCCACTGTAAAGTGAGAGCAGCACATATAGGAGTCTGACCTCTGACCCCTTACATTATGACACCCTAGGAACAGTACGGCAGGAAAGAGGTGCTCTTGTGAGGGGCTAAATGACCTCAAGAATGCGGATGAATTGTGTTGACGTGTGGTGGAAGGAAAATATTATGACAAAAGGGAAGATTTCAGCTCCCAAGGCATCCAACATGGCATTTCTTTTTTCTTTGCAGAATAAATATGCAATAGCCTTGAGTGTCTCACATTAAGGGCTCTCCAGACCATTCTTCACACTGCAATTGGCAAACTCCCCATTAGGCAAACTTTTGTTTAAAACTCACCAGTGGCTACCCACTGTGTGACCAGAACTCATGCTCAGCCCTGCAGCCCCACTGCCTGTGTCCCCCTCTCTCAACCTGCTGTGCTCAATCATCTCTGGACCTTGGCACATGCTGGTCCCTGTGCCGGGATCAACTCCTGTCTAGACAGTTAGGTCCCGCAGCGATGCACCTTCCCCGCCACCTGGAACTGTCCCACCATTCCACTTTGCTGTAATCGCTTTAATGAACTGCTGTTTCTATTGTCATTGTGGGGGCTGGGTCCACTTCTGTCAAGTTTGTTTCAGGATCCCCAGAGCCTAGTACAGTTCCTGGCACAAACTAGGAAGAGGTAATGGATGCCTCACGTTAGACTTTGTCTATCTGAATGATCCCTGTGTTGCCTTGAAAGTCTGGAGCAGACTGAGGAGTGGAGACAGAAAAATGGGGTGGGAATGTGGAAAGGCTGCCTGAGGAGCATGGACGGGACCCCTCCTCCTTTTCCCTGCAGCTTCCCCAGCTCCTGAGCTGATGAGCAGGATGCACAGATTTTTTTCTGCTGACCACAGAAGAAGAGACTATAAAACCCAACTTCCCATCTGGCTTTTCATGGTCCAAGAAAATACAGCAATTTCAAACTCCAGGGAGGCAAGCACTCAAATCATGAAAGCTTCAACCTAGCCTGTCACAGGATCCCCCCAAAGAGCAGCACAAATTTGACTCCGGGAAGAAAAATTCTGAAGGAAGCACCATTTCTAAGGATCGATTCCCCAGTGACCCTCAAAGGGTGTGAGTTTGATGTCTCCCATGCCAGTCTCCCGCTCTGGCCCTCAGAGCCATCCTGCTCAGTTCAACGGCTGGTCCTTGCTGCTCTTTCTACTTGCGCCAACAGGCTCCTGGTCACAGCGCCCCATCACCAGTTTGCCTCACAAGCTGGGCTGAGTAGAAGCTGCCCTTCCAGTGGGAACATTTTAAGATCTGTCCTCATCCACTGTCAAAAACCTGGCAGCTCCTTCAGGGCGATGATGAGTATTTGCTCTTTAATGTTTTCTGTTAGAAACAGAGTTGACTGAGAATTGCTGGTGAGAGATGAAAAGAGAATCAACTCTCCTTCTGTATCTAAAAAGGAGGCGCTTGTCCGGCTTGGGAGCATAGTCTCGCCATGGGCACACCTCTGTCTCAGACAGGAAAAAAAAAATAGGGCAAAGGTTCTGAAGAGCCATCCATAGGCTGGTACCCAAGCAGAAAAGGGAATATTCAAAAATGTGCTGAAATGCCAGCTCTGGAGAGATGTGACAGCCAGCTTGAAGGCTTCAGGCAGTTTGGATAAACATCTAGACTTTGAGTACATTTCTGAGCCTGCTCTGTGATCCCTTTGAAGTTTATCCAACTTGAATAAACCCTCCAGAAAGCCAGGGCCAGTAAAATAAGCTTTCTTTGGAAGTCCCCCTGGATTTGCCCTGTTGCTTCCTCCCAGGGCAGCCAGCCCATCAGGACCCGTGATCTGAGGAGCAGAGAAGAAAGACGCTGGAGACAGCTCGTTCCTATAATATTCAATTCATTGTCTTCTTCTTTTCTTCCTGTCCCTTTTACATATGGAGGGCACAGCAGATGGAGAGCCCCCAGTGGACTTGGTGGGTCACAAGCTCAGATCTAATCAAGGCTTGCCTGGGACCCCTTCTCAGTGCTCTAACCCCTGCTATTTCTGAAGGCCCAGCCTGAGACGTACACCACACACCTCTGAGTAACAAAAGGCACTATTTGAAGTCTTAAAAAAGTCTCTGCCTGAAGCTGGAAAGTTGGTGACAGAGCCCGGCGTGGGCACAGGCTGGAGGTTCCATCTTATTTCCCAGAGGACCACCCCCTGGTTGCCAAGGCAGGGGCGGAAGCTATCTTCCCTCCTGTCTGTGCGGGTTTTCTAGTCATGAAATTACTGGAGCGCTGAGAAGTGCCTGCACGAGTGGCGCCGTGTCCAGGTGGATGACACCCCAGCTCTGGGTGCCACCCCCCCAGGTGCAAGCTGGTTCAGCTTTAGGTCACACAGAGGAGAATGGTGTACCCAATACTGCAAATACTGGGTTCATTTGGGAAGCAAATAGGGAGCAGCCTTTCTGAGCAGGACACTGTGGGGCTCCAAACCTGTTTTTGGTTCACTTCTGAGCTAGTTCCTCTTCACTAACAAGGCAAGTGTGCCCTGGGGGTGCCTGGAGAGGGAGCAGGGCACGTGAGCAGCCTGTGTGGAGTAGCACACAACACAAACCTGCAGGCTGGCCAAGGCCTTGAGAGACACACCCTTTCATAATCCTGGAACCAAATGATAGAGAAGATGCAGTTGCAGCACCGGGGGAACCCCATGGAAGTGGGGTTACAAATAGTTTTGTTTCTTTATTGTTAAAAAAAATATTAACAGCAGCAACAACAACAAACACAAGAATAGCACAAACATTCACAACCCATCCGAGTCCCGTACGCTTTGGCTGTTTGTTCCTAATGGAGTCCTTCATCCCAGCACAGGTAGTGGTTTCAGCCAAAAGGCCCCTTCATGTTCTTCATGGGTGGGTACTGCTGCTCCATTGGCATGGCCCCAAAGCAGTCTGAGGGGTTGCAGTGGCCAGCCTTCCCTGGCTGGCCCATGGGACCTGGGGGGCCGGGAATGCCAGGAATGCCTTGCTGGCCCATTGGCCCGGTTGCTCCCATCTTGCCATAACCTGGAGGTCCTTGAGGACCTAAAGAGAGAAGAGCCACAGAACAGAAATCAGGAGACCCAGGTGACGAGAAGAGACAATGGTTGCAACAAATGACGCCTTCATTTCATGCACATTTGCCAGGATGAAGTATGCTTTCGTGAGACCTGCCTGCTCCTCGCGTTGATGTCACAAGGACACCACACCTCTGGCTAGTGTTCTTTGGGAACATCTGGGTACCAGAAAGGGCCAAGAGCATTTAATTCATACATTCATCATTGTATCCACAGAACTGTTCTGGGGAAATGGTCCAGGCTCAGAAAGTCACGTGGGTAATATCCATGCGGTAAGTAAGCTGGGCCTCAGAGCTAGGCCATCAGGTGTTAGCCACTCTCAACTTTCTGACCATCTTGGAGAATGACTCTGAGGGCTTAAGGGACCTCATCAACATCACAGGGCCAGAAGGATGCCAAACAGGCCTTGGATTTGGGGTTCAGGTCCCTATGCATGCAATCTCTACCACACTGCAAGCCTGGCTTAGGACAGAGGTGGAGACTCAGCCTCTCTCCACTCTTCCCTTTCAGCCCCAGCACATATCTTGAATTGGGAGCATTTCAGTAAGTAGTAATTAGGCTGGCATTGTTTGGGGTTATATTCGATTATGTTGTCATAAGGAAATGTGGGTGCTGGGGTGTGGGCTCTGCTGTTCTGAATTCATGGTCTCAAAGACTGGGTTCTCCTACCCGGAGGTCCGGGGAGACCATTTTCTCCTGCAATGCCAACACCAATGTCTCCCTTTTCACCTTTGGTACCAGGCAATCCTGAGACAAAAGAAATGACGTTAAGTCCTGTCCTAAAACAGAAAAATGACAGCTGAGTGGATGACCACACACACACACACACACACACACACACACACACACACACACACTACAGCATACCACATCCACAACAATCAGCCCCCAGAGAGGCGCATATGACCGGCACCCTGGAGAACCCAGAAGGTAAGCTACCTCTCATTCCCGGCAAACCCTGGCGTCCTTCTCGGCCAATCTGACCAGGGAGCCCAGGTGATCCTGGAGCACCTGGCCGGCCTGGAGCGCCATCCTTCCCAGGAGGCCCTGGCCGGCCTGGAGCTGCTACCACTTCCATGGGGAACTGCATCCTGGAGGTGTAGTAAGCCATCCTCTCTGCAAGCAAACATGAAGGCCAGGTCACTGCGTGGCCAGGCACTGGGAGTGGCCACAGCTACAGCAGGCACGCCACCAGCACGGGCCAGCCAGCCTTTGGTGGGGTATCAGGATGGGGGGTACTGGCTGGTCTCCCGAAGGAGGTCTGGTACTATGGCCTCCGTGTGCCTGCCCATGCACATCTTTCAGAAGCACAGATCTGACCTTGGCATCTCTTTTCCCTAACCACCACCCCTGGTTCACCACCAGCTTGGGAATATGGTCCAGACAGATCTCCTTCCCAAGCGGGATGCTCAGCATCCATGCTCCGCCCAGGCCAGAGCACACAGGCAGGAAAGAAGACTTCAGATGCGCCACAGCAGCACCTTCTACCCCCTCTCCTCAGAGCGCCCTCCACGCGGGCTCGTTTGGAATTGGCTTTCTTAGCCTCCTTTGCTCAAGCGGGGGATCAGGAGGGCAGAAGAGAGGAGATTTATCTCAGAGCAGAGCAGGTGACAAGGAAGGTCTGATGGATAGGTGAGCATATGCCCGTCACCCTGCTGTCTGTAAGTGGGAGGGGCGGGAGGGGGAGGACCCTGAAGCTTTAAGGAAAAGGCAGGCAGGGCCGGGTGAAGAAGTGGCTGGGAAGGGCAAGCCTTGCCCACTGCCACCCAGCCGGCTGCCAATTACCATCAAACATTTTAATGATCTCTTGTCTGATGAACCTCTTGATGTCATCATAATTCACCATGTCTCCCTGAGGGAAGAAAAGAAACCTGGCCTCAATTACATGTCCAAACTTGGCACTTGCCCAGTGAATAGACTTGATTTCCAGAAATAAAGGATGGGGAGGAGGGCAAAGGTCCTGGGAGCCTCCCGCAGAGTCTTAATCGAAAGTGCTACCCACCCTGAAATGATGTAACACATCTTTGCTGAAGTGCGGATTGTCGTGGGGACACACCTGTAGCTCCCCCCTCCCCATGAAGAACTGGGAGCTGACCTGTCAAGCTCTTTCCTGCAGCCTGTCAGCAGGAATTTCTAAAGTGACCATGACCCTGCCCCACGGGATGGTGCCCGTCTGTGTCTGCTGGCCTCCGCTTACCATGGAGCCTGGCAACCCAGGCAACCCAGGGCTCCCTGCAGGCCCTGGGGACCCAGGGTGGCCTCTCTCTCCTGCAGGACCTGGTGGCCCAACAGGTCCCATGGAACCGCTCTTGCCGGGACCCCCGGGCATGCCGGATCTTCCCCTCTCTCCTGCTTGGCCCTTCTGTCCTGCAGGTCCTGGGTCACCCTAGGAGGACAAGAAGTCTCAGTACAGCATTACCAGCTGTTTCTAAGTCCATGTCACATGTGTCAACAGCCTGCCCCTTCCACGGGTGCCCAGAAGTCCTGGGCTGTGGCAGGACTTCCTGCCTCACCACCTCCCAGGGCAATGCTTCCAGAAGGCAGTGCTTGCATCACTCTTAGCTGGGAAATGCTCATGGCTCCCACATGCCCTTGGGAGGAAGGGCTCCTTCCCTGCCCAGGACCATTCACTGTCCTCAGCCTCATCTTACCAGCTCTAGCTGCCTGTTGCCCTCTGGTTGAGGGCTGTGCCCCCTGAACACCCTCCCCAGCCTCAGCACCCTAACGAGTACCCCTCTACTCTCGGCTGCTGGAGTACTCCTGCCCTTTATGCAGCCTTCCTTCCTGGCCTCCAGTTAGAGTCAGGAGCCCCTGCTGGGGTCCCACCACGCTATCTTTTTCCTAACTTGCCGAACTCTAGTGTCAGTGTGACTAGGCACAGGGCACATCATTGTTCAGCGACTCCCATTTACCCCAGACCAACCAGAGGCCCTGGGGTGAGCCAGAGCGGGCAATGATTAGGGGATTCAAGAGACTCCCACTCCCTGAGCCACAGATGGGACAGTCCCAGGTGGGGTCACATCTCCTCTTCCCACCCATTGGCCACCATAGGCCTCCTGCGTGGCTACAGTCACAGCTTGGAGTTCCTTTTCCCAAACCCAGCCAGTGCCTGCTGACCTTTGGGCCTGGAGGTCCATGCAGCCCCTGCTTTCCGGGAGGTCCCTGTAAGAAAGCAGGAGTTCGGGGGTAAGTCTAGGCAGCTTCACCAGGATGGGGAGGGGCCATGCGCAGTGGGAAAACCCTCCTCCTCCCACCCTAAGATCCTGGTTGTGTCCAGCTGGGCTGTGTGAGAAAGGATGACAGCTTCCCTGCTGACCAGAGGGCTGACAGCTGGGAGGGACGATGCTGTCCCCTGGGGCATGGCCTTGTTTGATAGCGTTGGCCTGGTCCCTCACCACAGATGAACAGATGTGACAAGAAGTCAGAATGGGAAGGCCAGTCTGAAACAGCAGAGGGCCTGGAAGGAGCTGGGCCCCGGGGAGCCTTTGTTTGGAGTTTGTTACCTTTATGATCTCTTTCTGACTTAGAAGCAGGGTCTCCTAATTCCATTAGGCCAACCAGAGATACCAGCTTCTTGCATGTAAATGGCACTTGGTAGCTGTAGGGGACCGGATCCGGGATCCCCAAGTGTGTCTCAAATCCCATTTGTAAAATGGTGTGACACTTGGCTATAGCCTACACGTACCTGTCTGCGTGCTCTCCAGCATCTCTAAACTACTTAACAATAGCTACCACTGGGTAAATGCTGCAAAGACTTGTCATACTGTATTGCTTAGGGAATAATGATAAGAAAAAAAAAAAAAAAAAGTGAGTCAAGAGTGGCGGTGCACAGCTACGAGCTAGGGAGGCTGAAGTAGCAGGATCATAAGTTTGGGGCCAGTTTAAGCTATACAGTTCCAATCCAGCCTGGGTACAAAGTCTCAAAATAAAATTTAAAAGCCTGTATATACTCAGTACACCTGCAGTTTTTCCCTTGATATTTTCAACCAGCCAGAGCTTTTTGTTTTTGTTTGGTTTTTCAAGACACAATTTCTCTGTGTAGCCTTAGCTGACCTGGACTCACAATGTAGACCAGGCTGGTCTCGAACTCATAGCGATCTGCCTGCTTCTGCCTCCCTGAGTGCTGGCATTATAAAGGCGTGCCCCACCATGCCTGGCCAGTTGAGTTTCCTGATGGAAACTGTATGGGTATAGTTTCTGTAGGAGATAGCCCATGGGGGTGGTGCTTATTTTAGAGGGACTGAGGAATAGAACAAGATGAGGATCAAGAAGGAATGCCAAGAATCAAGGAGAAGGAGCACAGCGATACCTCTTTGCCAGCAGCACCGTCTGAACCAGGTTCACCCTGAGGGCATTGGAAACATAGTGAGTGGTCACCGAACACAGCCTCACCGGCCTCACACCCTACCGGGCTCGGCTCTCTTTCCCACCATCCCATAGAGAAGCCCTGATCCTGCAACTCCCACCCCTGACCCCACCGCCTGCCTGAGCTAGAGCAAGGTGCCTTTTCTTGAGAACTGTATGCGTTCCCTGGCTTTGAGAGTGCATTCAGTGCTCGCTGAAGGACCCACGTGAACTGTGAGCCTCTTGTTCTCAGCGAGAAGGGCTAGGACAAGCTAACCTCCTTCCTTCCCCATGACACCACAGCAGAAGCTGTCCAGCCCTGGGCCCCAGCCCAGTCCCTTCTGGTGGGCTGCTGCCGAAGGGAAATCTGTGATAGCAGGACAACGGGTAGACACATCCAGGGCCCTGCCAGCTCCTGAGTCTGTGGGTAGGGAGGGAGCCTGGAAGGGGGGATGTCCTCAGGGACAGTGGGCAGCGTTCCCTGACCCCCTGGGAAATGGGCCCAGTGACCATGCCTACATGACTGGAACCATCCATCTCATTGGGGACTACCAGCCCTAGTTTGTTACTGTGCCCTGGAAGAAAGTCTGGCTGGTGGGAAATGCCCTGTCATGGAGACCTGAGCCCCCTTCCCTTGGCTTCCCAGAAACTTTACATCCCTGAGACAAGCAATCAGCTCCACTTCATGCCGTTTGCCTGTCTAGAGCTCTGGAGAGTAGACAGGGAAGCTTTGCAGGTTGCCTACGGGGTTGCAAAATTTGCAGTGGAGCAGGCTGGGGATCAAGTCGCAGCTCTTCCATATACTAGCTGTGTGACTCAGAGCAATCAGCGCAGCCACACCGAACCCTCATTTCCTCAACTGAAAGCCCAGAGACAATTGCACCTCCAAATAGTGTTGCAGAACACATTAAGACAAAACACACACCCAGCCTAAGCTAAGGCTCACTCTGGCACAGTCGGCGACCAATATAGCATCGCTCTGAATGCTAAACGGGCTGAGAGCAAGTCTGGCTTCTGAGGAGCTCAGAAAGTTACACTAATAGCACTGCATTTCTGGTTCCTGCCGTTTTTTCAAAGACTTTAGTTACTGAGAAGCTCTACTAGGCCGGGGCCAGGGGCAGGGGCAATACATGGATTAAGGCTTCTCCTTCTGACACCTCATTAAGGGATCTGCCTGAGGTTGATGGTGTGTCCTCAGAGGCCGTGACCTTGTATGCAGCTGGCTCAGAGCTGGCTTGTAGGGCTTGTCCTTTTCGATATAATACAATCCACAGATGTGGGCCTCCGGCCGCTCCCCTGCCATGCTAACAGCCTCGCCTTCTCTACAGACCCCAGGTGTGCTGTGCAAAGCCAAATGAACCTTTCCCCCGGGCTGGAGTCTTACCGGGGGGCCAGGGTGTCCGGGTGTGCCAGGCTGGCCTGGGACGCCTGCCAAGCCCCTTTCTCCAGGGGATCCTCGATCTCCTTTCAGGCCCTAAACAACAGGATGAAGATCAGTGCAGAGGAGGAGGAGCCAGACCCACAAAGCCAGAGGCAGGCCCCTCACCGTGTTCCAGGGGCCAGGCCCCACAGGGGCAGATGGCCTGTACCTGTGGTGTAGGCCCTAGGATGGCCTTGAGCTACCTCTTAAGCCCTTTGCCTCATCCCAGAAGGGAAATACTTAGGAGAGATGAGAGGCTGATGGCCGAGAAGGAGGGGGACAAAAACAAGTCATTCTCCATCCCTTTGGTGTTGCCCAGGGGGAGAGGGGGAGCAATAAATATTCCTTGAGGAAGTAAGTAGGAGAAAGTCACTCACCATGGTGGAGATCCCAGGTGGACCGGGCTGGCCTGGAGACCCTTGTGGTCCCTAAGGAGAGGAGAGTCAAGCCAAGAAAAGGTCTTTAAGAAGAAACCCAGGCTGGAGGCCGGTATAGGCGCCAGGAGTATTCATTCCTACAGTGCACTGGCCTTGTTCTCTTCCTGAAATCCGGCCTTCCTACACTTGAACTTCTACCAGGAGCTCTGGGTTCAGAGCAGAGGTGGGGAGGGACTGAACGCACCGGACCCTGTGCCCAGCGCTCGCTGAGTGGTGCGCCCCAGGCTTGTGAGAGGCTGAGGCCAGAGGCAGGCGAGAAGAACGAACCACTAGCCTGGCTATCTGCGGAGACCCATGCTTCCTAAAGGCAGCCCAGCGTCCTACTGCCCTAGGGGCGGGGGCGGGGAGGTCTGCACAACAGGGGTCATATGTACCAGAGACCATGTCCCCTACTTCCCATAGCCACAGAAGGGACTCCCGCCACCTCTAAAGTCCTTTGCGATATCACAGAGCGGTGAGATCTGTGCGGCGGACGTCCACACGGGAAAAGCTCTGTGGCTCCTGACCCCGGAGAGCAACGACACACCAGCCCCCAGGGACGTCCCTTCCTGACACTGCTGGGTGGGGCTGTATGTGAAATGCCCACCGTCCAGAGGTCACCTCCCTCCTCAGGGTGACACCTTCTCGGAACCCAAGAGCACCCAGCTATTTTGCGGAGCACAGCCCTGCCCAGAACGTTCTGGTCCGTGGTTCCTGTTCACGGAAGACTCCTGGGGTGGGAATGTTCATCAGTGGGACCAGTACACAGCAGGGGGCCTGGGCTGGACAGGGCAGTGACAGGAGGAGCCCAGGAGGTCCTCCCCCACTACTGAGGCCATCATTCGGTGTGTGCCTCTTTCATACTTACTGTGAAGGGGATGTGGGGAGGAGAGACCAGGGGTTCCCAGAACTGGGCCTCTGAACTCCATGAGATACATAAAACTGGGGACCAGAGAGTTCCCCCCTTATTTTGTCATGAACTACTTTTAATGTCCCCCAAATGCCTCCTGAAAGTAATACAGCCGTGCTATTCTAGCACATAAGTGGATTCGCTTTCTCTGGAGCCCTATCAGCTTGGTGCCGTCACACCGATCAGAGGCACCAACTGGTAGTCGTTTGTATCACTGATGAGAAAAGTGGGTGGGGAAATGCGATATTGCTTAATAAACACTCTCTCCAATTCACCCTAACAGTGAAAACAGCAACTGCCCACCCAGTTGCCCAGCCCAACGTCTTGGCTCCTCTCTTTCTACCACTCAGCCCTCCCTCGCTTCAGACCAGGGGAGCAAGCCGTCCACCACTGAGTACGTCCCAGATCCCCCGAGCCCTCTGTTCCCTCTCCCTTCCCACCATCCACCCACCTACCCGCCCTGACAGACCTTCCCAGGCATGCCTGCTCCAGGCTCCTAACGTGCCCCTGAGCCATCTTTTTCGAAGTTCAGTTTTTCTGGTCCTTCAAGCACCTCTCAAGCTACCCCTCATGCCCAGTCTTTTTGAGGTCCCTCAGACACGCCAAGCTCCTGCCTGCTTTTGGTTCAATGTACTGGCGTCCCTTTTGCCGTGGGACTCTTCTAGGCTGTTCAGCAGCTGGCTCCTCCCTTCCTTCAGGCCTCAGCTCAGTCGCCTGAGGCTGCGACCCTTTCCTACAGTTCCTCGTGCCCCGGGCCATAAAATTATTTTCGTTGCTACTTCATAACTGTAATTTTGTTACTGTCGTGAATCGTAATGTAACTATCTGATAGGCAGGATGGCTGATATTTGACCCCCACAAAGGGGTCATGACCCACTTGTTGAGAACCTCTGCCCTTAAAGCTCGCTCCCAGTTCTTTCCTGTAACACCACCTCATCCCTTGAACCTTTCATTCGCTTGTCTGCCGTGCCTGCCGGGAGGTCCTGTGAGATAAGAGCCCTTGACTCTCTGGCTCCGTGCTGTGGCCCTGATTTGGAGCAGATGGTCAATAGTTACTTATCGACTAACTGAATGACTTGTGCCTGGTAAGCAAATTTGAATGTGCCCAGAGAACTCAAGAAGTGGTGAAAAGCAAAAAAAAACCACTCCATTAGAGGAGTGGAAAGCCCCCCACATCGCTGTATGGTTAGGGAAGCTCCTGTGGCCACTGACCAGCTCATCCCATCCCCCCAGTGGCACCCACAGAAGAAGGGACAAAAGCAGTTTAAACTCACAATATGCCCTGGGGGTCCTGGTCGTCCCTGGGGTCCCATGGCGCCGGGCTCACCCTGCAGGAGCAGAGAAAGAAAAAGGTGACCCAGAAACGGACTGACCCGCACATGTGTGCCGCTGTGCAGGAGAGGGCTGAGCAGAGTTGTGGCTGGTGGCGAGGAGCCGTGGGACAGAGGGCTGGACAGAGCTCTGAATTTTAGACTCTAGTCTTCCAGACCTGCCTTTTGGGTGGTTGTCCGGTTTGTGCCTCTCTAGGAAGAGAGGGGACCAGTTATAACTGTCAAGATGGAGAAGGGTCAAGATGGGCAGTGTGGGGTGAGATTTCACGTCAGAAGGCCAAGGAGAGAGGGCGGCCGCTGTGTCCCCAAGAGAAAGGAAGAGGCTACATTCCTGAGCTTAGTGGAGGCCGAGGCTGTGTCACAGCATCAAGCGAAGAACCCCAGTCCTTACCTCTGCACCTGGCCGGCCGCTGCTGCCAGGGGGACCTGGTTTCCCACAGTCACCCTAAAAGGAGGAGGGGACAGTGGCACTAGGTATCTCTACCGCATGTTGACCCCGGATCAAGGGTGCTCCGCCACCTTGCCCTGGTTTTGGCCACAGGGCCTCTGGCATACTTCAGGTGGTAGGTAGCAGAGTCTTGACCCCGTCTGCCAGGCCCTAAGTGGCCTCAGGAAGCTAGGATGCTGGGGTAACATCTCAGCCAGGGGTCGGGAGGCACCCTAAACCCCGGCTGGGCTGCCATGTCTCCCTGGCATTGGGACTGAAGAGAATAGGGAAGCCTGTTTGACAGGAAGTCCCCCTTACCTTAGGCCCAGGGAGGCCGGGATGCCCTGTTTTCCCCTTGAAACCCTGGAAGGAAAAGCAGGGAGTTGATCTTCCTCTTACCTCTACCTTCCTGCTCAGGCTAAATCAATGGAGTCTATTGCAGTCATAAGGTGAGGTCATGGAAGCCATAAGGATTACTGGAGGAGGCTCAGAGTTCCCAGCTCCTTCCTGCAGCTCAACTTACCGGGGGTCCCATGAGTCCGGGAGGGCCAGCAGGACCTGGGTCCCCCTAGGGAGAGAGATGAGAACATTGGGTCAGTTTGGTTCAGCCTTGTCCCAATTCATCCCCCACCTTCTCTCCCTCCCAGAGTCTCCCAATGTACATCATGCAAGGCAGAAGGGAAAAAAAAATCTCAGACTGGTTTGGCCGCTGGGGACTGCGAATGGGCCCCTTGTGGGCCTTGGTCTTCTTTCTTCTGGTTAAGGATAGGAATTGAACCTGGCTAAGTCTATTAGGAGGAGTGAGAGACTGGGGGAGTCTTGATGCCGGAAGAGAAGAAGATCCCCGCAAGGGAAGACTTGGATTTCGTCAGTTGCCCTGACGAAAGGGCAACTCCTCAGCTCGTTCATCAGGAGGGAGCTTCCTGCCTCCCACCCCAGCCCCAGCTTACCCTCAGGCCGGGCTTGCCGTCCTTCCCATCCAGTCCGTCCAGCCCGGCGGGGCCCTGCACATAGGAGGGAGGCAGTTCTGAATGTTACGCTACGGCTTAGCAAGAGGGAAGTCTGACCCAGCCTCATGGCTCTCTACCTCTTACCCAGCTCACACCCTTACCACACATGGGTACACTCACATGGGTACTCTAAATCCCCCATCCCCGGCAGGCCCAGAGGGCACACACTCACCTGAATCCCAGGGGGACCTGGCGGCCCAGGGGAACCAGGCAAGCCTGATGGACCTCGAATCCCTTCACTACCCTGAAACCAGAACACCCAATGAAGTCAGGGCCAGCCAAGGGTGCTGGGGACCCCTGCAAGTCAGGACATTTGGTTTCTGGCCCCAGTGCTGTCCTGGCCTAACTGATGTATTCCACGTGCTGTCTTTCTGAGAACTTATGCCATTATCCTCCGAGGTCGCTTTTTCCTCACTGCTTTATGGGGAGCGAGAGCTTGCTTAGACCACGCCCTTCTCAGCTCCATCCGCCCTTCAAGGATGGAGCTGTGGAGCTCAAGGATAGGGGGTTGGAGGCCCATGGTGGCCAGAGTTCAGGGGAAAATGTCCCAGGAGTGTCACCAGAGGATGGGCTCCAAAGGACGCGCGCGGTGGCAGGAGGAGGCTAGAGAAAGACTTGGCAGTGGTCACGCGCCCGCCTGACCTGGGGGTCAGGGCCTTGTAGCAGCTGGATTGGGAGAGGAGGCTGGGGAGGTGGCCCGTGACTGGGAGGGGCCCTGAAGAACACGCTGCAGTTTGCCAAGAAACAGACCGGTGGTTTTGAAGTCACTTCTGAGCACCCCGGGAGTTGCTGGGGAGAGCCTTGAAGCTCCGAGCATGAAGTAGGCTTCTGGCCCAGAGGATAGGACTCCAGAACCTTCTTCCAGGTCTTATCCAGAGCCTCTTTACATATGTCTGGTTTTGTTTGTTTTGTTTTGAGGGCTTGTTTGTTTGAGACAGGGTTTCTCTGTGTAGCCTTGGCTGCCCTGGACTCACTTTGTAGCCCAAGCTGGCCTTGAACTCATCCTGCCTCTGCCTCCCCGAGTGCTGGGATCACAGGCATGTGCCACCGTGCCTGGCCGCATGTCTATTTTATAAGAGGTTTTATATGAACTTTTTGTCTAATCAAAGGCTCGGGGACTGTAAAATGACCTGCAAACACAGCCATAGTCCCTCGGCAGCCACTGAAAGCCCAAAGCAGGGCAGTGGTGAGAACTTCCAGTCCTCGTGGATTGGAAGCTAATGTGTTTAAGGAAAGGTTGCTGCTTTCCTTGGGCAGGGGAGAGGCACTGCCCTGGATCAGTGCAGCAGGAGCTGCAGGAAAGGGAGAGGACACAGCTACAAGGCAGAGCCGGGGTATTGCAATACCACTGTCTGCCAGGAGGGGTCAGCACAGTTCTAGCCAATGCGAGCCCCACTGAGAGTCGCAATGGCGCGCCTCCACCCAGCAGTTTGGGATTCTCTGCAATGATCAACCTAAGCATGTCTTGACTGCCACTTCCATCCTTCATAGGGAAGGCATGAGGGGGAGCTGACAGCCACCATGGATCCACCTATGTCTGATGGGTACTAGCTTCAGCAGGGGAAGGGGGTGGTGGCTGTGTGTGTCAGGGGCAGCAGAGGGACTTGTCTCTCCCTATTGGACACTCAGCTCTGATGCTGAGACTCTTTGAGCCCTGGGTGGCTCTCTACCTTTTTGGGTCTCCCAACTAATTTTTTTTTTTTCTCACTACAGATCATCACAGCTCCCCGTGGACCGCTCCTCCATCCAAATGCTTGGAAATCAAGCTTCAGCGGGTCTCTGATGCCTCCCACCCAGAGCACAAGGGAGCCCCAGCATCTTCTGAGACAGGGACATCACCTCCAAACCACGGCAGAGCAGTGCGTCCAGCTTATGAAGGCAGACTCCCAGTCAGCCACTGGTGGAGCTCCGAGGCTGCTATCACTGACTTATTACAAAGTTACAGGTGACCCCTGCGTCTTCTGGGCCCTTGGAGAGAGGCACACTCCTTCTCCAGCTGTGCCCCCGTTCAAGGGATCCTGGTTTCCTCCTTTCCCTTGGCTCCTTTGCCCGCTCTGCTTCCTCTTGAGAAACGAGGCCAGCAGAAGCTGGCCTGTCACTGTCCAGTTACCCACATCCACCACTCCCGTGCCTTTCTTTTGCCACTCTTCCTGGCAAATGGGAGCCCAAGCTACTCAGAGGCTTCCAGAGGGTACTGGGAGGGTTAGGAGAGCCAGGTCGTCCGTGGAGACACTGGTTGGACAGCCCAGCCTTAAAGCAATGGACTTGTCCGTGGATTTCCTGAGGGCCTGGACAGACTCACAAGAGCTGCATGGCTCAGACCTGGGGCTTTGGCAGATGTGGGGTTCTGCTCACCTTTTCTGCTTGGGGGCCAGGTGGGCCAGGGGCTCCAGCTTTGCCTGGGAATCCTGGGGGACCCTGAATCAACAAAGAAGAGAGCATGAATAAAAGTAGGGCTCCTTCTCCCTTCCTTCCGTTTGTGTTCCATCTATCTGTCTGACCCTCTGTGGCTACCCATGGGGCGCTGCTCTTCAGGTCTGGCTCCTAGAATCTATCATGGCCACCTAGACTGTCTCTCCTACCTCAGCTTCATTCCATCAGGCCTGGCCAGGCCTGCTCCTCCCAATGGGACCACATTACAGGGGTCTTCTGGGTCTTTACTCACCGGTGGTCCTGGAAAGCCTGGCTGGCCTTGAAATCCCTAGGAGAAAAAGTGAGGAGCTCACCCCTGCCTGGCCACTCAGGTGGAAAGAGGAACAGGCGGGCTAGCCTCGGGTCCACAGGCTCTGTTCTCCCACCTACCCAACCAGATGGCCAGTAGGTGAGGATCTGGGTAGGAGGGGGGGAGGGTGAGTAGCAACCAGCCCCTTCAGCGCCCCCCAGGCATCGCTCACCTGGTCACCTTTCTCCCCAGAGCTCCCCTGGGGGCCTCTCTCTCCTCGGGGACCCTGTCACCACAGGAAAGAACGCAGTTGAAACTGGTCTCCCTGTTCTCAGGGCACAGGGAGAGGCCAGGAGGCACCCCTCTACATCCCCGTGCCCTATTCGCTTGCTGGCTCGCTAACTCACCGCTGGACCTTGGGGACCTGGGAGGCCTTCAGATCCTGGTGGGCCCTGGGGACTCAAAGGAGGAGAATCAGTCACTCAGAAACATGAGGAATGAGGCCCGGGGGTGGGCAGGGCGCGTGGAGGGAGTGTCCTCTCCACCTGGAGCAAGCCTGCTGACAGATCCTGCTAGGCTAGCCCTCTGGTCAATCCATCCGTCTGGCCAACAAATAACAGCTGCTCTCTGTTTCTTAGGCACAGAAAGAGCAGCTATGTCACCCTCTCGCTCAAAAGCCTTCCATGGCTCCCCTCCGTCTAATGAGTGAGGCGAATCTACTCATGCTGGATTTGCAGGCATCCTGTAATCTGTCACCAACCACCCTTTCCTGCTCCCCGCCCCCCCCCCCCGACCCCGCTCTCTCTGCTGTGTTTTGCTTAGTGAAGACTGCTGTTCATTCCCTCTATCTGGAATGCCCACCACCAATCCCCCTTCAGTGTCTCCCGAACCCTTAGGGAGGGCCTAGCTCTCTGCTAGGCCTGTCCCTGCCAGGCCCCACCGTGACCCCTGTCTCTGTATGGACACAGTATAGCTCCTTCCACCGCCGTTCAGAACTCAGGCTCCGAGAGTCCTGAGGACCTCCCCGTCCCTCTTTCACACAGCACGCTCATACAACCCCAGCCCCGCTCCCCCCTCCTCTGCACACTCCGGGGTCTCAGCTCTCGCCGTTTCCATCTATCTATCTGTGTTTTATCTGTTTCCCGCCGCAGGGCGAGGCACCCAGGGTCTGCTCTGCTCTACTCAGAACCCTCAGAAAAACTGGCAGCGCCCAGCATGCCCAGGAGACAATCTTGTTGAAGGACAGAAGCGTGACGGAGTTGGCGGAGTCCCATGAGGCCTCACTGACGTTCGTGAGGGGTGGGAGGTTAAGGCCCCAGCTTTAGCTTGGCAGGTCCCAGATGTGAGGGTTCCTGGGCTCCAGGCCAGACTCACACACACACACACACACACACACACACACCCACCCACACACACACTAGCCCCCCAGCAGGCTGCAGGATCCTGGGTGGGTCCTGTTACTGAGGGGCCTGTGACCTCAGGTGCTAGCTGTCCCCAGCTCCTGCATTCAGTGTGGGACCCCCACGAAGGTGGCCTCAATAGGGGAGGAAAAAAAAAGGCTGCTGGCCCCGATTTGGCAGGAGAGGGGAACTCTGCCAGCTGAGTGGGCCCTTCCCCTCCACAGTTGCCTTCTCTGCAAGAAGCCTGCTGGGATCTCCTCACTGCCTCTGCCTCCTCCGCCTCCGCAGCCACCAGCGCTGTGTGCAGAGACACAGCTGGAGTGACTCTGTGGGGCAGGGGCAGCAGGGGTCAGAGGCTCCTCCTCGAAGGGAAATCTCCAGCACTGTTGGTGAAGGTGGTGGCTCGCGGGGCGCCCCGTCTGGAGCCCTTCCTCCCCCCCTCAGATTCGTACTGTCACTTACCGACTCCCCCTTCTCTCCCGCAGGGCCCGTGTAGCCTCGCTCTCCCTTGATGCCCTGACAAGCGACAACAGAATTAGCTCTGCGGCCCTGCCTGTGGTGCTAACACAAGACGTGGGGCTGCGGCTGGCACCCAGACTGGCACTTGAAGGCCGAGGGCACCAAAGCAGGGAACAGGAGGGAAAAGGCAGTAGTGGCCAGCGGGGCCTCCCACCCACCACTGTGGCCCACACTGGAAAGTGGGACACCCGCCCTTGAGGGCACCCGTGTCATCGCTGGCACTTCTCATGTGCCTCCCTCACTCTCCCAAAAACCCTCGGGAAGCAAATCTCAGTTCCTTCTGAGCCCGGGACTCCGAGTGGGTTCTGAGAGCGTCCCCTTCCTGCCCTCCATCGTAATGGTGGGGGCAAGCCATGTTACCCAGGGGGTCAAGGTGGAGAAGGGGAACGTGGATGGCATGGCGGAGACTGAAAGCTGGAAAAGGAGGAACCCAGTGGAGGGACACCCTGCCTGGGCCTGTTCTCACCAGCGGCCTGTACCTCCGAGTACCCCTACAGTCAGAGTCCTCTTACTTACAGGCAGTCCCGGGGGGCCCATGGCACCTGGGTAGCCAGGCTGTCCTGGAGGACCCTGCAAAGGAAGGCAGACATGATGACGCATCAGTCCTCAACATTTCTGCTACCTCTTCCGTGTGAGAGAGTGACCTGAGCCTGAATGCCTGGCCCTACGATTCAGCAAGTGGCCACCCACCAGGGTCCAGCTACTACCCTGGACCATTTCCCAGGCCCAGGATCTCCTGGCTAGATACAAGCCAGCCCGAGGCTCACCAGAGCCCTGGGAGCAGAGCAGGGAAAGGAGGCCCAGAGTGAGGTAGGGAGGACCAGGCATACAGAGGGAAAGAGAGGGACCCCTGGCAATGGTGTCTGGGGCCGGAGCTGTATGTGCTCGCTCTCGGGATGAAAGGGCACATAGACACTCAGCTCCATCAACCAGAGTGGAGTGACGCTCTTTCTTCTGAAGCTGTCAGCCCTTCTAGGTCAGGGCTGAGTGGCTGAGGATTTCAAAAGAAGGCATCCCTCCATCTTCCCCTCAGCCAGCTCTTCGGTCCTCTTCTTACCGGCTCTCCCTTGTCTCCGGTCGGGCCCGTGAGGCCTCGCTGTCCTTGAAGACCCTTCAAGAGAGAAATCATGAGAAACCGCAGGGGAGGCTAACCCCTACCTAGCCGGGACTCTTCCCTGCCCGGTGCCTGCCTCCTTCTGCTCTGGTTAAAGGTCACAAGTGGCCCCCCAGTATCCATAGCAAAGTGACTGTAGTGAGTGTGCTCTGGGTGGGTGGGTGGGGAGCCGAATGAGGAAATCCAAATGTAAGGGTGCCTTTCAGGGACACAGCTTCCAGACAGGCAGCACCAGAGACACACCCTTCCAACTGAGCAACTGACAGGGCCCCTCCAGGTGAGACTGTCACTGATGTGCGCTGCTGTCTGGGATGCATGCTGCTGCTGAGGGACGCCTGTCAGGACAGGTGCCCCCACAAATGATGCTCACGCAGTGTCACCCAGTACCCAGCACTTACCTGTCCCAGCTTCCCACCCAAGCCCCGAATCACTGTCTTTAGGGGCACAAGGCACAGGCACAAGAGGGCTGTCTCCGGAGCAACCCCATGGCACTCAGCAACATGGAGAGGGGCATCAGTTTCAACCAAAGCCTCTCGTTTCTCACTGGATCTCCACAACTCCAACTCACCATTGCACACGTTTTTTTTTTTTTTTTCCTGACCCCTTCTCCCTCTAGAAACAGCACCCAAACCTCTCCATGACACAAGACAGATGGCTAGACAGACAGATGGCCCCTTCACCCAAGCAAGCAGGGACAGACATGGTGGCCCAGCCAGGGATGAAGACGTGGGGACAGATGGAAATGCGACAAGGAGGGGTGCTGCTCCCTGGCCTCCACCACCAGCCCCCAGAACACGGATCCGACAAACAAGGGGTCTAGCTTCCATGACTGGGGAGAGAGCAACAATGGGGAGGAGGGTGGGTGAGCGCACTACAGTTTAAACACGCCTGTGACAAGGACAACGACAAGGCAGAGCAATTAACGACACCTGGCAGAAGGACCATCCCAAGGCCCTGGGCACTGAGGGGCAGGACCCTAGCACCAGAAACCCAACTAGCTGGGTGTCACGTGCCCAGCCCCGGAGCAGACTGGGCCTGGAGCCAAACAAGAGGGAAGAGGAGGCCATGGGAAAGGGTGCACGCAGGGCTGCCTGCAAGTCCCCAGGGTGCCTCTGGACAGTCCTACCAGGCAGCAGGGCAGCCAACCTGTGCCAGCCTGCAGTGTGAAGCCCTAAAGCTTTGGCATCTCTGCCGGGCACAGAGCCAGGCGCCTGGCAGGGCTCCAAGAACTACTTTCAGCAAATCTTCAGTCCACACGGCGGTGGTGGGAAGCAGGAGGCAGGAGTGGGAGACAGGAGAGATAAAGGGGCTCCTTCGGAGAGGCACCAACTGAACTTCCAGTAAGAAGGTAAAAGAAGCCTGGGGGACTGGTGTGTGGGCTCGGAGGGAAGAGGAAAAGGAAAACAGAGGGAGGTGAAAGTGAGAGGATGAGGGAAAGAATGCCAAGGAGAGGCCAAGGGAGCACGGGGGGGGGGGGGGGAAACGTCAGAGACTGGGATGGTCTCCAAGCCGCTGGGACTCAAGGGGACCTGTGTCGTTAGCTACCATGCCTGCAGGGGACAATGAACGGAACACCAGACCACGGAGGCGGAGACGAGGTGGCATGACAGGAAGGGCATGATGGGCAGAAGCCACAGAGACCTGGCTGGCAGGGAGGGGAGACGGAGTGGTGCTAGGTTCTTACAGGCAGTCCGGGGGAGCCAACAGCACCAGGAAAACCTGGGGGGCCCTGGTGGGAGAAACAGGCAGGCAGGTCACATCTCACAAGAACAGTCACCCTGAGGCATAGTCTGCAGTTGGGAATGGGGCCTTGGGGTGGTCCTGGAGTTTTTCAAGGTCGCGGAAAAGGAGCCTTGGCAGGAAGAGGCTACTGCCCCACAAGTTGGGACCCTTCGCAGGCAGAGATAAGATCCTGGAAGCCTCCCCATCCAGAAAACCCTCCTCACAGCCCCCCAGACTCTGACTCTGGCACAAAGCCTGTCTATCTCCCCCCCCCCACCTGACCACCAACGTCCCTCAGGTTGAGTGTTACCAAGGCCTCCACTGGCCATTTTTTTTTTCCTCCAAAGAACACATAGCCAGCATTTCCCATTTTTTCTAGCCACATCTTTCCTGCTTCACCAACATCCCTGAGGATTCTAGGTAGAGACCCCTGGTGCGGTCTCTGTAGGCTTCCCTGGAGGTGGCCCCACAAAGCCACGGAAGGCACCATCCTGGGCCCTTGTAGGAAGTGCTGCTAAGATGAGTAAGAGATCTGGCTGAGCAGCCGTACACCGAGCTGGCTGTGGGTCTAACTGGGTCCCCTGGTGCACAGGGAAGAGGAGAGGACCCAAATATGTGCCCCGAGGGCCTTCCCTAAGGGGGGTCACAGGCAGAGGGGCTGAGCAGAGTGTCTCAGGGTATTACAAGTCGGGGGGAGCCACAGTCCCAAGAGATGCTCTCATGAGCAAAAGGTGTGTCAAAAGGGGAGGGCAGTGGGCGTTCCTGCCAGGCTGCAGAATGGTGAGCGGGCTGGGACTTTCTGAGCTCTGCTCAGAGAGACCAGGATGCCAGAGATACTTACAATAGGGCCTGGAGGACCTGGGATGCCCCTCATGCCAGGTGGACCCTGCAGAAGAAACCAAAGGGAGCAGATGAAGAAGCCGAGGCCCC